>NC_137461.1:247896878-248247634 GCF_964235325.1 Thermobia domestica
ATGGGCGGGTCGCAGAAGGTTATGCCTTCTCTATGGCCAGTGATGTAAGATAAGTGTCGTTGGAGTAATATGAGATGATTCTCAGGCCGTTATTCAATGTGAGGAAGCAGATATGTCATCAATAAAAGGTGCATAAGCAAATTCAGTTAGATGTGATCAGGGAGTGATGCATAAAATGGAAATTCGACGTAGATTATATGGTGGAAGTGAACAGGTTAGGAGGCCTTGGTTTGGATCGTGGATGGTGGATGTGAACATTGTGGTGATAGATACGGCGAAGTGGGTTGTGCGTCCTGTTCGTAAATGGCCAGTAGATGATCGATGGGCGGGTATGCGTATCTGGGTTGCGTAGGTGTCTGTTCTAAGAGCTCGTCAATTAGAAGATGGGCATTTGTAATGCGGTGAAAGATGTAGCGGCTGCTAAGGCGTCAGAGATGAGGAATTATTGTAGGGATAGTGGTGTGTCGGTAGACCTCTGAAGTAGGGGTTTCCTGCGGCAGAGAATATGCAATGCGGATTGCGCGGCACTCAAGGATTTGGAGGCGACCATAAAATTTGGTCGGTGCTGATAGCCAGGCAAGATGACCGTGTGTGAGTGCTGGACGGATAAAGACATTGTAGGTGTAGAGAAGCAGTTTGGCGTTAAGACCCCACGTAGTGCCTTTTAGATGTCGAAGGAGGTTAAGCCGACGGCGAATGTTGGCTTCCAAGTTACGGAGATGGGCGTTCCATGTTAGGTGTTTATCGAATGTAACACCAAGATGTTTTAAAGTATCGTGAAGTGGAAGACGGGAATCCAAGAGGGTAATCGTGAGACGCCCGGGATTGCGAGTAGGGCAAAACTTGTTCGTCTTGAGGCCGAATATGGTCATCTATGTTTTCGTGGGATTTAGTTTGAGTTTCCATTTGAGGCTCCAGGCAACAAGATTATCCAGCGCATGTTGAAGTATTTGGTTAATTTGGTCAACGGAAGAGCCAAGGGCGAGATACGCTGTATCATCGGCAAATTGCAGCATATGGACTGGAGGCTGGGGTTGAGGCATATCAGCGACATTAGGTGAGTGCTGCATAGAACAACTCGACAACAGCTTATCTGTGCTTGTTTACAAATGAAATTATAAAAAAAAACTCAAAACTAAAGCAATCTATCCTAAGAAATTCAAACGTAATAAAGGAGTAAAATAACTGAATAAATTTATTGAATCACGTAGGGAAATTAAGATAAACATTAAGCTTGTGTGCAGAAGGTTCATACAAAAGACCGAAAACAACATCTAACAATAATACCAACAAACAATGGAACTTTACAAAAATAAGATAGAACATCTTCCTGGTGGAAAATTGAATTATGAAGAAAGTGAACTTTATCATAATAATGAAATTGCTAATGCATTTTACAATAATTTTCTTCAGTATCTGTGAGTGACACATACGTTACTAATATCACTATAGACGATTTTTAACTAATGGAAAGATTAGCGCAGAGGAAATCACTGTAACTGAAGCTGAAATGGTAATCAAAAAATTAAAGCCCAGAACAGCTGTTGGACTCGATGAACACTTCCATATAAAGGAATGTATAGAGTCATTTACATATCCGCTATGGATCGCATTCAATCTCTCTTTAGAAGCATGCGTTTTTTTAAAATAATTGGAAGTCATCTATAGTTTTCCCAATAACAAAGACCAAAAATAAAAATGAAATAAATAACTACTTGTCCATATTAATTTTACCTACATTTGCAAAGGCATTTGAAGAAATCCTATACAGATGAATAATTAAGCATATACAAGAAGTAATCTCATCATATCAACATGGCTTTATTCCACAGAAATCATCAACAACAAATCTTGCAATTATCACAGACTTTATAGTAAATTCATTAGATGTCGGATCTCAGGTGAATTTATATATATATATATATATATATATATATATATATATATATATAGATTCTGAAAAGGCGCTTGACAGAGTCAATCAAAAAGTACTATTACATAAGCTAAGTAATTGTAATTTCTCTTCTTCCTTGATAAAGTTCTCATCATATTTAAGCAATCATAAACAAAATGATATCTACAAAGAATTTAAATCAACCGAATATGTTTCATATTCTGGAGTTCCACAGGGCTCCAACCTAGGTCCGTTTTTGTTCCTTTTATTCAATAACGATCTCCCTAACATTTATTATTAAGTGACAAATTACTCTTTCCGAATGACCTCAAAATAAACCTAGGAGAAAGACCATGCGTGACTATCTCAATTTACAATTTACAACATGACCTAGAAAATATTGCTAACTGGTGTTCTCTTAGTAATCTTAATGTAAACAAATAAATGCAGCATTTTATCGTTAAAGAGTTTAATTATTCAATGAACCAGATCTCATTAAATAGATTAAATTCAGTCAAACATCTTGAAGTTACGTTTAATACGAACCTAACACTAAATAACCACCTAGTGAACATAGTTAACGAATCTCTTAAAATGCTAGTGTTCATAATTATAACTGGAAAAAAATGTAGCATTATTACCGCACTAACAAAGGTGTATTAGTCTTATATTTGATCAAAAATGGAATGTGGAGCTGTGATCTGGAATCCAGTGCAACAGCAATACCAACACCAACTGGAAAAAGTCTAATCTAAATTCAAAAAATGCTTTGCATACAAGAGAACTAGAATCTGTGGTGTCTGACGGGTCATATGCCCTTGAGTTTTTTTTTTTTTTTTTTAATTTTCATGATATAGACACGTACTTATTTCTGTAGGCGACAACATTCTCTAGCCATACTTACCTCCCACGCTCAGGTTATTCCAGAAACTTACTTGACAGAGACTCGCTCAATGCCTGAGCTGCATTAGAACGACACTAAATGAGAAGGAAATTCTACTCTAAAGTTGATGAGACGCAAGTTATGTGTTAGTTAATTTATCTATGGTGACAGATTCTGAGTAAATGGATACCAGCCTAAAGACGTTGGGATGCGTAGGAACGTTTGTTGGATCATACTGTTCCCCACGAAACGAGAAATAGGGTTTTCATGTCTTGTCTCGTAATTTTTCTAGAAGCTTCGTCTCGTCTCGAATCTCGAAAGCGTTTTCTGATCTAGTTTTGTAAGCTTATGCTCAAAGTTTATGCATTGGATTTTTTCTTAATTTCAGTTTTACGTTATATGAATTCTTAGTCACGAAAGGTCCACAATGGTGTAGTACAGGGTTTCTCGACCTAGGGGTCGTGAGAGGGTTTTATGGGGATCGCGCAGATAAGCGGAACATGAATGAACTGACCAAATTTAGTTTTAATCCATTCGTTTTGAGGGCAATTACTGTATCCACTATATACAGGAAATGGATTCTACTGTTATAGAAATAGATGGATTTCGTGAGATCTCCGCAATAGGTATATCAAAAGTCCCAAGAGGAGGTTGCTGGCAAGAGGATGTGATAAAATGGGGGTCGTGATGTGAATTAGGTTGAGAACCACTGGTGTAGTACTGGGTGACTTCTTTAAAACTCATGGATTCCATTTGAGTCTAGAATTTCTAATTGAAGTCCTATTTTCATGCGGTTTATGGCAAATGATCAAGAAAGAATGAGAGATTTATGAAATTATTTTTACTGGTTTAAATTTATTCGGAGTAATATCGGCCACGTATCAACAAAAGCAACAAATATTCGCCAGTGTACCTTACAACTGGAATGAGGTGCGGTATGAGTTTTCTTCGTTAGATGACAACCTCACCAAGGCTAATAAGACACAGGAAACTGGGCTGTTGTATTGGGAATTGGGCAGTACTTTTCTGCGCTACTCTGTATGACCAGAACACAGTGAGAATTCTGTACTCTTTGGAACAACACGAGTTTATCGTTAAAAGTATTTGGAGAACGGATTCTGTTGCTGGTACGCAGAGGGCATTTAGAAACAAATTTGCCTCACGTTCTGCCCCATACAGGAATATAATATGGTGGCTAGTGAATAAATTGGAAGAAACAGATCGCTTTTGAAGCTAGTGAATAAATTGGAAGAAACAGACCGCTGAGACAAGGAAGCATCGGACTTCACAGGTGGGTGTTGTGGAAGGTGTCAGTTAGCAACTTCTTAGATCGCCCAGGAAATCTCTCCAGCGATTGTCGCAAGAAACCGGAACTAGCTGGTCAACATGTGATTTATGAGTATTACCACTAACAGTTAATTTGTATACTCACTAATACTTAATTTGTATTCTGCAATTTCGGTTCAAAAATCCAAAACCTCATTTCAATTGTAAGATACCCTGGTGAATATTTGCTGTTTTCTTGACGCGTGGTGAATATTACCCTGGATGAATTTAAATCAATAAACATTGATCATTTGCTACAAACCGCTTGAAAATTGGAATTCAGTTAGAAATTCCAGATCCAAATAAAATCTGTGAGTTTAAAAAAAAATCAGCCTGTATAACACTATGTAAATTATATTCATTAACGCCGTATATTGAATAATAACTTCCATACATTTAGATGTTGAGAAATGATCTTCATTTTTTTAACTTTATCATTTTATAGTTTTATATTATGAATCATGTAACACAAAAACGTAATATGAGATCTAAGATTTGGTGAACTAGTGTTAATCACGATACTCGTGAAAGTTGTTGTCTCGACTCAATACCGAGACGAAATTTATCATCTTCCTTGTCCCTTCTTGAATTCAAAAATGTACGTCTCTTCTCGACTATTTTTTCGAGACTAGACATGTCTTTTCTTGTGGGCAACACTAATTAAGCATTGATTTGTAGGCCACTAAAACTTGGTTAACTAGACTTAGGAGAAGCCCTGTTCATAGTTGATTTGTGGGGATTTTTGAGTTACTTCTTAACTAGTTAATTCGTAACATGCATATATGAGAATTAGAGATAGGACTTTCTAGGACGTCAGGATTCAAGATATTCAATGAAAAATAAGTGTCAAATGGTGAAACCAGTGATCTCTATTTATTTTCCTTAAAAACAATTATTTTTTGCTAGTTGTTTATTGCCTATTATACAGGGTTTTCACAAAGTCCCGTAACCCTTGAAAATAAATAACATAAACCATTAAACGTACTTAAACAACTACACAGAAAGAACTGAATTATATGAATATAACAATGCTTTCGAGAAGTCTAATTGAGATAGGAAACATTAAGTGTCCAAAGAATCAGTATGTCCACCGTCATCCTCTTAATAAAGGATAATACCCTGATAGGTTCTGTGTGACATTTTGCGGAGCATAGCAGGTATAACTTGAGTGAAAGCTAGTTTCACAGCTTCTGGCAGTTTGGTAGTGGCAGTGCAACGATGCCCTTTATGAACCCTCATAGCGCATCATCACAGATGCTGAGGTCTGGGTTTCGTGGAAGTCAGGCAAGAGCTGCGGGCACAACTTGCACCTAACAACTTGCAATAACACGTTCTTCAATACTTTAACTGGAAGTATCAACAATCGTTCACTGAATCTGAAACAATGGAAGACCTTTCATTAGCATTCATAAATGGGTAACGGAAAAACTTACATTAGCATTTATCAAGGGGAAACGGGACTGTGTGTCTTTCTGGCCACCCGTTAAAATTGATGTGAGCGGCCTTTAAACTTGTTCTCCAGATCAAATGAGAAAGCTTGTGCACATAGATAGATAGATAGATAGATATAGATATAGATATAGATATAGATATAGATATAGATATAGATATAGATATAGATATAGATATTCTCCGAGGTTGAACGAAAATCTGTCAATTTATAAATTTATCTTGTTGGTGACACTTAGTGGAAAAAAGCAAATAATAAACATTCGCATGATATCGAACTGGGACTTTGAGTTGATATGTGGACGCCGTACCCACTATCTCACTGCGATTCTAACAGTTAGTAATATTGATAGTCATATGCAAGATTGTATTTGGCACTTCAGAATTGTTCAGATAAAAATTACATTGTGAAATTACTGTAAAAGAAAATATATGTTACTAATACTAATAACAACAGTAATAAATTTTTAATTAAATAGATTAACAAGCACGGAATGTTAGTAAGTCATGCTCAGTTTTAAACCGTGAAGGTCAACAGGAAACCTTAAATTGACAACAACTTTTTTATGCAAAATCTTAAGACATGAGATAGATCCTTTATGTTGTTAGAACTAAAAGTTTGTTGGACAGGTCAGGTGAAAAAAGGACTTCCATTAATCACTACTAAGTTATTCTCCTTCCTTCTAAATTAGATAATTCAACAAGGTTATCAATTTCTTTTCATTCGTTTAATGAATGTAAGCTAATTTTGGTCTTAAAAAAGTAATAAGAAAAAATAAAAGTGATAGAAAAATATCTTAATGAACTAGTGGTGAACCCACGTCCTCTTCCAACTTGTCACTCTAACTACGTAGTTTAAGGAAGAGCTAATTTATCGCCATAGGGCGAAACTTCTGCGCAGTGATTCAATCATCCACTAGTATGATAGAGTAACGAATTTTGTTACCTAGTATACGGTCTCCTGGTAAGGTCTACAAGCCCGGTGACAAATTTTGACCTACTGCACCCACTGAATTAACATACATTTGGATGCCTTTGTGCGTTCCACAATAATTATCATAAGGTTTATCCAATTTTAATAAAACTTGCCATATTCGTACGAAATGAGCATAAAATTTATATGCAATAATTTACTATCTCGTATGTGTTCATATACTATTTCATATGTGTCTTGGTGAAACGTATTGTGCTAAGTACCTACTTTCTGATTCCCGTCAAATATGGATTGTTCTTTCTTTGTGATTTCCAAATTTATTTCATTCAAACGACAGGTAGAAAAATGGAAGACAGCGACATGAACTTAATCATTATACCTTATGGAAATTCACAGTGTTCTGCACTTTCCAATTGAAGTTGTCAATAAATTTGTAAAAAAAGATAGATATTGTTTTACATTTAAATTTCACAGATATATTGTAGCTATTAATCAGAGGATGAAACACTCTCCAAAACAAACGAACCATATACAGTAGTGACTTTCTTTTAGAGAAAATCCAACAAAAATAGTTTTCTTGAGGAAATTAACTTAATAGTAAGATATTGGTCATAGGATAGATCGAATTATAAGTAAATCACAGCTTAACACTACATGGAGGATTAGTATTTAGGAAAGTCAGGAACTTAAAAACCGAGAAAACGTTTATTATCTGTGGGTAGATTATGTAAGTAAAATGAAGTTAAAGAAAAGAAGCAAGTGATGTTTACGTATACACATCAATAGGGTAGCAAAGATTAAAAATTGGTTTTACTGATACTGATAACAAGTTTCGCTCTCTGAAAATTATCAAAAAGTAAGGGGGTTAAGGTCAAAATTGGAGGACTTGTATGTGAGTATCGCTGATAATGATTTTTATGTAATAATACTAACTAAAACCTAGCTATCTAGCGGAATGAAAATCGCAGAAAAGGCAAAGTAGAAATGGAGGTGGTGTACTGACTGCACTCATCAAAGGTTTTTCTTTAATACTCCAATAACTATTAACATTGTGATTTCTACACAAACCCTTCCATTTACATAAACTGTTTCGAGCAATCCGACAGAATGCATTACATAGATTCCGAAACTGGAAGAGGGCAGTTTAGAAGTTTATAAAGAAATTTTGGTGAACCAAATTCCTTTAAAATAAATAATACGGAAAATTGTTTTAAACTTACAAAAGTTGTAGAAAGAAAAAAAGTACTTATGTATAGTTCTTCAATTGCATACTATGTTAATTCTTCAATTGGATATGAAAAATGAAATATTTTAGTTTTACGCCCCACTTGATATCCTTTAGGCTAAATCAGACAAATGATTGATGAAAGTAAATGTGTTATAAAACGAATGGATGGAATAAGAACAAAACTAGAGAACCCGGATAAAAGCAATGGACATTATCTTGTCTACTACAAACGCACATGACTTACACTGTACTTGGGACTATGGACTCATTACATGATTTTCTTAAAGCAAAACGCACAAAAAATACTGCTGTAAACTCCAAATTACAAAGAAAATTTAACTTTTAATAGACAATTAAGATTTTATTGTTCCACTGTTTTACTATTCCTTTGAAACCATCGTTAACTCCACAAAATAATTGGTATTCGTTTTAAAACTGCCGCATTCCAACTTAATAACATACGTCTCAAATAAAGATTACAAAATGTGGTTACTGTAAATAGACATATAAGAAAAATAATTCAAGAGAGAAAATGAATAAGCACGGATGTTAAAACTTCCTGTCTTACTAGCTAGCTTGCATGTTCCTAGAACTATTAGTCAAGGTCATTAATGGGAAATTTTGCTCACTAAGTACTTTATTTTTAGGTGTAAAGTTCACAGATGAAAGAAATTACGTATTTTAGTCACATTTTCCTGCTTTCTCCGGACAAAATGTGAAAATGTTTCTACGAATTACCACAAATCAGTCGAAATAAACTCTTAAAAGTTATGAATACCGATAACGTGAGCTTTGTGAGAATGTCTAAATAGTGAAGTTGTCAACTATTTCATGTCTGGTGTTTTCAGACTGAACTGAACTGGGATGTCAACTATAGACACACCTGGTGACCAGGAGCATGTGTGCGATTGGGGACACAAAGTTGAAACCGATAGTTTTCTATTAATTTCATTACCAACCTTACTTCTAGCTAGGGTTTTCAGGTTTCGCAAAGAGAAAAAGGGAATATTTTACGATTTTTAGAGGAAAAAAGGAAAATACATAACATTTAGAATTTGCAAACAGTAAACACACATAGTGAGGTAGAATAAGTTTAACTGGAAACCGGGATAGTTTTAATAAAATTAATGGCAATACACATATCACATTAAAGCATATTATGGAGTGGATTCCAAAAAAGCCTAAGTCATTTTTTTCAATTTTGAGATATTGGTTCTATGAAGTTCCATTTCAGCATCTCCGTATATTGAACATGGTTTCATGCCATAAATCCATAAATCAAATTAATTGTAGATAAAAGAAAAAAACGTTGTTTTCCAAAGTGTCCTTAGTCAACAGTATTCTCTGAAGTTTGTATCTGACTCATGCGTAAAAACACTTACAAAACTCTTGCTATAGATGATAATTTCACCCTTTTATTACGAGAGGTAGGCAGTTACAATTTTGTTTTTTGTGGATTACTTTTCTTTCACAGAAATAAAATGATGGAATACACACACAAAAAAAATCGTCTCCTGAAAATCTTACTTTTTTGATTTAGGCTTTTTTGTAATTGATCTCTTCAGGGAACTCATGTGGTTGCGATCTCACGTTAAGATGTAACTCCTCGTCTCTTATAGTATCGGTGCTGAAAGGAAAACGCTTAACTCAAATCTAACCAAGCCAAGTATATTACAGAGATCTTTGTTGCCCTTTAATTGCATTTTAATGGAAATTTTACATATCTTATCAATCCCCACATATTTTTTCATGGTTCAGAAAATTCTTGCAAGATATCGAAATTCACAACCCCTTGGACTTCTGCTTTCATTAGTTAGCAGTATCTTGTCACTGACGTCAGTATCTGTCATTAGTTTAAAGTATCTTGTCTGACATTAATTCACATCTGACATCAGTATATCATGATCGTTCGAAGCTGTAATAACAACAAGACGGTATTGAAAGACGAAGACTAAGATGCTAGAAACCAAATTATGCTCAAGCAAAGTTGGGCTGCCGGTTACGTAGAAGACAGAAACGCAATCTGATGCATTTTCTCTCTGAATACTAAGTTGTTGTGTTGTGTTGTGTAGTGTTGTAACCAGTGTATGAGAAACCGTTTCCTCTAACTAAATAACATTTATTTAAAAGACGGAAGAAATAGGTTTGGAAGAAAATAAAAACGTAAAACTCATGGAGAAAGGATAAGTTCTGGCAACTCCATTTCTAACACTTGTAACCATTATTACTAACCAATAGTATTACCATCACTACTAACTAAACGTATTTAGTAGTGTACTAAATAACATGAAAATATCTCAAAACATTAAACGCCTACCATTATTATTCATATTTTTTTCAAATTCGCGTTACTGAAGAAAGGTTCTACTTACCAAAACCATTGTGGAAAAATTAACAGGTCAGTTCTAAGTACATCCAAAGACAAATTTCAGACACCGAAAGATCTAATATCATTCAGTTTCTAATACATAATCATAAAGATATTATTTACACTCAAACATGGAAATTACTGACTAGTTTAGCGAGAATGAACTGCATTATTTTGACCAAGCTTGGCGAATCAGTTTTTTCCGAAAATGTACTCCATAATTTACAACAATTGATATATACCCCTCCTGTCAAGTGCCGATACTACCGAAGTCAAAGCAGAGAACTCTTTGTATGGTTCAGTTTTATACAAACTAATTTTATGTCTTCATATCTGTCGAATCATTAAATGATAAAGTGTTGACGCCACGCGATAATACAGAAGAAAGAATAATTAAAAGAATTTAAAACTACTCTTTGGTTACAATAAAAATGTAATCTTTTATATACCTACCAACAACTAAGCACTGTGCAACACATACACAGAAGTATTGAAACCATCTAGGGCGAAATGTACGTCAAGCTACTTATTTTCTGGACGCTGGATACCTTCTAGCAACACGAACAATCATAGATAAACACTGAATATAAAATACACACAGAAGAACATATCAAATTTTCCTAACAAACGTTGAATAAACAACAGACAATTTTGTTCTTTCTGGTGCAAGCTGATGTAAGTCTTGTGTTTCTCAATTATTATTTTCTCCAAATCCTCTATAGTTTTAATTTTCTAGCCAAAAAGTAAGAAAAATGGGAAATTGGAAATGGATGTGGAAAGGAGAGGACTAGAGTAGCATCCAATCGAACTGAGAAGCAATATATAGTACCATCACTCTGAAATCAAATGGTCAATCTAAGACTGAGGATGTGGAAGAAGGGAAGATTCAAGTTTGGCTAACTGGAGATCCCGTCCCGGGGTACCTCCTTAGAGGAAACATACTGAGAGACCTAATCACCGCTAACGTAAAACCAACGAATTAAGGGAAACCATCCCATCCCACTAACCGTACCTCATCGAAATGGACATCGTACACAAACATAAACTAGTAAAGCGCTCAAAAAGATGGTGTGGGTGTAACACTAAAATCGAAACTACTATCCTTGAGGTTCCTTTAATCCCCATTCTCATCCCTTCTTCTGTTTACCTTCTCTGTTTACTGCCTGCTTACTTTCTTAAGTATTTTGATTTATTCACAGTCTACGTAATACATTTCAGTATCGTTTCTTAGATAAAAGACCTTTCACGGAAATGCATCTTTTCATCAATGAATTTCTTAAATATTAGAGATGCATAGAGTAATCAAAACCTAGCTGCACATGCTACTGGTTTATATTTTGTTTTAGTTTTCAGTCATAATAATCGTGTCAATCCTTTTCTATCACTCCATCTATTCAGAATTTTAACTTAAAATACTATTTTTGGTATACCATACTTTTACATTACTAGTTACTAGCTACACATATAATCTTATAGTACGCTACATATTCGTAGGGTACACCATATCTCGGTATTCAATTCATATGTAGTATGTATCACAACCATAAGTAATACTTTGTTAGCAATGTTCATCCATTAGCGTCATTTTAGTTTTGCTTGGAGGGGAACATAAAGCTCTCCGATATAAGTAGTTTTCACTTCGCTCATTAGTGCCACAATTTGAAGACAATTACCTCTCACTCAGAAGTCCCAAATCATGCCACTGTGTTCACCTGCTGTGTCCGCGGTTAGCTTCTGATGCTTAAATCATTGTGCAATCGAGAACTAGATATAACGAATAGAGAGATTAGCCCAATTTGCAGTCAAAAATCCAGTAGAATAAGATGTCAATCAGTAATTGGTAGAACCTGCATGCGACATACAACCGCACATTGTAGATTTTGAAATGAGACCATTAGGAAACTCCACAAGTCAAATTACAAAAGAGAGTACAGAACCTCAGCGATGTATCTGTGGCTAGTCAACATTCCGTTAATACATATTAGATTGCGAGCGAGAACGAACTGCAGTAGCACTCCATACCATAATTCCTTGTCAAATAAGTGTGGCGACTACCTACCCCCTAATTTTTTCTCACTGTGCTACCAGATTCGGAATCACTCATCATGATGCAGTCAAAAACGCGATTTCTTTAGAAATGGACGCTGTAGATTTTGTGTAAGCCGTATGCTACGTTTTTGCCATCATCCAACAGAATGTATTATACCGTTAAATGAAGCAGAAGCAATAGGGGTTCCCATAAGAAAGAAGATGATGAATTATGTGTATGATATTAAATTTTATGTTACATTTCCGACTTTCTGGGTAAACTATAATACAAAATTTTAATAATCATCAGGCTGAAAATATCGCATATACTTCTGTATTGTCCACCACCAACTCAACTATAATTACATTCCAAACCTAATATCGTCTCGATTGTAACTTTTCGCATGCTTGTCCTTTGATCCCTGAAGTGCTAATTCTTTCAGAATGGCTTGACCGATTTAAATCGATATCGTCATTAGCTTAACTGATAGTAAATTTAATTCCTCTTCCGAATTCCGAGACAGGACAATTTTTCAAAATGAAACAAAAAAAAATGAATAATTACAGTATGGGTTTTGGAAACGTCATTGTGATAAGTGTGGGAAATTTTGAGAAAAGATGGGCACCTAGATCGAATAGTTTGCCGACGTTTTCGACAAAGTTATTTTGGGTAATAAAACTATGTTTTATATAGGAAATTGGTAAACAGAGTTAGCAGTGAGTTTTGAGCAAATAAGTATTCCCTAAAGACAACTAAAACGGTATATAACAGAACAAGTCGAAACTGGCAGTCTAGTATGATATGAGTCGTTCAGAGCACAAATGAATCAAGTACAATTACCGAAGTTGTGAGACCAAGAAACATAATGTTTGTACAGTACATAGAAAAGTTAATACTTTTTAACATTACTGTATATGAGTCATTTATAACATCTGAACAAGAATATTTTATGATCTGAGAGAAACTTGAGATATAAATCTTAAAAATGAAATACATCCAAAGTGACCACAAGTAGATTTGATTCCCTTGTACACTTAAGGCGCGGTGTAACTATTGTATTTGTGGCCCTTATTCGAACGTTAATTGAAATTGCTGTAAGTGGTTTTGGGCAAATAGTTTATGTATCGGAAAAGATCCGCAAGCTAATATTTATGCAACATAGTGCTTAAGCACATTTTGCCTAGGAGTCAACTGAATGACCTATACAAAAGTCTATGTTATTTTTAGAGATTATGCAAAAGAAGATGGGTTGGAGTAAATCTAAAACTCTTAACGACTTTGAAAAACCGATCTCTGAAGCTTTACCTAATATTTTAGCTGAATTCCTAAAGAAGTCTATAAAAATGTATTGCAAATCTCACAAATTTCTGAAACGTAATTTCGCACAATAAACAACCATGTAAAAAAAGTGTTCATTTTGGTATATTTAGTTTAATAATAAGAATACAGAATTTTATAAAAGGTATAATTGTTTAAAATCAGTATGTTATTTTCTGTCCATCCTATTCTTTAAAAGAAGCCATTAGAAGTTGTTTGTAAACAATTGATTTCTTCTTTGTTTTTTCTTAATTGCTAACTTACGTGATGACTATTTGCGAGATTAAATTTGATGTTATTACCATAAGTGGTGACTTCCTGATGGGTCGGTAATAATATGTAATTACCAATGTGGCAATTATTATCAAAATGTCAGCGGTTAACAGACAAAATTTCTCAAACGAAAAATATTTCCTTTTTTTTTACTTGTAATTTTTGTACTTTTAGCGTATACAGTAAATAGATAAAGTGTTGCTTGCTTCATATGATTTTGTACCAATTTAAGATTACCTTACAACAATCAATAAGAAACTTAAATAAATTACAAACTTGTCTCCTTAAAATTTTGATTAAATAGTGCTTTGTTTTTGTGGTTTTGAAAAGGACAATAGCTATCCAAGACTTCCTTCTAATCTATCCCTGTCCCAAATAATATCCATACAGAGTCATGATTGTGCATTTAACCCAAAGCTTATACAATATTTAAACTCTAAGCAATAAATTATAGACGAATTTGAACCGCTTTCCTTTTACAATATCCAACTATTAACTACCATTAAAAATTAATAAATACTCTGTAAAACGATTAATTTTCCTATTTTATAAATTGTATTATGCATTAAAAGAAACAAAAACTCTTTTTCCATCTTCAGCCTTAGATTCTTATTTTATTATAATATATCCATTGCTCATTGACAGGTTGCACAATATAGCCAGTGTTCTCTCTATGGTATTGTTCTGCTGGGTTCAATCGCAGTCTAGGATTGTAAGAAATCAATATATATTCGGATCTAATTTCTCACATGTATAATAATATATAAATAGAAAATTCAAAGTGTGCTCCATATTACCACATCATATTCCATAAAGAGCCCGTGATGAAAACGCAGTTTACAAAGTGATCATGCAAGTGTTGCAACACTTTATGTTCTATATGAAATGTTTCCCACTATCCTTGTTTATACGTATATCCATTGTCGCTAACGCCCCTGGCGTGAGGAAAAGTAATAGATTAGATCAGAGTTTCCCAACCTGGGGGTCGCGAAGATAAGTAGAAGAGATAAATATAATTAGAATCTAATACCGGAAAATATATTTTGAATTTTGTTCTGACAGGCATGTTTTTATTTTTACACATACTGCTAAGAACAACAAAAATAGGTCTACTAAACATTTTCAACGGGTACAGAGTTGTTTAAAAATCAACTTAAATGAAAGAGGTAAGATAATGAAACTAATGAGAAATGCATACTGAAATACCAGAAAAAATACAAAGCAACAAAACCTGCATATTAAAATACAATTTAAATTGAAAACTAATGAGATACCTGGGATACCTTGATTTCATTAGTGCGACAATATACGTTACAATCTTCGTGACGTACATTATCAAGTCACTTAAAATACTCAATAAGTTTTTTTAACAACTGTCCAAGTTTCTTTTTTAAAAAAACAAAATTAGAAATTTCTATTTTTTATCAAATGACCAAAATTTAAAGAAGTTATAAAGTTTAAAATGCTCAAACGGCCTTCATTTTGAAATAGTATGACGGATCGGATTCGATATTTGTAATGTAAATGAACTGACCAAATTTAGTTTTAATCCATTCGCTTTTACAGAAGTCACTGTGTCCTCTATAGACAAGAAATGAATTCTACTATTATAAAAATAGATGGATATCGTAAGGTCTTCGCAGTAGGTAGGCCTATATTAAAAATCCTACACAAGCTTATTACGAACCAGAAATTATAAGGGGGTCGCTTGTAAGAGGATGTGATAAAATGGGAGTCGTGATAGGAATTAGATTGGGAATCATTTGATTAGATTGTAATTCAATTAACAATAAAATTTATTTAGTTTCTTATGTAATATAGGCCTAATATCATAGACTTTTCTTAGAGATCTTTCACAAATGCTTACACCAAAATCAAATCAGTCATTCTTTTAATAAATCTCTGCTAATATTTGTCAAACATTAGGGCCCTTCATGCACTAAAAGTCTTAGGTATATTTCGTGGCATTTTTCTGTCGTGGTGATTGCCTCAAAGTTAATTTCGTGGGCTTTCCTGTTGTTATGGTTTTTCTCCAAAAAAGAATATGTCCTAAGAACAGACAAGAATCAATGTAATTAATACACTTTCTAATGCTCAATATAGATTACGTAATCAATATTATCACTGCATTCAAATCTTGTGCTATTATCAGGAATTCAGGATTGAAATTAAGCTACAGCAGTAACATATAAATAAATAAGTTTTCAACATAGATCATTCCTTAACTATATAAATCAATACTATTGCAAATCCACGAACTATAATCTCAGTTGTTTCTTACATTTTACCCAAGCTTGGGACTGGCTATGGCTTTTTATAGACATAAGTGTCTTTAGAAAGTTGATTTCGTTAGTTCTTAGTTAGTCTAATTCGAAAAGGCACGTAGCCAGAAATTCGTAATAGAGGGTCCGTGACGAAATGCTGTGGTTATCACAGCAGGGACTGACTGGATCATTCTAAACTATTTTACTCGCAACATACTCATATTGATTTGTTAGGACAATAAAATTAGGATATGTTAGTAAGTATTTTAATAACAAACTATGAAGAAATCTCGAGTTAAAGAATATTCTAAAAAGTATTGAAAAAGATACAGTCTTCCGAGGTCATTTGAACTTTGAACTCGGTTCTTCTTGTCTTCTTTTACTTCTATTTCTTATCTTCGTTTCATGCCGTCAAGGATAGCAACGAGATCTCTTTCGGCAGTAAAAACATCCTCTAAAATGGATTAGTTTTGACGCGAAAATTATTTTTTTTTAACAAGTGTAACTGGAATCTGTGTTGGCATGCTCATATTCTTAGTTATTGGGAGCATTTCTTAAGTTCTACCTGAGAGTCTATATGATCGAACCGGTTTATCGATCGTCATTTGTAGTCCATAGGATTAGCGTGGAACTATATAGATGGAATTCGGAATGCTCCGTTACAAAGAATCTTCTTTATGATCTCATCCACACGCAATGAAATATGTCTTTTCTTTCTTTCTGAAATATAAAGATTTCACCTAACAGAATTGCAAAATTGCTAATAACGGCTTAATTTTTTATATGATGAACTAAGAAGTCATTGGTTCTGTTACGTAAGCCATAAACGTCACACAAGTTGATTGGAATGTTCGGATTTTCTAACTAATATTCTAAAAAAAATACTCAAAAAATCAGTTAATTTTCACTTGCAGGAGATATACATACGAGTTTCAACCAACCATCCGAAACCTTTTCTAGCGGCAAGAGGGGTACGCTTGAACACGTCCTGTTAGCGAGCCTGAATCTGTTGCAGAATCTTTTCTTAAAATACTTTTTGGGGTCTTCCTCCACAGGGCCTGGCAGAAATGAAAGTTACAACCGGAAAACCCTCAACGTATTTATAATTGTTTTACAAACTCGATCTTGAAGAACTTTGAATTCCATGCTGGGCACATTTATTTTTTTAGCAAAGAAAATAATCTTTTATAGGTCCTCTCGCTCATGTTAAGCAGTAAAGTGAATATCACAGGGTATACATTTCTGTCAGCTAAAGAACTACCAATATGAAGACGAACACTTTATATTTACTGGAACTGCCTAGAACATTACTAACCCTCATTTTAAGATTTTTTTCTTTCCGTTCATCATTTTGTATATTAAACTTATTCACCAATCTATATCATTTTCACTAAAAGTTAAATACAATATATTTTTCTTTGTTTAAGCTGTCTATTAAAATATATATTAATATATATATATATATATATATATATATATATATATATATATATGTGTGTGTGTGTGTGTGTGTGTGTGTGTGTGTTTGTGTGTGTGTACTATTACATTATTAGTACTCAACTTCATGTATAAATTGATACATTAATATGTACACTTGTTGCATGTTTATAAAATTCTGTGTCTTAATTTCTCAGTAAATGTAATAAATGTTCACCAGATTGTAGTTAGATGGTTTCTCTTAAAAACTATTACTACGCTGTCCTGTACGTTGATACACTGCCCTGTATGTATGTGAGTGTGTGTGAATGAATGGTAAATTTTGTCTTAAGCGGTAGCATTTAATATTGATTTACTGTGATAATGTTCATAATAAGTGTATCACAGCATTTTATATGTATTAGCGTATGACGGAGGTCATGAAAGATAACCGATTCTAGAGTAGTTTGAATCGGCTCTAGGAGAAAAGTCAAAGTAACAAGATGAGCCTGAATAACGACAGTTCTGCCAGAAATCTCAAAATTTCTATTTGTGGAAAATATGCATTTTGATTTTTTTTTCCTTGTCTGATTCAAGTGTGTGTTCGATCTTCATTATAGAATTCAAATACTGGATACAGATTTTTATCGTTTTGAAATAATAGACAAACAGTTAAATTAAAACTTTTCGTCACCTGGGCTGGGTTAGGGCAACTCCCACTTGTGTAGTTGTCTGTATCCTGGTCGGGGTCGTATGAGGGAACATGTGTCTCTTCGGGATCACTTCAGAATTGATCCTCAAGTAATAACCTTCGAGTATGAATCACCTTTTAATAACTATTCAAGTTCCTTTACCACATGTCCATAATTATCTAGTAATCATTTATCCCTAATTTCTCCTTTTCCTATTTCTCTTTCCTCATCTCTTCTACCTCCTTCTCTTCTTTCTCACTCTTTATTTTCCTCTTTCTAATAAAACTGAAGATGGGTCGTGACTGAGAGTTGTTGCTACAGACACGATCATTAAATTGTTTTGATGTTTCTCTTAGGAAGTCCGATATGAATTAGTTAATACTTAAAGCATACATAGGAATTTCAAGTATTTTCAAAATTCATTTATTTAGTTTTAATTCCGTATTTGACTAATTCAAGCTAGCGACTACATTTCCCATTCACAACAACTATATTCAGGTTGTTGATGACTGAAAAAAAAAACTTATTGCCACCGCCAATATGGACTCTAACTTCATCCTAAATATTATTACCAGAAATAAGTAATGGGCTTTTCAATGCGAGCTGTTGACAAAAACTTAAGAGTGCAGCGGGAAAGTCCCTTAACTCTCCACACAGCAAAACAACTGAACCTGTCAAAATCCAAAATCAGGCTTTTTTACATTGTTTTCTACCATACTAAAGTCATTGTGCATAAGGAGTTTATACCTACAGGACAAAGAGTTAATGCCTTGAGGTATTCAATTGGTTACGTGTGACACTGAAGTATTGCTATAATTTTCAGTGGCATCTCCTCCTTACAATGCCCTAAGTCACGAGACTTTAATTGTGCAAGACTTTTCTCTCCCTAAAGGGAATATGTGAGTTGTCTAAACCTTCCTATTCACCAGATCTATCCCCATGCGATTATTTTCTATTTTCTAAACTCAAGTCTGCACTCAAAGGTGTGTACTTTGATGACGTAATGGCCATCAAGAGAATTACTACAAGGATTTTCAACAGCATTCCACAAAAAGACTTCTAGCAACATTTCTATGTTCTGAGGGTTCATTCCCGTTGTGCCTACTTCCCGTTCTGCCTACAGACTCTCCAGCACTTTAAAGAAAATATTTTTAATTATCTTATCTCTAGGCAGAACGGTAATTCCCGTTGTGCCTACTTCCCGTTGTGCCTACTCTTTCGAGACGGGGAATTATGTGCAGGGAGGAATTTTTGTAGGGAATATTTCTTTAGTATTTCTAAAAGCTTCTGTAAAAACAACCACCACCTCTACAAGTTTCAAATGATACGTGTTAGACATTGTATGTGAAACAAACATTAAAAAAAAGATCTAATATCAAGCAATTTCAGAACAAAATTTTATTTGGGTTTCCAGTAGTTTACCTCCAGCATGCTAAGACTTGCAGTACTAAAAAATGCCACAGTTCACATCCCCAAGACATGTCTGGCCAACTATTAAACAAACAACGCAAGAGGATGCATAAGGCGGCCTTTAAAAAGAGTGTTTGTCTCCATCATATCTCTTTCCTCGAATTGATTGATTCAGTTGCCAGTAACCCGTTTGACATTGTATCTGAAACGAACACGAATTATGGCATATAGTATAGAATCACGTATAGAAGACAAATCAGCTGATAAGGTGATGCCGAAAAAGTAATTTTAATGTAGGAGACTAAGACCCTTTCTTAAGGGCCCCCTTATGCATCCTGTTGCATTAGCCCTATTTGTTTAATATATGGCCATCAAACATGTCTTAAGGATGTGAACTGTGGCACATTGTACGTACTATGAGTCGTAGCACGTTGGAGATGAAATACTGGAAAACCGAATAATTTTTTTTTGTGAAATGACTTGATATTAGACCGAAGAAACTTCGTTTTATGTTCGTTTTCGTTTCAGTTTCAATGTCAAAAGAAAAGAGAACGAATTATGCATCTTCTTGCATTGTTTGTTTAATATATGGCCAAATATATTTTGAGGATGTGAACTGTAGCACCTATTACGTACTGCGAGCCTTAGAATGTTGGAGATGAACTACTGGAAAACTGAATAAAATTTTGTTGTGAAATGACTTGATATTAGACCGAAATAAGTTTATTTTCTTGTAACTGAATCAATTAATTTTCCATTTCTCTGTAAGTATTAAAAAAACACATCTCTACTAAAGTAGACGTGAATAACGCTGCTAATAACAAAACTGTACCTAGTCATTTTTTCTGAGAAGAGCAAGTAAGATAACATTTAAAATATATGATGAAATTTAAAGGAATAGTTATTCTTCTTACAGAATCTATTAGAATTACTAAAGAAAAAATCCCTAGAAAAGATCCCTCCCTGCACAGAATTCCCCGTCTCGAAAGAGTAGGCAGAACGGGAAGTAGGCACAACGGAAATTACCGTTCTGCCTACAGATAAGATCATTAAAAATATTTTCTACAAAGTGCTGGAGGGCCTGTAGGCATAACGGGAAGTAGGCACAACGGGAAGACACCGTTCTGAGGGCCAGGGAGCAACGATGTATGGATGTAGTCTCGGTTTCAAATTACCGCACTTTATATATATATATATATATATATATATATATATATATATATATATATATATATATATCACGTAATTTCTTTTTAATGTCGTAATAAGTTGCATCTCGTCATTTCCTTTCCTTGCAATCTTGTCTTTCCCTTCTATACTATTCCTAGTTCTTCTGCATTGGTTTTCTGTTCAATGCAACTGAGTTCCTCCGATGTTCTTCATATTTGCAATATCAAAAGTATCTGCTTGTTTTTAATGCTTTTTGGTAGTATTTACTCCAAATTTGTCTGTATTTTCTTTTCACGTTTTGTTCACAGATCCATAAAATATGTTTTCCATTTTCCGAAAGACTCTGTTATTACTCTTGCTTTTATTTCACATTACCACTTTGTATCTTCTCTAATAATGTTACTTAAATAAATAAAATAAAGTACTTATTTTTTTCCTATCTCTATATCTCACACAGATATTTTGTTCCAATAATCAGTGGTTTTGTCATTTTATTTTTAATTTATTTTGATCTTTTAATCTTCACCGCTTTCCTCGGGTTCCTTAACGTAATATTTCACTTCAGTCTTTTCGAAATTAGGAACGAAAGGTAGTGGAGAAAGCTACAAAAGAGTTAAATAAACTCGTAAGAACATCATTTGGAAAGAAATAGTCCTATTAAACTTATGTGAGAAGATGAATGACAAATAGTTGATAATAAATGAATTATATTAAATTGGACATTTTTAAATCAAAGTAAAGTGATTATCGACTATCAGTAGTAAATGTAACCTTTTAAAATTTCACACAAGACCAGATATTGGTCATAGTTATTAAGCTTGTGACAAAGGTAATCATGTCCTCAATATTAGTCTAATAGCTATCACGCGCATCTTTGGCGCACGGGGTCTCGGGTTTATTTCCCGGTGAAAGAATCTTGAAATTTGAACGTATTACGATAGTTCGTTGTCCACCTTATATTGTGGGACCACTTTCCATGTATCGTCGGTACTGAAAGGAATGCTAATCCCGAATCGAACCATCTCAAAATAAGCATATTGTATGGTCATACCAGATGTTTCATATAAAATACCATATGCTTATACATCAAGAAAAAACCGCAAATACAAAGAAGAAATAAAAAACTGATATAGGGAGAGGTTACACTGATTGGAGAGCGAGGTATACAGGGTGATAGAAAAGTCCTGTTGTAAATTTCTAGGACTTACAGCGTAGTTGATAATTAGGACATTTGTGTGAACTAGTGTCCAAACTTGCCGGTTCTCTGCACGGAAAAGAGAAACAAAGCAAGCCTGAAAAATGTGTTTTATGTTTCAGGGTGCCGTATGCAAAGGTAGAGGTACTGACATCATGTGACGCAAATAACCTAATGTTATGTGTCTAGAATATCTAATGGGTGCCGCTATGCGATGTGTTAGGTATTTACTCTTAGTTGCCTGGAAATCAATGTAAAACGTGCGACAACAGCTGTGGTTTCAACACAAAGGTGCATCACCGTACTTTGCTCGTGTTGCCCGTCACCAGCTCACCTCAACTATCGTTTAAAGAAGACGAATAGGCCCAACTAACTCAATTTCGTGTTCTGGACTCTCAATTTGGTTTAACGTAAGTGAATTATTTTTCCTATGAGACCATATGAAGAGTATAATTACGAGTTCTGCTTCAAATGAAATAGCTGCAGCGACAACTATTCAAGAAACACAATCTATGTTCAAGCATGTGTACCAGAACGTTTGTTTTGCAGGTATAATGCCTTCATCATCATTGGTGATTACCAAGTGGCGTCGCGTCACTTATTAAGATACATATAATCTCTGTGCAACATCGTGTTATTCTCTACAAACGTATTTACTTAGCGGCGGTATTAACAATAGTAGCTCTCTCTCTCTATCTATCTATCTATCTCTCTTTCTTTCTCTTTCCCTCTGCAGGACGTAACTAATACGCTTGTTTTCTTATGGTAAACTAATGGAAGAATTCTGAACGAGGTGATAAAGAGGTTCTTGGTTACAGATTCGGTTCAGGATAATACCTACATTTACAAATTCATATAAAAGTGTAATTTTATCCACGGGACAAAATTATAGTTGACCACTGCATCAAGACGAGTTTTAAATTAATATATAATCATCCATTAACTTACATAACATTATTTTTTCAATCTTTATTTCTTTCTTTTTCTTTTTCTGCGTTCAAACTTAACTTGATTGTATATACTAAACTTGAATTTGAAGAAAAATGCATTTGTTTTGTTCTTATTAGAAAGAGGTGTGTGTATGAACAGAAGATGCACATTATCTCTTAGTGTATCATTACTATAATTAATGTGAACATCTTTTTACAAAACGATAACAAGCGAAATTTCAAATTCCTTTTAAGACTCAGTCGGCGTCAAGGTTAAAAGTCAAAATTCCCATAAACTACTGCACAACAGAGATATTTACATATTTATTGCAGATAACAGCAAAAAAATATTAATGGATTATGTTGTCAGAGTTGCAATCTTCTACCATATTAAAAATACGTATCTAGGTTTCCATCATACGTTCCTATTTAAAAAAATTAAAAAAAAGAAATGAAAAATAAAAGAATAGGCCACAGATTAACACAGAAACATGTCAAGTTCTGTATTTTGGAAACAATTTTCTAGAATTAATATTAGATTTCTGAAGTGGTTGTTCTTTTTAAGATTATTTTCTTGAAAAGCGGAGTTTTCATTATTTCATGTTTCAAGATCAAATATCGTCCATTAGTAAATTGAAGTTAGTTATGCCCAAGATCATATATATTTTTTTTCAGAGTCGCAAAAGAACTGGTTAGTGCCTACAAACATATTGAAAGAGCCGATACAATAAAAAAATTAATGTTTAGAAGAAAGAATTATGATTAATGACAGGGTCATAGTGGCTCAGTGGTAAATGGCTTATCTCTGGTGCTTGGGATCCCTGGTTCGAGCCCCAGTCAAGTAAGTTTGTGGTAGATAACATCGCGTCCATGGGTTTTACCGATATACTCCCGTTTCCTCCCACATTATCATTTGAACAATTCTTCCATCATCATTGGCTTCACTTAGTCATTGTCAACCTTAGCCTCAAAAACATAATCATGGGACATTCAACTGAAAATTTTCATTTTATTTTCATAATTAATAACAATGTAGGATCCTCAACTATCATCAGCAAGCAATTTGGCATTGAGTTATAATTGTCCTTGGAAGTAAATTATACACAATAGAGTCGGCGAAAGGAGGAACTGTTTGACGCTTACTTAATTAACCATAAAGATCATTTTCTCGTAAGTTTTCTCGGAGGTTCTTCCGTCTCGCTCTACAATTTCATTCTTTCAATTATTTTACAATCAGTTGCTTTTATAATCATCAGCCCCATTTACTCTAAACAACGTTAACCGTGAGTAGTATAGATTTAGTATGGTAAACATCAAAAGACTTGCCGCGCCTTGATAAGAGATAGCACATATCTACTGTTTAATTAAGGATAAGGGGAGTATCGAAGGAGGTGATGAAATAGGGTCAGTTTTTTTTTCCTGGAGATAGATGACGAAAGGAAAGGTTGAATGACCACTACGAAGGTCACATTGGATGGTCCCTGTGTTTATTGTAAAGGAACTAGCAATTGTAAATCCTGACGTTCCGTTTTTACAAAATTGGATATTTAAACCACCATATCCATTAAATAAGCTGTCTGAGCCAATCATAAATACAAACAAATATCTAAGTGAAAATGTATATGGTATTACCTGGCACGAAGGCGATGTAGAGTATTCACTTCTTAAGGAAATAATTCAATCATATTGTTCAAATACCACCAGTATTTACACGTATGGATTAACTAGAAAGTGTTTTCTTGAAGAAATTCTGCAAAGAAATGTTACAAATTTGGAAGAAATAGACTGTCCAAAGTATACTGCATTAAGTTTCCACGTTCACAAATGTGCACATAATAAACATCGTTTTGGACAATATAGGTGCAGTATTCATGAAGCATTACTATATAGTGAATATGTAAAAGTGTATGATTATGTTTTACATGTGAAAAACAGTGATAATTACATACCTACTATAATTAAAAAATAATAATAATCATGTATAGTGACGAATTGTTAAAAGTATTAGTGACTGATAAAGTGACTGGTGCAAGTGTTACCGGGATTTATCCTATTGATAAACTTCCTGTAATGGTAGAACCACCTGCAGCACTTGTAATTAATCTTGATACATCCAATTCAAGTGGATCACACTGGGTAGCAGTGTACATTAATGAGAAAAAACATGGATTCTATTTTGACAGTCTTGCTATGGACATTCCCAAGGAAATAAAAAATTTTTTATCCAAAAATACTAAATTATATTTTACAAACAGTGAACAATATCAGCACGATAATTCTGTGTTATGCGGATACTTTGTATTATATTTTTTGCATCATATTATTCGCACTCAATCATTTGAAAAGTGTTTAAAATTGTTTAACAACAAAAATTTAAAAAAGAATGATGATATTGTTTATAAACATGTAAACAACATTTTAAAAAGAAAACACAAGTAATTTTTTATTTTTTATTATTGTATATATATATTTTTTACAATAAAAATTTTTAAACTATATTCATGCATTTAATTTACAAATCCTCGTTACAATCTTAATAATGCATTAGTTAATGCTGTTGATCTTTCATATTTCCACCAGTAATTCAACTGTTGTGCGTTACGATATGCACATCCTGATTTCTTTACAACATTTTTGTGAAAAGAACAATATTCATTAAATGTATTTCCACACAAATCATTTAATGCTGGACATTCTTTCGTTTCTAAATCAATAACATTATCTAATGCAAATATTCTCTTAATCCAAAGAGATTTTTCTAAACCTTTACAATAAAAGGTTGAATTCATTGTACATAATTGATATACAAGGTTACGTATGAATGATACAGTATATCCTGTTTTACTATCCCAGTTCAAACCGTGTAAATTCGATGTCAGCCAATCAATTTGTTTTTGGCAACCTAATGACAATAAGTTATATTCTATTGGTGATTTTACCAAGCAATGGAAATTTACTGTATCATCACATGCGCTAAGACAAAACTCACGAATAATAAATTCGTTATCAGACATTTTAAAACCTTGAATATCAATAATGTATTGATTTACGCAAGGTGAAATTTCATTTGTGCGCTGAATGAAATATGGTATAATTTGTCCAACAAATTCTGTATTTTTTTAAAAGATCACAAGTTTTACGCATAAAGCATATAAATGAGATTTCACTATGTTCTTGTTCATACAATTCAAAAAGTTCACCAAGAGTTTTATCAAGAGATAAATACTTTGCTGCAAATGATCCAATATCATGAAGAGTACTTGATTTGCAATCCAGCGGATTATTCTCACGTAAGTATACATTTATTGTTTTTAATACACAATTCACATTAATATTTTTAGCACTACATAACACACATAAAACTCTCACACTATTCGGATACATTTTTCCTTCTGTCTTTTCTTAATAGAACCTCTAGTAATTCCGGAAAATAGTCTATATCATTTAATAGTTCCAAATATGCTTCATAAAATTTTTCTCTTGTTAGTATTCCAATAATGTGGGTGTTGGCATACAGGTAAAACACATCATCTTCAACACTAGGGCTTGCTATAACACTCCAAGCACGGACTTCCAATGATTTTGGGGGTAGATTCATACAATCATGCGCATACACATGATACGATCCTTCTCTGCAACCATCACATATTAACGTCTCGTTAAATTCCCATTTTTCAATAGCTTTCTTTATACATTCTCGGTCCACATTTTGACTATTACAAGAACAGTCTAAACTCCAAAATCTTGATGGTGATGATGCTGGGGTTTCTGAAACTGTTAATACTGATGAATCTATTTCATCAATATCAAATTCTTCATCTGAAGATGATTCATATAATTCTGTTTCAGCATCAGATAATGATGCTTCAATATCGCAGTAATCCTTCTTCTCATACGACTGCATTGTCTGTCTTTATATATTTTCTCTCTTAGAACTTGTATTTAAAGTACTTTCAGATTCATCACGTGTTCACCTTATGTCTAATCAATGTGGTTAGTCATCAATCACATGTTACTTATTCATACGGTTGTAGCTACATTTACTTGTCATACGTCAATGACCCCGATTACTTATCACATGATGTTTAATCATGTATCAAGGGTCAAAATTACTTCTTCTGGCATAGTCACATGATGTTTAGTCATGTATCAACGGTCAAAATTACTCATCATCACATGATGTTTCCTCGTTCAACAAGTTTATCTAATCGTACAAAGGTCAATTCATCCGGGTTTTCAAAGCGCGCAAAACCTCAGTTCATGTCTTAAGTTCTTCGGTGATGGATGTGCGAGAACAAGACTCCGTCTTTAGTACGGACACCAACTATGGCTAAATAATGCAATAAAATAAAATAAAGTTATTTCCTATTTTCCCGAGTTCAATTCCTGTGTGCACATAAATATAATTTCATATTTTTTAAAAAAATTCATTAAACAGGGGGGAGGGTGTCCCTAAAAAACGTGGTCCCTATACAGGGGCCAATCTTGGGTCCTGGGGGCCATTTCCAGGGGTCATCCACTGTGACCTTCGTAGTGGTCATTCAACCTTTCCTTTCGTCATCTATCATTGTGAAACACATCACGTGTTCTTTATCAATCAATTGACCTTTCACCCTTTCCTAATCCTATTGCATCACCTCCTTCCATACTCCCCCCTTATCCTTAATTAAACAAGCGATAAACTATCTTATCAAGGCGCGGCAAGTCTTTTGATGTTTACCATACTAAATCTATACTACTACCGTGAGGTGTTAATTTTAAAATACCGTTTTATTTTCACAAAAAGATGCTGAACTCATTTGAAATGGTTATAGGAGGATGATTTATTTACATTGGCATTGAAAGGTTTTTGAAGAACGTACAGATGGTAAACTTACGATATATTGCAATATACACTCTGATTTCAGAATTAACTGAAAAGAAATTTTCTGTAATTTTCATTTTTTTGGAGATAAAATGGAAATAAACTAAACGTAAGACATATTGGAATGGAGCAATGATCGAATAAAGTAAACCTATATTCTTTGTTTTATTCTCCTTCCATTCTGTCTTCTTATTTTTTTTTAATTGGAAATTTCCTGTCTATGTCAATGTCAATGAAACATATGAATAAAAAAAGAGCAAACTTCTTCCGCGTTACGTCTGTCAATGTCATATGAAATATATAAATAACAAAGAACAACTCCTTCAGCATTACATCTCTTAATGTTAATGAAATATATAGATAACAAAGAGAAATTCCTTCGGTGTTACATCCATCAATGTCAATGAAATATGCAAATAACAAAAAGCAATTTCTTCCGCGCTACACTTACCAATGCCAATAAAACATATAAACAAGAAAGAGCAACTCCACCGGCGTTACACCTGTCAATGTCAATGACATATATATATAAAACAAAGACTAACTACTTCGACGTTACACTTGTGAATGAAATATATAAATAACATACCAACTCCTTCAGCGTTAGGTTTATCAATGTCAATAATCTATATAAATAAAAAAACGACTAGTTTGGTGTTACACTAATCAATGTCAATTATATATATAAATAACAAAGAGCAACTACTTTGGCGTTACACCTGTTAATGTCACTAAAGTATATGGATAACAAAGAACAATTCCTTCGGCGTTACATCTGTCAATGTCAATGAAATATAGAAGTAACAAAGACAACTCCATCGGCGTTGCACTTATCTATGTCAATGAAATTGTATAAATAATAAAGAGCAACTCCATCGGGGTTACACTTGTCAATGTCAATGAAATATATAAATAAGAGATCAACTCCTTCGGTATTACGTTTATCAACGTCAATGAAACATGTAAATAACAAAGACCAACTCCTTTGGTGTTACACTTATCAATGTCAATGTTGTATATAAATAACAAAGAGCAACTACTTTAGCATTACACCTGTTAATGTCAATGAAATAAATGAGTAACAGAGAACAATTCCTTCGGCGTTATACCAGTCAATATCAATGAAATATATAAATAACAAAGAGGAACTCCATCGACGTTACACTTATATACAGTAGAGCGTCGATTATCCGAACGTCGGTCAACCGAACGACCGCTTAACCGAACTGTGTACTCGCTCGCACCTGTTACGCTCCCCCCTACCGTCCATCATCCCCCTCACTCCCAAACCAAGTTTCCCACAGTAGTCGTCGCACTGAGCCACCGCTGGCGGAACATTCCTTCTAATGGGGCCTTCATAAGGCGCTGCTGACCGGCAAAGCCACCAGTCGCTGTATTTCAACAATCAGCACACTTCTGTCGGTTTGGCACTGGCTGTAGAAGTAGCGGCAGTATCAAAGCTGTTCACAGCAACAGCTGCGCCAGCTTAGAGTTGAGGCGTGCCGCTCCGCGCAGTTTGAAGGATTGCGCGCCCCCAAGAAGAGCTTCTCACGGTGCAAACAGTAACCTTCTGTTCTCTGTTACGACCACTTGTGTGCTGCTGCGTGAAGAAGTGAACTTGACGATACAAAATGCTTAAACGTAAACGTGTTTTTTTCCTTTCTATGAGGGCCTGTCCTGTCTGTCTGTCTGTCTATTCTGTCTGTTTTTATGAATAAATTTACTGTACAGTACTTCTTTTTGGCAAATAAACATGTACAGTTCGATTATCCGAACAAACCAGTTTTCCGAACACCCATGTCCCCCAATTACTTCGGATAATCGACGCTCTACTGTATGTCATGAAATTGTATAAATAACAAAGAGACACTCCATCGTAGTTACGCTTATCAATGTCAATGAAATATATAAATAACAAGGAGCAACTCCTTCGGTGTTACATCTGTAAATATCAATGAAATAAGAAAGAGCATGTCCTTCGGTGTTACATCTGTCAATGTCAATGAAATAAGAAAGAGCATGTCCTTCGGTGTTACATCAGTCAATGTCAATGAAGTATATAAATAACAAAGAATAACCTCTTCGCTGTTACACCCGTCAATGCAATACCCTGTATTTAACCTGTCAAGACCCAGTGTAACCTACAGGTGACTAAAGGATCTTGTTCACCAATCATCTACCAGAGGGTCCTAGTGAACCACAGTAGCTTCAACTACTTACCAATGTATGTTGCATCACCACACAAAAGAGTTTCAAAGTTGACGTATTGTACAATGAAGAAGACGCCTTTAAAGTAGTGTTACCTGAAGGCAACACCGGGCACACTGGGCGTTAACGGGATAAATGACAAAGAAAAACTCCTTCTAGGTTGCACATGTTAATGTCAATGAATTATCCAAATAACATAGAACAATGCCTTTGGCATTGAACTTATCAACATGAGTGTAATAAAGAAGTAAATAATGAAGTGCAACCCTTTACAGCGTTTGCACACGTCCCCGGCAATGCCGGATCCGGTTCCGACAATGCCGGCGATGGAGTCGGCGGCAATGTAATCAAATGGTAGCTGGCACACGCTTTCCGACCCGGCAAAAAAGCCGGTGGAACTCCCGGCTCCGGCAAATGCAGCCGGACTAGCCGCCGACATGTCGGTGCCGGCTCCGGCTCCGGTTTTGTCGGCGGCAATATTTTATTATGCGTAGATGCACACGCAGCCGGCAAAGACGGAGCCGGCTTGTTGATAGGTTTCTTCAATCTAGCTACAGTGAGTGAGTGGCAAGGCGTTGTGTATTCTTGTTTCTTTTCCTGTATTTGGATTTTTTGTTTACTTCAGGTTTTTTGTTATTTTCTTTTTTTCACATCATATGAATATATAATGAAGAATGAAATAATCAAAATGGCTGTGAGGTACCACAACGGCAACGCGTAAAGTGAGTTTCACACATATATGTATGCATATTAATTTGTTATCTTCTACAGCTGAAACTTACTTAAACGATTTAAACAAAGAGGTCGTTGAATTCGTTTTGATAGAGAATAGGTCTTAGCATATATGAAGTCATAATTTTTAAAAAATCAACTTGGCGGAAATGAACAAAATGGAGATACGAAGAAATTATGAATCTAGGATAGTTCTCCAGTGCTTATCCTGTTAATTATGCAACCCAGTATGTACGGTATAAATATCCATCATAATCATAGAAGTAGGCATTTTCAAGCATAACAAAGGTTGTAATAAAATTAAAGTAAATAAAAACTACAACACAACTACAGAAAGAAATGTACAAACAGAACAAGAAAATTTCTATTCTTGTGGTTGCATACTGTTTTACCTTATAGGTCATAATAAAAATATGTACTCTGTCTTGTCTGGTATTTGTTCCATAGAACGATTGTATACTGAGTGAATAGGCAGCCGCAATGTCGCCTTTGTAGAACTTTTATTATTATTATTATTATTATTATTATTATTATTATTATTATTATTATTATTATTATTATTATTATTATTATTATTATTATTATTATTATTATTATTATTATTTTAAATAGCTTGATCTCAGCCTGTTTCAATTTTGAGAAATTTAAATAGATGTTAAAATTATGACAACAAAAGTGAAAAAAAAGAGAAAGAAACCAAAAGAAGGCCATATACCTCGTGCGCACACATCCACACACACAAAGAGCAAATAACCTTATTTTTTCGATCTTCTGTTAAGTCTCCCCCGAGGGGAAAATATAGAAAAATAATAGTTTGCAAGACTCCTTCCATCAATCATTAATAGGGATTAGGTTTCTCCTAAGCATTTTCCTTCTGTGTGGATTGTCTTTCTTGGCTCCTGCAAGATCATAGTTCGTAATTTGGAAGGGGGGGGGGTGTTTGTTGAAAGAGGGAAAGGAATGCATAAAGAAGAATATCTTGTATAACAGTATGATTTGATTCAATCAACACAACAGGCTACAGCCGAAATTGCCTATGTTTTTGTTTTACAAGATGCAAGATGCATTGCAAAACGTTATCTATGAATGTTATATCGGACATACTACATATGTAGGCCTATCTAGAACAAAATCTCCCCTGGAAAAAAATCCTCCTATGCTGAAGAAAATTACAATTTAGTTCCGTTTCCTCCGTTCGATTCCAGGAATGTACTCGATTCGTCTATCTGTATGCAACTATGCAAGCCCACAGGGGATCAAGGACAGAAGTAGGTCAATTTGACAGGGGGTGGATTAAACTGACGTTTATCATTTATATGAAACTATTCTGGAGTGCCATACTTTCTGCGTGAGTGTCGCTATATGTTACTTATTTCCGCTTGAAGTAGCTTTTTGATTTAGTGGATTGTTTTCTGCAGTGCACTGAAGTCTTGCTTCAGTGACAATTCATTTCATCGTTCATCGAGTGACAATGACTAAAGTGTTTCAGTACGATGTTTAGAATTTCATTGAATTAGTGGAAATGAGACCTTGTCTATGGGACAAGACTACAGACTCATATAAAGACAAGGTCGAAAAACAGAAAGCCTGGAAAGAAGTATATACAAACCTTGCACAAGACTTCGACACTATGGACAAAAAGAAACGAGAAGCGACAGGTATGTATAGGATAATATAAAACAATAGTGATTCAAACGCTTTCTGTTTACTTACAGTTGATACATAAAATGTAGATTATATATAAATGAAAATAAAATGTACACTCATATCCAAAATGATTGTCGCATATTTATAACTGTCTTCTTGTAAGAATATACTTTGATAATGATTTTGCAGAGTACTTTTAATACTGATACTGTGTGTATAATCGGGAAATGTATATTTGTGGTAAATTTCATAGGAAAACAATTATAAATACGAAAATTAGAATGAGTAAAACAAAATGTTGCTAAATGGACAAGAAAGTTTTATTTTCGTTGTATTGTTCTTATTTACTGCTCTTTTGACATGAAATTTACCACATACATGTCTTTGCCGATTATACACATACTAACATTATAAGAAATGCCGGGCGAAATCGTTATCAAATTATATTCCTAGAACAACATATTTATAGACATGCGACAATAATTTTGGACATGAGTGTACAATCGAAGACATAAAAATGGGCCACTTCGATGTTTGGGGTAAGGACAATTTACCAGCTGTCAATTTGCCACCAAAATTCGACAAAGCGGACATTTTGCCACCAGTTTTCGCAAATTCTTGACAATTTGACACTATTGGATTGTGGGTTTAAGTATAGGGTTACTACTTGTCAAAATTATTAATTTAGCCATGTTTTTCTGCGAATGCTTTTGATTAGGAGTATATACGGACCAATTTACAATATACCTTTGTGTACTAAAGAAAAGATATTTGGGGATTTAGACGTTAATGCTCCTACGTCACTTGATTGACGTAATACAATTAACTTTGTTCTTTGCATTGAGCTATTTCTCAGATATTGAACGACCCTTCCATTTATTCAAGTCAGTCTGTAATATTACACGGCTCTTGCAAAAAAAAAAAAAAAAAAAAAAAAAAACTGAACAGCGCTGAATATGATTAGATACTAATTCGTTGTACTAAGAAATCGAACGTTTGTTTAGACATGCGAAAGTAATTAATTAGAAAATTTCGAATCATATGTACGCAGCTTTTCATATAATGTATAAAACGGACTCATGTTCTCTCCTTCACGTTCAAACTCAAAGTACCTTTCGGCACCGGCATTACCGGGATGTGTGTGCAAAGCAGCGCCGGCACCGACATTGCCGGACCCGGCTCCGGTTTTGCCGTCTGCGTGTGCAAAGCAGCCCCGGTTCCGGTTCCGGCATTGTCGGTGCCAGATCCGGCATTGCCGGGGACGTGTGCAAATACTCTTAGGTGTTATTCTTTTTAATATGAGTGAAGAAAAGTACCGAAGGGTAATCTATCAGTTTTATCATTCAGTTTCCGGATCAACTGCCAGTTCTGGCATAAACGTAGACTCAAATGTCATTTGTACTGTCGCCAATTAGCTTAGGTATCCCAAAAGCTATGAATTAGACATCAATATCTGCTATTTTCTTTTATTTTTCTATAGTCCCTTCCGATTCCACTCTGGGTGTCTTACTTAGATTGGGTCTGAACTTGCACTTAACGACATTGGAATATCCAGTATTTATCTAAGTGACCCAAAAAACTATAGATTCCATACTAATATATCTCATCTTCGATTATTTTAATATTTCAAACTTCCTATTTCAATCTGTAGCATACCTAGAAGTGTCTTACTCTAATATTTTTCGAGATTGTAAATCATGCATGTATGCAATTACCAAGTTTGGTTTAAAAAAAATAATGTGTTTCAGAACTAAGGTGGAACATGCTCACACACACACACACACACACACCTTTATACATATAGACACTGGCGTCTCTGGGATGCAAGATTTGGGGGGGACATCAAAGAAAACGATTTAAATGGTACTACCTAGCCCAATCTGCTTATTATCTTCGATTTCATTTGTTACCTTTCTGCTTACCTTCACGGACCCCCTGATGTATATGAAGAACTCTGTTATAATCATTTCACAGCCTGATTATCTCTTCTCAAATGCCCTCTTACGGATAGCTCATGGCTGCAGGCATCTCTCCCAGTAGATCACGGAGGTCTAGGTATTCGTTTAGCTCTTGATTTGGCCACTCCATCATTCCTTTCTTCCATTCATAGCTCTATGCCATTGATCACTTCTCTTCTTCGCCAGGATATTCATCAAGATTCTGAAGCTGAGATTAATGATTGTATCTCCCAGTGGACATCGTGTGGTGGACTTGCTCTACCTGATCTTGATAAGAGAAGTTTACAATCTTCATGGGACGCTCCTCTTGTAAGCTCCAGAATTTCTTCTCTTCTTCAGTCCTCCACCAATCCAGAGGATAAGGCACGTCTTCTTGCTATTTCATCCCCTGAAGCAGATGCCTGTGTACAGGATATTCCATTTCCATTCCTAGGGCTGCATCTTCCCGACGAAAGTTTTAGAATCGCATGTGCGTTACGTTTGGGAGCAGATGTCTGCAACAACACCGGTGATTTGCTTGCGGAAGTTTAGTGGATAAGAAAAGTATACATGGCCTATCTGTCTTCAGAGTGCTGACAGATACTCTCGAAACTCCGATGTTAATGACTTTATCATGAGAGCCCTCATCTCTTCTGGAACCCGTGAGAGAGCCAATTGGGTGTAGTCGTTCTGACGGCAAGAAACCTGACAGAATGTCTTTGGTGCCATGGAAACGAGGGAAGGCTTTAATATGGGATTTCACTTGTGCCGATACTCTAGCCCCCTTTAATCTTCCTACTTCTTCCACAAAAGCTGGGATGGTCGCAACTCGCAGAGAATCTGAAAATAGACGAAAATATAACACCCTCTTGGACAAGTACCACTTCGTCACCATCGCCATCGAAACTTGTGGCTCCTGAGGTCATGAAGAACTAAACTTTATTAAAGAAGTTGAATAACTCTGAACACAGGCGACACTCCAGCTTCAGCCTTTCTTATACAACGACTAAGTACGGCTGTGCAAAGAGGGAACGTAGCAGCGATGCTAGGAACGCTTCCACCGGGAAAAGCATTGGAAGAAATCTTCCTTCTGTAACCACCCTCCTCTCACCAAACTCACGCAATTTATGCTAAATAATATATAAAATGTATTTTTCGAACCTATGTTGCAATTTTTATAATAATGAAGTAATTTTCATTTAACATTGTGTGTACAATGATATACCCATATCCCAGACAGCACAATGCACGTACAGTATCCGTATAGTACATGTACAATTGCACGGATTCAACATGTGCATCATCTGTATAAATGCACACCTGTACATGTGATGCACATATACATGCCAGGACCTATTCAACATCTTCACGTGCACAGAACATGTGCAACGTACACGTCCTGCACAAGTGATTACACCTACCGCGCAGGTGATTTACAAGTAGCACGTATTCGATTTACATGTAGTTCACAGGTGATTTACATGTAGGATAGCGGTGATTTACACGTAGCACACAGGTGATTTACATGTAGCACAGGTGATTTACACGCAGTAACCAGGTGATTTACATGTAGGACAGAGATGATTTACACGTAACACACAGGTGATTTACACGCAGTTCCCAAGTGATTTACATGTAGAACAGAGATGATTTACACGTAACACACAGGTGATTTATACGCAGCACCCAGGTGATTTACATGTAGGACAGAGGTGATTTACACGTAGCACATAGGTGATTTACCCGCAGTACCCAGATGATTTACATGTAGGACAGAGATGATTAACACGTAACACACAGGTGATTTACATGTAGGACAGAGGTGATTTACACGCAGTACCCAGATGATTTACATGTACGATAGAGATGATTTGAAACAGTACCCAGATGACTTACATGTAGTACAGAGGTGATGTAAAAGCAAATTCGAGATGCAACGAAAAAAAGTTTATATATTTGGTGTCTTACGCAGTAACACAATCTATAACTGCGAGTTTTTTTTTTTTGCTAGCCGAAGGCTAGCTCCCTTGCGAGGGTTACGCCCTCTATCCGGGGTGAGAAGTGCAGAGACTGGGGAAGGAAGGATATTGGAGGTGGTCTATGGGAAGTAAGGTAATCTGGAAAAATAATTTACTTTATTGTATTTAATGACAGTTTATGACTTTTATTACATTTTTATTCAAGTGCAACGGACATTATGAACTTTGTTCATAATCATGAGGACAGGAGGAAATATGACAGTGAAGTGCATATCACAGGACAACACAAGGAAATGTTAGTTAGACGAATGCAGATTATCTTCTTGTCCAGGGGCTGCTCTGGACAGTGATGTAGACAAGTGGAGCCCTGTTAGCACAATAGGTTACAGTGCAGCATATGTAGGTGATAAATGAAGTGGAAGGTGATCAGAAGAATAAGCTGAAGCGACAAAATGATCTGGATGGTCTGGTGGAATGGTTTTGAGATATAAAGAGAAGAGTAGGGATAGAGGGCAAGTAGAAAATTTATATCCTAAATCATAGTGGCGGTCGGCGTCCATAGTTTCCAGAAGTAATGGATGACGTTGTTGAAACCGGTTAGTAATGAACTTTACTCGTAACTGTTCAAGATGACAGAGGATGGTGGGAAAAGTGATACGGTCATAAAGCTCCTGTGTCGGACTGGGAAGCTTGATTCTATAAGCCAAACGAAATGCATGTCGTTCAAGAACTTGTAATTTCTGATAGAAAAAAGGTAGTGCAGCAGTCCAAGCGGGATGGCCATATGTTAGAACTGGGCGTAAGAAGACCTTATACGTATTAAGGATTGTCGTGGGTTGCAATCCCCAGGTGGTACCAACTAGACGTTTTAGTAAATTAAGCCGAGCATACGCCTTGCGAATGATCGCTTGAAGATGTGGCCGCCAAGTTAAGTGATGATCGAAGATGATACCAAGATAGGTAACCTGTTTTGTAGGTGATATTCGTGTGCCGTGAACCTCGAGATTGAGTAGATTGGGGTTTTTCTGAACTCGAGAACGTTTTCGAGGTGGTATGAAGACTATAGCTTGAGTCTTAGTCGAGTTTATATGAAGACGCCACTTAGTGCACCAGTGGAGAAAAGAGTCTATTGCTAGGCGGAGAGCAGAATTGATTTGTTGAATAGTTCTGGCCGTGCAAAGAAAGGCAGTGTCATCTGCATACTGAAAACTATGAACAGTGGGAGGAAGGGTTGGCATATCGGCTACAAACAGAAGGTAAAGAAGAGGCGAGAGAGCGGAGCCTTGAGGTACACCAGAATGTATAAAAATCGGATGAGATGAGGAGTTATTGATAGTAACATAAGACAGGCGGTTAGAAAGAAAATGGAAGATGAAGCGAAGGTAGGACAGTGGTAGCCTAAAACGGTGAAGTTTGAACATGAGAGCTAAATGCCACACTTTATCAAAAGCCTTCTCTAGGTCAAAAAGAATGAGACATGAAGGCCGAGCAGTGTTATAATGATTCGTGATGAGATTGAGAAGTCTGAGCAATTGATCATTGATACTGAAATTAGGTCTGAAACCAGCTTGCTGTACAGGCAAGAGATTATGTTGAGAAAGATGGTGATGCAGTCTGATGACAATGATGCGCTCAAGAATTTTGCTAAATACGGAAGTTAATTGTATCGGACGGTAAGAAGCAACAGAATCTGGAGGTTTGTTGGGTTTAAGAAACATAAGAGTGGAAGAAGTCTTCCAGTCACAAGGTATGTAGCCGGTCCGGAGAATAAAAGAGTAGATATATGAAAGAAGCAGAAGAAGACAATAAGGAGCCTCTTTGATATGACGATAAGTTATTCGGTCGATGCCAGGAGCTGTGTTGCGCTTGCGATTTACGACGGTGGCGATATCAGATGTAGAAATCGGAACTGTGAGAGGATTGTCGTCTGGAAGAATGTGTGCTGCACTAGGTTGTAGATATGGAGATGATAAATTCAGGCGATCAGTAGGATGTCTTTGAACAAAATCAGGTGAAAACGGGGTGAAGGTAGTCTGCAGGTGGTCTGCAAAGGCGTTTGCTTTCTCCTCATCTGTGTGTAATGGTTGGTTATTAACTAACAGCGGATATGGTGTGCGAGTAAGCTTCCCAGTTAACATATGAAATCGCTTCCAATACTTAGTGGGGTGTGAAGTTTCGGCTAAGTTGTTACACGTCTTTATCCAGTTGCGAAGCTTATGTGCCTTGACGTAGTTACGCACAGTGCGCTGGAGTTGGCGATGATGACGAAGAGCTTCTAGGTTACCAGTGCTAACTGCGAGGACATCACCTTCAAAGTGTATAACAAGTAACTAATAATTGTTAGTGAGAATTTTAGTTTTGGAGTTTATTATTTGCAACGAGCAAAGCTTTAGGTAGTATCTTTGACATGTTTACCAAATAACAAATAACGCAACATATTCTACTGTAATCGATTACGAAAATAATTTTGTAAACCTATGAACTGTCTGAGAGTAGTTACATCAGTACAATGCTGCCACCTGTCGATATTGTATCCTAGCTCAGTGGACGTTATGGAGTTTTTACAATCATTCAGCTTTTATTCGTCAAAAAGTCTCTATAACACCACCTGGAGGAAAAATGACACCTACCAAAAATGGAGGTTACTTTCTGTTGATGAGAATGAGAGTAAAAGAATGAAAGTAAAAGTATACACTTGCACGGTATTATGGACGTCTCATACACACATGAAGTAGCCGTGCAAATACCCATGTGCACACAACGGCTTAAGCACCGGTAATTTAAATGTGCTTCATCCACGCAAATGCACATGTGCACATCCACTGCTCAAGCATGGGTTATGCACATGCGCTGCATCCACGAAAAAGCACATGTGTACATAACGGCTACAGCACGGGTTATATAAATGTGTGCTTCATCCATGCAAATGCACATGTGCACATAACGGCTTAAGCACGGGTTACGTACGTGCGTTGCATCCATGCAAATGCACATGCGTACATAACGGCTTAGGCACGGGTTATATAAATATGTGCTTCATCCATGCAAATGCACATGTGCACATAACGGCTTAAGTACGGGTTCCGTACGTGCGCTGCATCCACGCAAATGCACATGTGTACATAACGGCTTAGGCACGGGTTACGTGCGTGCGCTGCATCCACACAAATGTACATGTGTATATAACGGCTACAGCACGGGTTATATAAATGTGTACTTCATCCATGCAAATGCACATGTGCACATAGCGGCTTTAAGCACGGGTTCTGTACTTGTGCTTCATCCACGCAAATGCACATGTGTATGCAACGGCTTAGGCACGGGTTATGTAAATGTGTACTTTATCCATGCAAATGCACATGTGCACATGTACGACTTAATCACTGGTTATGTACGTGTGCATAACCCACGTAAATGCACATGTGCACATACACGGGTTATGTATGTGTGCTTCATTCACGCAAATTCACGTGTACGGCTTATGCACGGATAATGTATGTGTTCATCATCCACACAAATGCACATGTGCAAATGTACGGCTTATGCATGGATAGTACACATGTGTCGTACACGTACGTGTTGTCTGGGATGTATACTTATTTGCATGTAACTTTTTAATTATTTATATCATGTATTGTAACACATTCAACAATACAAAGATATTATTTATATAGGCCTGATTATTATATTCCAGATAAATATATTAATTATTATTATTATTATTATGTTATCCTGTCGTTAGTAGGTAAATTAAATTAGAATAAAATATTGAATATTTTGTACTTCAAAATATTGGGGTAGACGTGTCCCCTAGTCCCTCCTGCCCAGAGACGCCATGCATATAGATGTACGAGCAATGCCTGCTCTGTCTATTCCCGTTCAAACTGACATACGTATGCCTGTGACATTGTTTGTCACAAAATACGTATCTGAGATAATTAAATAATGTTAAGCAACGCCTTCGGCGTTGCCCTGTTCCAAAGTAAGGAGCCGAATAGACTAAATAAGAACAAGGAACATCTTCGTTGTCCTGTACATTTCCGAATCAACTGACATCCCCTTCTTGCCTAAACTTGGTTATAAATGTCGTCCGATTTGGCACTTAACAGTTTCACATTCAAGAAAGCAATATTCGATGATGAACTACGATGGATTTGAGTGCAATTTCGATTATCTTAGACATTTTATTTTTAACTCCTTCTCATTCCCCATACCGATGTTGAATTTCAATTTTAGTGTTATCGGGTGTTTTGACTATTCATGTCAACGACCCTGAAAACTATATATTTGACACTAATATTGGTTTATTTCAATTATATTTATACAGGGTGTAACAGAAGGTAATGCAAATACTGCAGTAGATGGTTCGTGATATTGAAGGAAGACAAGAAGTCATCATTCATATTGTCGAATTCCGCGTCGTGTAATAGTTGCAGGGTTGCCAACTTGGAATCTTAAATTGGGTCGTGACAGTTGCAACGGGACAGAAAGATTGTGCACAAACTCCGAGAGGTAATTTCTGGCATCAAAAGAAGACAAAACGTCCTTTTGCATATTGTCGAATTCCGCGTCGTGTACGAATGATAGGGGTGCCAACTTGGAATAAACAATCGAATCGTGACAATTGGAACGGAACAAAAACATGTGCACATACTTCGGAAGTTGTTTCATCACATCAAAAGAAGACAAAAAGTCCTACTGAATTAAAAAAGTTCTACTCCATATTGTAGAATTCGAGTCGTGTAAGAGTGACAGGGTTGCGAACTTAGAACCGAAAGTTGAATCGTGACAATTGCAACGAAACAGGAGGATGTGCACAAACTCCAGGAGGTGATTCGTGACATCAAAAGAACATGATACGAAACTCGAACCATGACAATTGGAACGGAATAAAGAAATATGTGCACATCAATGCACCATGTAAGAGGACTTTTTTGTCTTCGTTTGATGTTAATCGCCTCCCGAATTATGTGGAATCTTTCTATTCCGTTGCAATTGTCAGTATTAGATTTTCGGTTCGGAGTTGGCACCACTGTCACTTGTACACGACAAGAAATTCGACTATATATAAAGGGACATTTTCTGTTTTTTGATGTGTCGAATCACATCCCGGAGTTTGTGCACATCTCACTGTTCTGTTCCAATTGTCACGATCCGATTTTCGATTCCAAGTTGGCAACCCTGTTACTGTTTCATGACGCGCAATTCAACAATATGCAACAGGACTTTTTGTCTTCTTTTGATGTCACGAATCACCTACCGCAGTATTTGCTTTACCTCCCGTTACACCCTGTATATTGCTCCTTTCCACCCGTTGGGGTCATACTAAAACTGGATGTGAATTTAAATAGCATCAGATGGATTCAACACTAATATCTGTTGTTTTCAATCATCTTTAAATGTTTCCTCTTTCCACTCCTACCAGATGTGCTGGTAGGGTCTTGTTCCCACCGGAAGCTGAATTTGGACTTAAAGGGCATCGAAATTCTCACCATGGAATTCAGAAAATTATGAATTCCATCTATATTTTTAAGTGTTACCAAAGGTTCTCCTGGAAAAACGGTCCAAAACTGTCGTTATATAGTATATTTACAAAGTTAGACCCGAAAAGGCTCGAGAAATATGGTTGTATATTTAAACGTTTACGGCCCGAGCCCGGCCTGGCCTGAAGTAATATGTGCATTGTAGGCCCGCAAGTTGGGTCGGGCTCAGGCCCGCGGGCTCGGCTCTCCCTAACTAACACCCGAAGCTCGTCATGCAACGCTCTTAGAAGAGCAGTATTGGGAACGTTCCATTTTAGGAGCCGTTCCAACTTATGCAACTCTCCCCTATATGATGTTTCAAAGACTACGTAAAAGAGACTAGCAACATAACTTAAATATAAAATTGAACAAAATCACATCAATCTCATACTTTTCTTGCAAAAATTTTAATATTTGTTTTCCATGGTTTGCAGGGCAGTAGGGGCAGGGGGCAAATGCCCCCCAGGGAAGCTCCCCGCCGTTCGAGGGGGACCATTTTAAGACAAAATGTTCTTACTCCATATACATACGAACATGAAATTAAAAATGAAGCATCAAACAGGTTCACTATATTACATAAACAAAACAGCACACAAAAGGTAAATAAAACAAAAATGAGCCGTGGGTTCATTTCAGTAAAAAATGTTCAGAGTCCTAGAAATAATATTTATTCGTATGGCTTTGAGATATTTCAATATTGTCCCCTTAATTAATTTGTTATGTATGAAACGGGCCCAGGGGCACAACTAACGGTCCCGCAGACCTTGTCGTAGGGAGGGTCTACAGGCTCCGAGGACCATAAGGAGTAAGAGTAAGATGGAAAGAAAGGTCCCAAGAATTAGGAGAACAACTTTCTAGGGGGTCCAAGTATAAATGCTTGCTCCCTTCCCAGAAAAATCTAAGTTACGACGCTGATGGTTTAGTCCACAAACGCATCTCCAAATCAATATATGCCTGGAAACCAAGAGCAAGTTGTCACAAGCTAGTTGACTGACCCATAGTGCACTGAAAAAAGGTTTGGTCAGATTAACCAAAAAATAGGTGCTAGTGACCAAATCGTTTGGTCAATATAACGCCAACCAAACGTTTCGTCACCGGCACGAAATAATTTGGTTACGATTTGTTTCGTAGCAGGAACTCAGTATTTGGTTACCAGTACGAAATATGCATTTGGTAATTTTGACCAAATAATGACGAAATACGTAGGATTTGTAAGTTTTTTAAAAAATATTCAGGTTTGGTTCTTGGAACGAAATAATTTTATTTTTAATACTAAACCTGCATTTAGTGAATTTGACCAAAATATTTGATAGCAATTACCAAATACTGTTGGTATAGGTACTAAACTGAAAATTAAAATATAAATTACACTGTATTAATTCTATGAAAATTGATCTAAACTTCCCTAACCTTAAGCTAACCCGTTACTACCACTATCCTACTTATCTCTATCTTACTCTACTGTACCCTACCCTACTCTACTACACTCTATCAAAACGGTGTGCATCTGGAGCTTGTATTGTAAAGTTTACCCAAGGCATATTTGTTACGCAACACTTACAGCCAATAAAATAGACAATATACATTAACTACAATAAAGTAATATATACGAAAGAGTAAGCTTACTTCGAGACATGTTGACTAGCTGCGGTAAGTTCCATCTTCTTAATGTGTTGCTCACGTAAAGATCCATTATGTTGCTGCCAAGTGACAAGTACGTGTCACTTCACATCACTGGAACTTTGGTGTTGAAAGTTGGATAGTGTAGACAAAAGTCTGTTTCACACATGTCTTTTGAATTCCAAGCGGGGTAAACTTGTGATTGTTAGATGAACGTGGTCTCTTTTCTTCCGCTAGAAACACTATATACGTTCACTCATACGCCCAAACCGCGATCCACACTTTCATACTCGCCATGTTTACCTAGAAATCAAGAGGATGCACGTGACCTTGTAACCAAACATTTTGGTCAGGAAAACCAAATCACATAAAATTTGGTTCGCATAGCAAAATTAATCAACCAAATGTTCTGACCAAAAAATATTGTGTATGACCAAACAGGTTTGGTATAAATGACCAAATTTTGGTTAAACTAACCAGATAAAGTGACTAAATGCCCTTACCAAACAAATTTGGTATTCCTGACCAAGTCCTTTTTCCATGTGGTATCCTCTGGAATTCTTCTGTGGTAGGTTCTAATTCGACCAAATTATCTACGTGATATTGAAACGGTTTATCCTGTAAAATATTTTATAAGAAAAAGTAAGGTGGTCCTAATCGGGAGATCGAGATGGCCACTGCACAGATGCGCGTCGACAGATTCAGCGGTTCGGTTTTATTTCATTCAACCACTCTCACACTGGTTTGGCATAGTGTTGCGGTGTTCCATGCTGCGTCATCTCCCACTCAAACATCATTAACATAATTATGTGTCATCCTGGACATGTATATGTAATATTACTTTACTCTTCTGTCTATCAAAATTGTATGCATGATTATTTCTAGAGATACTAACAAGAGTTTCTTCGTATTAAACACCAAATCAACATATCGATAACTAGCAGTGAACGAATCTTTTTTAATAGTGCAATTTATAGTCTCATCTCGAAAACGAGGAGAGAATTCCATTTTGAATTTGAAGACGAGACCAACAAATTTCACGTGTTTCGTGGACAACGCTAGTTTTCTCAAGTCTGAGATCTCAAGTACTGTTTTAGTCTCACATGATTCATAGTATATGTATGACACTTATAAATATACAGGGTGTTTCATAACAACGTTTGGGAGAGATTCCTGACACCAACGTAAGAACAAATAGTATAGACCAACCTGGGTGCACAAATGTTTCCTTTTCGGAGTTATAATTTACTGTAAATATGAAAAAATGAACTTTAAAGGTGCATAGCTGAAGAATTATGGGACCTACTGTATTCGGGACAAGACTTCACTTACCAAAGTGTCCGGCTCCGATTTCAATGATTTTTTTTCTGATAGAGATCATGTATACATTATTTGTGATGAGAGAAATTTTTGCCATGGTGCATGTTTTCTATTTTTTTATAATTTTTAATAATTGTGGTGTGGTTATTAGACATTACTGCAGAAGTCCCTTACTATCCTTTGTAATCGGAGTGTTACTGAAAGACCAACCATGTAGATACATATAAGGCCTAGGGGAAAATTGTATGGTAGGGATGACCTTGACGGCAGCCATCTTGAAATCCGCCATTTTGAATTAAAGTGAAGTTTTGAAAATGAAAAACATAGCATGTGACACCTCATTTTAAGAGCAAATTTTCCCAAAAAGCCAACGGTATGCTGATGTTTGTTTTACAGTTGACCCTTATGAATTTAGGAATGCCTCTAATGTGCACCATTAGGCATATTCTATCTTTCAAATTGGCAACACTCCTAATTTTCACCGCATGTTTTAAGATTCCAACTGCCACTTTGCAATTATTGCCATAGCTCATGTTTTCTAAATTTATTACAATTTTTGAGAGTTTCGATTTGTCAGTTCATGAATAATGTTGGGATAAGCATCAAGCAATATTTCTGAATTTTGAAGACTTGCAATGTAATTATTTATTTCAAACCAGAATACATGAGAAGTCTATGGACCTATCTGAAGTAAAGACATACAAGTGAAATTATAACAAATTGTTGGTATATGAACACAAAATTATCAAAAAATGTAGCCTATATGTTGCGCAAACGACAAACTATAAAATATTGGCTTTGGTTTTTTGCGAAAATTTTCTATTAAAATGAGGTATCACATGCTATGGTTTTCATCTTTTAGAACTTCACTTTAATTCAAAATGGCGGATTTCAAGATAGCTACCGTCAAGGTCATACCTACCATACCATTTCCCCCTAGGCCTTATATGTATCTACATGGTTAGTCTTTCATTAACACTCCGATTACAAAGGATAGTAAGGGACTTCTTCAGTAATGTCTAATAACCACACCACAATTATTAAAAATTATAAAAAATAGAAAACATGCACCATGGCAAAAATTTCTCTCATCACAAATAATGTATACATGTTCTCTATCAGAAAAAAAAACATTGAAATCGGAGCCGGACACTTGGTTGATATCCCTTGTTAGGAACTAATATGTGAACTATCCAAATATACATGGTTCAGAATCATAAGGTAGTCACGCAACAATTTTTATAGAGGGAGTTTGGCAACGGGCATATAATTTGAAGAACTTACCAATTATCTTTATAAAAATTGTTGCGAAGTACCGCAGGATTGTGAAACTTGGATATTTGGATAGGGCTCATAGTAGTTCCTAAGTGAGCTCTTAACCCGACTGCGATAGGACCCCTAGTTTTAGAGCTATGCACGTTTGAAGTTCATTTTTATGTTTTCGGTAGCCTACAACTGCGAGAGGAAGCATTTGTGCAATCACGTTGGTCTACACTTTTTGTCTTACCTTGGTGTCAGGAATCATCTCCCAAACGTTGTCGGTGTTGTTTTGAAACAACCTGTATAAAGTTCCAGTGGGGATGATTGGTCGAAAAGATACAACAGTTTTTTTTTCAGGTCCACAATCGTGAGTGAGGTTTTTCCTGGGTTTTCCTAATTCATACCAGGCAATTCATACAAGGAATGGTATCTAATATAATAGTCCCAGATTGCTTCCTTTCTTCTTCGTTCTTTTCTTACTCTCAAATTCCCCGGGCGGTGTGATCGCCGAGAGACGTCATCCCTCATATGTGTGATGGGCTAGTATGACAATGCATGCCGAAAACCCAGAAATCTAATTCCTAATCCTAGTAAATATGTAAAGTGATTCTATCAACAATATGAAGAGTATTTATCAATATTTTAAAGTACACAATATACAAGGTGAGCATAAAGGAAAAATAAACATTTATTACGGAATAACCGTTGGACAGAATAATTAAAATTCTGGTCCGTTGCATAGGTTAGTATTACAAGTTTTCTTTTGAGACCAATAGATAGTACTAGTGCTACCCAAGAGTGACGCATGACGTTACTTGGCGCGCGCGGGTTAGTTGGCGAAATGGCCTCCAAGCAGGGGAAAGCGCGATGCTTGCTGTGGTATCACACTCTCCCCGCCAAAGACATTACTCCACTGGACTTATTTTTATGGGGCTATATCAAGAACAGAGTCTATGCCAATCCTGTTACTGACGTTGAGGAACTGAAGGCTAGGATACAAGCAGTTGTGGGTACTGTGACAGAAGACGTTACAAAACACCTGGCGGGAACTGGAATACCGCTTAGGCATTCTCCGAGCTATCAAGGGGGCACATGTTGAACTGGTCTAACGTAAGTGGCCTTTAAAAAAAGTTTGTAATACTAACTATGTAACTGACCAGTATTTACGTTATTATGTCAAACGGTTCTTCTGTAATAATTTTTTGTATTCAGGACAAGACTTTATGCTCACCCTGTACTCTGATATTAAATATCGTTGTTATATCTCACATTTCGTGGACCTCGCGTAGATAACTTCTAAGATGAAATTAAGCAAAAAATTCAGGGCATAAGCTTTGAAAAAAATACAAAATGAGACGAGATGAAAAAGAATTCTTCGAGAAAGGAGACGAGGAAAGGCGTGAAAATCAGTGACGGATCAAGAAGGTAAAAACTGGGGGCCAGCCAAAACCCAGGTTATGATAAGTATGTACTATAAACTTTCAAAAATATATAAATAATTGTTTAAAATATTTTTGTCCCTCAAAAACCTAACGGGCCCTAGGCCCCCCGGTTCCGACCTAGATCCGCCACTGAGAAACCTTATTTCTCGTTTCGTCTCGCCACGTGTGAAACACTAGGATTTAGTACCTTATAATTTCCTTTAAAAAAAAAAAAAAATACAACATATCTGTAGAACGTTCGTCCTTGGCCTCTGCTGTCTTCTTAAGAAAACAACTACCCAGCAATTGGAAATTATATGCTGTAGCTGTTGTCTCCTATCCGAGAACAAAAAAACAAAATATGCGTCGTGGAGTTTCCTTACGTGAGCTCTTTTTGTTTTGTTTTGGTTTCTTGTATTACTTTCCACAACACATCAATGATACTTTGTGCAACGCGTCTTTCCAGTATCGCATTTAGTGTCGTTGACATTGAAAATGTAATTGAACAAATAAAAATTCACTACTGCAATAAATCACAGTGACTTGTTTGCGTATTTGACAAGAAAGGCAATCCTTACTATTTAGTGTTGCAAACGTGCACTTTTTCTTAGCAGCATCACAAACAAAATTTAGTACCAGAGTCAGGTGTAAACCACGTCATAAAGTTTGCTTAAATAGTAATTAAATCGTATGCAACCAGCCTGACGTTTAGATATAGTTGAATTGTATACTACAAAAGGGCCACTTTTATATACAGAATGTTTCAAAACAACACCGACGACGTTTAGGAGGTGATTCCTAACACCAAAATACGACAAATATAGACCAATCTGGGTGAATAAATGCTTCCTTTCGTTGTTATAGGCTGCCGAAAATACGAAAAACTGAAGTTTAAAGGTCTATAGGCCTACCTCCAATATACTAGGACCTACCATAGGCGGTTCAAGACTTCACTGAGGAACTAGTATGTGCCCTATTCAAATATCCATGTTTCCGGTACTTACGCAACAATTTTTATAGAGGTGGTTGGAGAGTACTTCAAATTATATGCCAGTAGCAAAACTCCCTCTACAAAAATTTCTTCGTTAGTATCTTAGGATTCTGAAACGTATTTTTGGATAGTGCACATAGTAGTTCCTACATAAAGTCTTGACCCGACTACAGCATGTCAAATAGTTTTGGAGCTATGGACCTTTAAAGTTAATGTATTCGTTATTTTCGGCAGCCTATAATTTCTAAAGGAAGTATTTGTGCTTCCAAGCTGTTCTATACTTTTTGTCTTATCTTGGTATCGGGAATCATGTCCCAAACGTTGTCGGTGCTGTTTTCAAACACCCTATATAATACATGGAGAACCGATTTTTGATTGTCTGTATCTTGGGATTAACTGGATGGACCACCTTCCATCAACAAACTCGATTTCTAGATTTTGTGTCTTCCGGATGGATAGACAAACTAAATATAAACCAAATTCCTTGAAAATGACTAAATGATTTGACAGACTATATGAAGCGAAGATTTAAATTAGCGTTCCATGGTCGTGTAAGGAGCAATGGTGCCGAAATTACAATACACGAGGAGCTATCAAAAATGTCGTCCAATCATCTAGAAGAAATCCACTCTGGAGAATTCTGATACTATGATGGTATTACTCCTTCATTACGTAGTGACCGTTCCTAGAGGCACAACTTTGCCAGCGGTTGTTCACTTTCCGTAAACCAGTTTTGAGAATCTGCAGTTTGGCTTTGAAGCCAAAGTTCAACCTGTGAAATAAAGTCATCCCTACTGTCAAAATGGCATTCTCTGAATGCTTCATTTCTGGGGTGAGAAAGAGGTCAATTGTGCCAGGTCCGGTGAGTATGGGTGTGAGGCAATATTTCATATCCTAATTCCAATACCTTCATCACGGATGCATGGGCGGAATGAGCTGTTGCATTGTCTGCCAACAGCATCACCAATTATGTGACCATCCAAGATATTTCTTTTCAGTTCCTCTCGTAACTTAGTCAGAGATGGTAAAAAATGAAATGAAATTTTTAAGTTTTACGCTTAAGCCGGCTAGGCTAAAAGAGGCGGTGATGATGAGAAATGAATGAAATGGTGGAAAGTAAGAAAGTGGAAGGAAACGGGAGAGCTCCGAGAAAACCCACTTACAAGGTGTTTGTCTACCACTAAGTTCACTTGGCGCGAGCTGGAATCGAACCAAGGACCCCTGCACCAGAGGTGAAAGATCTACCACTGAGCCACCAAGATCTTGTCGGAAGATAGGAATAATAGGTACTAGTAATGGGTAATACTTTGCCATTGTAGTAGGTAATCTGTCACAATGACCTCTTCACAGTCAAAGAAAACGGAAAGCATCATCTTGGTGACTGACTTTTGCACTCGTTCCTTTTTCAGAGTCAAGGAGGGGTGTTTGTATTGTTTTGCTCATTCCCTATGTTTCTGGGTTATAAAGATAAACCCAACTTTCATCTATTGTCACTAGTCTTCCTAAAACGTCCTCTTCATCCATCTCAGAGTGATGCCATGTTTCTCTTGCAGCTTCCTCGCTATTTCTCTTCTGAAAAGGTGTGAGCATTCGTGGAACCACTGTGCTGGTACTTTCTGAAGATGCAACTGGTTGTGAATGTTATTCCAAGCAGACCCATAACTCATAATTATTGCATATAAAGATGGTCTTCCAGATCTGGAGGCGTCCGCGATGGTCATGTGTCCAGTTTGGAATAGCCTTTTCCACTTGGATACTATTTCATAGGATGGGCTTTCATCCTCATAGACTACTTTCATCTTTTCGTGAGTCTGCTTTGCTGATTTCCCTGAAGAAGGAAGAACTTAATGACGCCCCGTGCCTCATGCTTGCCAATCATCGCATCTTCAGTGATTTGCCTGTAAAAGAAAGAAAGAAAGATTTTTTTTGCCTGTAAAAGAAAGAAAGATTTTTTTGCCTGTAAAAGAAAGATTTTTTTAACTAGTCCAGAATTTGCATGGTTAACATACAAGGATCAACATACAATGCATGTCCAAAGCAGTTTGTAATGACAAATTATCTAGGTGATTGGACGAACTTTTTGATACCACCTAGCAAGGGCGCCGATTTCTCTGTAAATTTGGGGGGGAACATTCAGATGCAGAAGGCATATATATATATGAGAATTTTAAGACAAATTGCATTCAAATTATGCCAAATATTGTATATTCATAAATACATAAGCTTTGGGGGTCCCAGGCCCCTTCCCTCCCCCCCAGGATCGACGCCCTTGCCACCTAGCATACAGGAAGTACTTCTCGTTCTGAAAATTACTCCAGCCAATAATCTACAACTTTTTTTTCAATAATAATTATTTATTGTACCTAGTAGAATTATTAACGAAATATTTATTTTTGATATATAAACAGAATTTATGAGTTGTATTTTTTCCCTTACGCGATATTTTCAAGGGAAGGGGCACATACTAAATTGTGGCGTTGTTTTTGAAATATTTAATCCCTTTGTGCTCATTGTCGACGTGATGTTTCGAAACCTCTAAAGCGCAAATAAAAATAGGCGTAAACAGTGCAACTTTCTTTTGTAGAGTCGATCGGTATTACTGCTTGCGATAAGGTCAAGGAGATTCCGCTCCGTGTCACGTGCTGTGCATTGTGTACGGAGTTTTCGAAGCGTGGAGAAGGTGCAAATATTACTCTATATTATTACATAACTTTTCATTTGTAGCGTAGTCATGTTTTTCTCAGAACATATAGTTTTACAATGTTTGTTAAATTTCCTGTTGTTCGCTGCAGAGCATTGTATTATTTTGACGTATATTTCTATGTCGACATTTATCGACAATGGTTACGGAAGGGACCATAAACTCCACACTGCCGAGCATTCGTTTTTCCTATGTCTCGAATGGAAAATAATATTGTTTTCAAGTCACAAGAGTAAATCTATTATATAAAAGAGAACGCACAAATCCTTTGTTAGCTCATCACGCTAATACGGCTGAACCAATTTCTTTCATTTTTGGGGGGTTATTAGGATTTGGACCCTAGATGGTTTTTATCATATCACTTTAATTTTTAATTACCAGTGTCTTGAGATAATTGACCATTCAAGTGTCCATAACGTACAAATCCTTTGTTAGTTCATCATAGGTATAAAAATAAACGTATTTATATGCAACCCGCATGACCGTGTCACTCGGCGGGTTAACATAAATGACAGGCGATATAATGTTAACATTTACTGGAATCTACTATGGTTTTTATCATATCACTTGAAAGCGAAAAAGTAAAAATTATCTAAGTAACAAAGTTTATTGCGTTCCGGGGTGACCGCAGCGAAGCGGGGCGGGTTAACATAAATGACAGGCGATATAATGTTAACATTTACTGCAATCTTCTATGGTTTTTATCATATCACTTGAAAGCGAAAAAGTAAAAATTATCTAAGTAACAAAGTTTATTGCGTTCCGGGGTGACCGCAGCGAAGCGGGGTGAACGCTGCTAGTTTAGGATAAATGAGGACATTTACTCCCCCCTTATGCTTCAGACTGGAGGGATAAAGCAAACCCAGCATTTTCCCCTCACTTTATAGTAGGAAAGCAAATGTATTCCTATTATTTTATACAACCTATGTAACAAACGCTATAATTTAACTTTTTCTTAATCAATATAGCACTATATGCAGCGATTTTAGTCTTAACATCCTTGAGTTGCAGTAAATAAATAAATAAATAAATAAATAAATAAATAAATAAATAAATAATAATAATAATAATAATAATAATAATAATAATAATAATAATAATAATAATAATAATAATAATGAAATTTCCCACTCGAATCGATGCCGCACAAAAATTAATACATTCTCAATATTCACTGAAACAGAGAGATGGGCTGTTCCTATTTTCACCGAATTATCCGTGGAATTGGCTGGCACGGGTATCGCGGATAATGAAAATCGTTGATAATCCGCAAAAAGGCTAAACAGTGATAATATGTACAGTACAGTAAAAAATATTTGTATTTTAATGTAGAAAGTAACATTAATAAACAGTTTTAAATTTTCATTTTTCTTAGTTCATTTGACGGCTCGTAGTACAGTAGTTTTATTGAGATCTTTTCTCGCGAAACTCCCGCGCATATTTCCAACGCGGATAATCATGAGTTTACTATATAATAATAATAATAATAATAATAATAATCATAATAATAATAATAATAATAATAATAATAATAATAATAATAATAATAATAATATCTTCTTTCATCTTGTTTTAGTTTGACTGTGGAGGAGATAGCTTCCATTGCAGAGACATATGAAGAGACTGGAGGCATTCTGGGAGTTACAGTGTTCATGGAGCCACCAGAAAACGTAATAGTGGGTGACGGAGACAGCAAATCAGCTTCGAGTGCGAGCAGAGCTGGTATTTGGGAAACTAACACAAGACGTAATGGTGCAAGCTAGATCTGGTGATGCTGAAACGTGGAATCAAGAAATATGCGACTTTGATTTTCAATCGGAGGATTCAAAATTCGTGTTCCGTGAATATTGCCTATACAGAAGAGGAGACCAGTCTATGTCCATTAAAATCACGACTCAATTCACGACACGAAAAAAAAAATCGGCAGAAATGCGTAATTGGAAGAAATGTGATATTCCAGACAGTTCGCAAAAGGAATTCTAACGCCCAGCATGTCTAGAGAAATATGTTACACCTGTAGATCTTGAGAAATTGTGTGTGTCTGCAGAAGTTTTGTACTGTTTAAAACAATGTCATAATTATTTTTATATAAAGTGAAGAAATTGTAAGAACATAATGTCATCTTGCCATTAGTTAATGAGTAAAAATAACAAAATATACGTATAAAAATCAGAGAAATAACTTTTTCCAATTGAAGAATATTATTCAAATTTTTGTGAAATATAATAATAATAATAATAATAATAATAATAATAATAATAATAATAATAATAATAATAAGTCGAGAGTCCCCCTATTTTTCGATGTAAGAAAAATATTCGAAAAGAAAAAATACTGGTCTTGGAAATTCACAGGAGTTCAGTTCAGACTTCTCTCATATTTGTGGTACACTGTGGCTTCTAGGTGTGAGGACATATACCAGGACGAACGAAAAAAATAACCGGGCATATAATCAAAGATCACTTTTTGTCATAAAGGGAGTCGTTTGAAATCTCTTACTTATTGCCATCCTTTCTTCAAGAAATTTGCACTCCGAAGAAAAAAAAATGGCATGTTGATAGTGGATAAAAGATGTGAGATGTTTGAAAAAATTCAGGGGCAGGTTGCACTCTCTGATATCGAACCTGTTGACCCTTGCCTCGAAATGTGAGTACTCTACCACAAAATTACAGCACTTCCAAAAGGGCAATCGTCGTATTAAGCTTTCAGTGTTCTAATGCATCAAAAGCTTCGTTTAAGAGTTGTTGTGACGTAGGTAAATGTTGAAGTGCTAAGTCTTTCCAGCTCGAAATTTTGATTAGGTCTTGAAATGAAGGAAACTAGGGTTGACACTATTGTTCACAGTCAGAGATAAATCAGGCCATGGATCTTACTTAGTAATTGTTTCTGAAATTTATGATTAACATATACGCAGCAATAAGTTAGATTAGAAACTCAACAAAATATATGATAGATCAGCATAATCTAAATCGAATCTAAAAATAGGATTGAAAACTTGTGAAATTGAGGAACTAACTTTAGGGCTTCCAGTCGTCCTTGTTTAGCCGGAAAAGTTCTGCTTTTCCCCCAAAACTATTCAAAACCTTAATGCCTAGGTTTTCTCCAAAGTATTAAATAATCTACTCCTTTATTAGTAATCGACATTCAACTGATAGGAATAACCTATTATTTAATACTCATCGAAACTCAACTGATAGGAATGGTCTAATCTCTCTCACTCACTTTTGGTACTGTTTAATTAATTCTGATATTTCAGTAAGAAACAAGTGTATAATTGTGACCATACTTTAAATTTTCATAGGACCTTGGTTTCTTAGTCAAAAACTTTGGAAGTCTGAAATTTCTACAATTTTACTTGGATCCGAAGTACATGAGTTCCCACCGCGAACCAAATCTTGGTTTCTAGCATATGCTAACCAAATATCAATAAAGGAATTCCTGACTGATGAAAAGATTCACACGTGGAACATAGTTGAGCTTGAATTTGACTGTTGTGGAGGAGCAACAGGTGATGTGTTGTTGATTAAGGAACAGGTACGGAAAAGCTAAAATTAACTGAAATTATTAGGCAAAGAAATAAACTAGGTGTGATGTTGGTATTGAGTGAGCTTGATGGCCTTACAAGTAGCAATTGTATAATATAAAGAGTCGTTTACTGGCCAACAGATATCTTGAGATTTTGTAGATGTCAAAGGTTCGTAAATATCAGGTCTCTCTTGAAGTCGAGTAAAGTTAGAGCCTAACAAATGACACCATATTGATTGATGTTGAGGGCCGAATAGGTGGTGAAAGTTGAGTTAGATTAAAGGACAACATAATGTATACTATTGAAGTCGAAGTTGAGTGAAGTAAACTAGGAATCAAATAGGTGACATAAGATTGAGATTCAACTACAGGGCAAAACAGGAAGCGTGAAGCTGATGACCCAGAAAGTAATAAGAAGTTCAGGTTAAATGAAATTGAGGGTCAAATTATCGTTTGTGATTAAGATTCAGGAACCATTAAGTGGGAACAGTTAATGCTTGAGAACCACATGTAACTCAAGATGAAGGAAATATCTAGTATATGAAGCGAATTGCATATCTCCCAGGAAAGAATATAAAACATACTATAAATGAAATGACACAAAAGGCTGAAGCAATTATTTAGTCTCCATATAGTTATAAAAGTGGTTTCTGATGCAGCAACAGTGTAAGTATTCTCGTCAGCAAAACATATGCAAATATCTTTATAGACATTGCTGTACGTCATGTGTTTCTTTAGCGTTATTCTTTTCTTCACGTAATATAAACAAATAATAAAAATAAACGATAACTTGACTATACGAGAAAAGAAAAAGCGAAAGCTGCCCTAGAAGTGGACGTAGACACCTAAATATTAAAAGTAAACTTGAAATGGAAATGGAAAGAGAGAAAAAATGACCTTGGATAAAGAGGAGGTTTCTAGTGCACCTTCCCACATGATGTAAGGTCTTCGTGTCTGCGTACCCGCCGCAAAACCAACCATTCACATCAACAACTATCAAAGAAGACTTACCTGAGAAGCTGTCTGGAGGGAAGGGCAGAGGAGGAAACTCCAGCAGCACCTTCCTTGCGAATACTCTTTTATTTCCGTTGTGGTCAAGGACCACTGTTAATTAAGTGCGCGCGGGGTGGGAGGAATTATGATAGTTGTATAAATAGTCTATTAGAACCTGTGAGTAAATTCACTGTTTCTGTTTGTTAAGCTCACGGCGTACAGATCAAAATGCCGCTCTTGCTTCATACAGCAATCGGATTTATCTTAGTATTCAGCACGGTTACAGCCAATCTCTGTAAGTACCTGCTTATTTTTAGATCTGTACCAAAATGTATTCTACTTTCCCCATACGGTAATTCAATTAACAGTGCAGCTGTGTTTTATATTTTGTTTAAACGTTAAAAAAAAACACGTGCTATCAAATACCATATTTGCTCACCAAATTTGTGTTTCCGCTTATTTTGAACGCCTTAATTTTTAAGTTATTTTCAGCTTGATTTTTGATCCATTGGAAATGAAATCTTTTAGTTTTACGTCCCACGGTTATGCCGGTTAGGCTAAAGGAGACGGTGATGATGAGTAATGAATGAAATGGTGGAATGAAGAAAGTGGGAGGAAACGGGAGAACCCCGAGAAAACCCACGCACACGGTGTTTGTCCACCACAAAGTTCACTTGGCGGGGGCCGGGATCGAACCCGGGACCCCAAGCACCAGAGGTGAACGCTCTACCACTGAGCCACCGCGGCCCCTTTGATCCATTGGAGTTTATCGTCTCTTTCAGCAGTGAAGCTATGTGAGACGTGGACCCCGGTTTAAGGTGCACCCCCAACCACCATAATGTCTTTAAATGTCAAGTTTCTCCCATCGGGAATCGAACACGGGACTCGTGTGTCAAACACGTGCACACTAGCCGCTAAACTAGCGACGAAAGCTCAGTATGGTACAGTATTAATTTCCCTGCAGTTTTTTCCATTAACTATATACTACTAATAAAGTATGTATGAAAGGTCTATATACTTTGATAGTTAATTAATAATTGAGCGTTCTAATCAACATTGAGGCTATCAAGTTTAAAACCAGAAGTGATTGATTTTTTGCACATCTTGTTAGGAGAGAGAATTTAAAAGAGAAGATGACACCTTTTCTTATAAAGTTAAATAGATTCCCCCCATCCAAAAAAAATACTTCCCGCTATCTATCATCGTATCACCGTTTAGTGAACGCTGTTAATACCAAATTAATATTTGATTTCCACTAGGGCTACTTCGTTTTTCAATATAACAAAAATCAATCCCAAACTTTTAACCCTCTCTATTCCGCCCAACTTTGATACTGATCCACCAAGTAGTTCGTGTTAGTTTTTGACTCCCGGACGAACAAATACATATACGAAGACACGGAATAAATATTATACGAAAGAGTTTTTCGTAAACCGAACTTCTTATGAAAATAATTTTTCAAATAATACGAGACGTATTTTTTAAGTAAGTACCGTTTTGAAATTCAATCACTGCAGCGCTGCGTTCGGCATCCCGCGCATGCACTCTGTGTATCTACATCAGTTGACAAACCACAGATGCCATTACGGAAACATTCGGTGGTGTTTACGTTTATTTCTGAACAGTTAAAATGCCTCTGCTGGTTGAAAATCACACAGACTGTGAAATACTTCTTAGTACTTAAGTTGTAAAAGCAAATGAAGTTCATCGCCAGATTAGTGAAGTGTATGAAGTAAAACAGATGACGAAATCATAAAGTGTCTGTTTACTTTTACTTTTTCATCAACTTTCTGCACCTAGTCTTCAGTGATAACAGAAAATCATCCACTTCGTTCCTCATTATGAGCATTCTTGTACGCATCTTTAAAATCTATAACCCATTTTCGTACGATTCAATCACTCGTAATACTTTCTGAAGATACTGAAGAAGTGATGGCCTCCGTCCTAAACAGTTCTCTTACCACACTTGGCTCAGTTTGACCTTGAACTTACGTTCATTTATGGCGCATACACGCGTCTGCTGTTTGGGTTGTGAATATATTGAAAGACGTGTGGCTCATGCTTGTAATAAGATATTGTTTCCATCTAAGACATTTTCCTATCCTATTCGTATCCTTTTAGAAATTTTACGATTATTATTATTATTATTATTATTATTATTATTATTATTATTATTATTATTATTATTATTATTATTATTATTATTATTATAGGAAGAACAATTAAGTTTGCAGTGCCTACTTTAGTCACTCCATTTACGATTGGTAAAAAAAAAAAAATGCGTTGTTTCAGTTTGACAGACATACACTATCTATACCGAATATACACCGTAAAAAATAAAACAATGTTCAAACTCTTTTATAACAGAATTTCTGGAGAAAGTGGCTTATAAAAGTACTTAAAATATGTTCTGTCCATACCTAAGAAGAACTTAATCTCAAAACAGTGTTCTAGTGGGACGTATTTAAAACACTTCTTTGTGTCAAACACTTTTATAACAAAGTTGGAAAATATTCTCCAACACATCCGAAAAAAGCACAGTATGGTAACTATATTTGGTCCTATACAGTATGTTCAGAAATTCAGTGACCAATCTTCGGGATTTGATCGTTACATAAAATGATTTTTTTTTTTTTTAATCTAGTAAATATAGGTCTAGAAACGTCTTCTTTTAGAGTTTCAATTTGTCGAAAATGCAAAATATCCAGATTTAGTATAGTAATCGCGGTGAGGCAAACAGAATTTAGCTCATAGCTTTATTTTGGTCTCAACAGTAAGAACATATAAAAAGTGTATAGATGGAGATGATACACACTTTCCAGAAATGTCGAAACTAGCTAGGCCGGGTCTCTGGCTCAATTGATCTTGAACGCACGAGATCATTTGAGCATGAAAGGAAAAGACGAAGAAGACTATGCAGTATCCTACTACTCCCCTGATTTTCACCAGCTTTGGTGGCTCAGCTGTAGAAGGTGCAAGTGTTGTGAATGGGGTCCTAGGTTCAATTATGGGTCTTGTCGTTTATATTTCATTGAATTTATTTTTTTATGTGCAATTGTATTATGTAAATGACATTTTTCGAAAAGAAAAAGTGTTTTACCCTCCAAACAAAAAAGAACGTGATCAAACAAAAAAAGCTTTAGTGCATATCTTGAAAAGTGTCAAAAAATATCTAAAAGGGGCGAATAAGTTTTGTTCAAACAGTGTTGGTAATATATAAAGTGCCTTAAGTGCGTTCAAAAGTCCTTTCTGAACGTATTGTAATTTTATTTACTAAAACTGCATATGTGTTGATAATCAATGCATACTAGTTTATGAAAATTGGATGTTTAATATAGGGCCGTCAATTCAGCAGCTTTTAGGAAATATGTCCATCCAAATGTTAAAAATTAATATTTATTATCCTTTCGCAACTGCAAATCTGACCTATCAATTTATAATTCAGAAATGAAATGAATACCATGCTCGGAAATACAGTCTGTAAAGGAAGGGACTAAAATAAAACTAGCCACAAATCACGTTCGTTACCTTTTCCCTATTTTCAAATTTCAACTTCTGCTTAGTAGTACTAATTTGAACTGCACTATTAAAATCTCCAAAACGTTATATTAACTTTTCCTTAAATTTGAAGTATCTCTCAACTAAAAAATAAGTTTCTCCTCAGTACTGCTCAAGATTTACTAATATAACCAAGAAGATGTAATAAATAATATCACTCAAGAAATAATAGCCTATCTGCTCACAAGCATTTAGACCTACTTTGACACTTGAAATACTTCTTGAATTATTGTATTTTGTGGATTTTCTTTCACAATTTCAGTTTCCCTTTGGGGTTTATTAATTAATTTCGGGTTTCTAACATACCTTACTTCTGCTAAAATCAGCACAATTATTAAATATATCCAAGAGCAAAAATTAAGTACGACTGACGTCCATTTAAAATCACCATCGATGCATGTACTAGTCCCAACGACAGTCGTTCAGTAAATCAGGAATCCAAACACCCGTTTTGACAAGAGCATTAAATTAAAACAAATGTGAATATAAACATATACAAGCCTATATAATAATCATCAAAGTTTCTGAGTGAATAATTTTGAAAATATTAATCCCAATTGACAAAATCGAATGTTTGGAATAGAACAATACTAAAATAATATAAGTTCACATAATTTAGAAGTATTTACCCAATTATATGCATTCTAATGGTAACAAACTCGATCATTATTAGTATCACTACCCTCTACATATAATCTAATTAAATAACTACATGACTAACTAATTGACGTAATCGAAAACTTGGAAAACGTGAATAAATATTAATAATATACGAAATTTGCACCAAAATATATTATAAAAAATAACACTATAGAAAAATGAAAAACGAAATTTGTACAGTGTAATTATAGAATACATCAGACAGGTATATTTTGACACTCTTTTGATAAGTTAACTACTATTCAAAAGTAGTTTCTAAAAAGTATCAAAATCATTCAAAAACACATTATTATTTTTGCTGTTATATATAAATCCGAAAAAGATAATATCCATGAAATCTAGAGCGGGCTTTGTCAAAAAGCATTGGAAATGCCGGGCAAATCAAGGATGCTAATTCCGAATCTGAAGTCCGCTTTTCTGATAGTCTATCAACATAGAATTCTGATTCAGTAACTGACAACCCAGTTATGGTATTTAGGAAGGTCAAATAAATCCAGTGTGTTAATTGTGAATCTGAGTCAAGTTTATAGAGGCTTCTTTTTTTTGTTCTTGACATATAGAAAATCATATGAAAAAGCAGATTTTGTACAAATTGATCAAAACGTATTATTTCTTTCCGTCAACTGTGAAAAACCTCTATAAATAAGCTAAACTTGTTAAAAAGAAACGCGCGACGCTTGGCGCTGATATGTTAAACCCCAGGTGAACATACGTATATGTTTTGAGATATATATATATACGTGTCAGAAATCTAAAATCTAAATTAAAACTAACCAATTGAATTGTGTATTGTGAACCGAGCCATTCTCCCTCTTCCTTCTCTTTAATTTCAACGCCAAACTATAAGAGTAATTATATAATCTCTTTTTCAAAAATACAATATGTTCTATAAAAGTGTGAGCGTTTTTAATAAAGTTTCACTGAAAATCTGTTAAATAAATTCGGGGAAGAAGCACTCCTCCAGTATTGCCCCATTTTATCTTCCAAGTAATTGAACTAATCGGAAATCCTCAGACAAAATAGTCATATTCGACTAATATCGATATTTCTTTTACGAAATTTATTGTAGAACATTTTTTTTATATCTGGGGTACCAGGGGTTAATTGAGTTTTCATATATGACTGACTTCAACTCCAGTCAGTGAAAATTTTGTGAAAATATCAATAAACACATATGTGTATTGAGTCAAATTTCTATATTTTATTCGAAATTTAACATGGAATATATTTTTTTAAATCTGGGATACCAGGGGTTAATTGAATTTTCATATTTGACTGACTTCAACCCCAGGCAATGAGGATTATGTGAAAAACTCAATAAACACATATATGTATTGAGTCAAATTTGTATATTTTATTCGAAATTTAACACAGAACTTTTTTTTAATTCCAAAGGAAAGGGGGAAAGAAGAGTTCCGTTCTCTCGTTCTCGACTGACTATAAACCCACGTAGACTGTGAATGATCGCGTAGGCTTAAAAAGTATATATATTGCATGAAAATCTGATATTTCTACAAAGGATATAGAGGATGATGTATTTCATCGAAAGGAGAGTAATCCGTCCCACTTTAGAGGCCAAAATTAACCACTCATTCTTGATTGGTTAAGGGATGATTGGAGATTACGTAAAGAGTCAAAGAAAGTGTACATAATATTGTATCAAAACCGAATGACCCTAACGAACTCTAAAACAAATTAGGGGAATCTACTACTTTATTCATTTCTGATTTTATATTCTCGTACAGGGAATGATTTGAAAGCATGGAAGAAAATGTAGGACATATTATTATGCACCAAATTGAGACACTTTTTAATGAAATTTATCATGTAAACATCTTATATCTTTTAAATTTTATTTTCTTGTGAGGTCATGGTTATTTGTGGGCTCTGTCACTTAGTTGTTCAATTCAATTTATTGAATGCCAATTTATCATTCGCAAAAGTGTTTCCGGTCCACTACAGTATTATTGCTTCCCTAGTGTCGGTAGTTACTAATTTGTCCACAGTTTCCTCTTAATGATGATTGAGTTTATCTCTAACTGGTAAATTAAAAAAAAAATCTACTAGCTTCTCGACACACTATTTGTGATCTTGGTTCTCACTACTTTGCCTGCCAACAATGTGAAAAAAAAGACATAATGTGTTAACTTACCTTCAAGTTACGTTTTTTATCTTTTTCGTGCAAAATTGATACAACTCTCTTCGCCGAATATCATCATTTCATCATGTTCTCTTCTCGTAAATGAAATACATTTTCATCTTTAATGTGCATTATTAATTGTAGTTGCAGTTTTTTTTTTTTAACGAAACACTAAACTAATGGGATAATGCAATATTTTGTCTTAATGATGGTAGATAATGCCTTTGTAATTAAACATCAATTAACGCCAAAAACTCTTTGGCACAATATGGCATCACTGCAATGAATTTTCTGCGCTAATGGTGTGTTTTTCTTAACCACGAGAGCATACAGTCTTTTATTTGTGTACTCACGACCTACAGCCATGGGAAACATTATTTCAAGATTTTTTTTTCAATACAAGTATGTGTAAATCAACTCTAAATACTATACCTGTATTCCACGAAAATGATTATAGTTAAATTCTGATGATAGAAGTCGCATGACAGACATTTTCAATGCCAACGAGACAAATAGTTGTAAATAATTAACACGTTGAGATCTAGCTACTTAAATATCCGGAAGCATTTAGAAAGTATGTCGTGTAAAGGACGCATAATCCATTCTTGTATGATTGCATTAAAGCTTTAGCTGATCTAAAATGAAAGAACGGTGTTGGTACGATGTGGAAATTAGATCAATTCATGTCAACACTATGGATTTTGAGTATGAATGATTTATGTAAACTGAATTCAAGTGTGGTAGGAAATGTGTTAGCAGAACTGTCCACTATGATAGTGAATGTTTTAATAGGAAGAAGTCGGCTATAGACAGGAAAAGGTCGACAGTAGCACGGAATGTGTTAACCCAGTATGAATTATAAATCAAATAAGTACAAGTATTAGAATTATTATAACGTCAATTTTCACAGACTACCCGAATGCATTATGACCAGCCGAACTAAATTGTTTGCAGAGTCATGCAGTGTTTCATCAAATACCCTATTATAAGACAACTGTCATCCATGCGAAATTAGGTTAGGTAGTTATGTGTAGTGTAGTTACATGTGTAGTTACAAGTTCAACCACTGTTGTTCAATCAGTGATAGCAGTAATTGGTTGTTTTGAAGTTCAGTGTCTCTTACGATACCAAGTTTATATGAGACGTAATCCTACAGCTTAACGTAGGATCCGAATCACATGACCAACAACATCCAACAGGTCTCCTGGAAAGGTGCGTACGTTGCTCATATAGCCACAAAAAGGATTCAAACCATATAATTAAAGCTAGCGTAGCGAAGCTTTAACCATTCTACTCGATCAGCATTTTTGGGTCTGGTCATTTTTTCATTTGACCGTTTGTTCCACGGCACCTCCCATAAAACTTATCCGATTTTAATTAAATTTGGCACGTGCCTTTCTTCAACTTTCATAAATAGCCCTGTTGTCCTTGTTGTTTGAGGTTGTATCCATCAAGAACGAAGAGTTAAGGAAGAGTAAAATCAACCATGCTGTAGGTTTGAACATACAATGTACACGCAAGAAAATTTGCCAATACAATATAAACGAATAAAAATTATTCAATTATGACAATGCATAATGTATTGTTCCTTTAGATCCTTCTGATCATCCAAAAAGATTGAAATTAAAATCTGAATGATTGAACTAAAATCTTAAAGATGAATTATTCCACCCTGTAACACTGAAAACTGCCGAATAGATCATGGATGTTAATTCTGAATCTCCGTTTTCAATAGCTGTTTTCGTTCTCAGGATCCCTAAAGAGATTCCCGTTCATGTCCCTGACAAAATAGTCGCAATATTGGAAACGCTGAATAACTGAAGGAGGTTAGTCATAAATTTTAAGTACGCTTCCAAAAGCTATTTTCGTTCCCGAGTCCCCAAATCATATTACATTACTGTCAAAGATTCCAAAATAATTTCTGATTTTACCATCAACAGATAGATAATGAAAATCAGCGGGCAAATTGAATACAGACGTATTTGAAAACATCCTTTTTCGTTCTCGAAATATTTATCATTATAGTCTTCGTATAGAAAAAGCAATTGTGGAAACAGCTCTTTTCGGGTTAATGGCAATACCACTGAGATAATTGATCACAAACTTCACACCTACGCGCAAAATTACGGGTAAATTGAGGTTGCTAGTTTTGAACCGAAAAACGTTTGTCGAAAGATATTGTTCTCGACATTCAGAACGTTTAACGTTAAGGAATAAGAATTGCGTTGCAGACTAATGAGAAACACACAAAATTACTGTAAGAGCAGCTTCGTTTGTGTTCTATCGACAGAACTGAAACACCATGACCTTGAATACTGGATGATTAATTCCCAATCTGCAGGTAACGTGTCGTTAGCTGTTTTCATTCCTTTTTTTTTTTAAAAAAAAAAGAAAAAAATTGTTATACACATTGAGTCAGAGGCAGCTACACAAAGCGGACGACAAAAAGGGCATTATCCATTTTCTACGACAGCACTTTTTTGAGAACTAGCGGATAAATTCTAAATAGCTGATATCGAATCTGATGGCGGATTATCAATGACTGTTTCTTATATACAGTTTTTATATATATGTATACTGTATATATAATATATACTGTATATACAGTTTGTTAATGAACTATACCGGCAAACTGTAAGAGGTGATTCCTAACATCAAAATAAAACAAAAATTTCATATGGATCTATGGCGAAAAGTGCATACTTTTAGAGCCAGAGCTGTCTAGAAAAGCGAAAAAGTTAAATTTCAACAGGACCTATTTCGAATTCCAGATACATAATTCAAAAGTGCATTTTATCAATTTTCAATAGATGTACAGGATATTCCCTATAGGGTGCAATTCTGAGATATGTTCTCAATAGAGTTTTCAGATACACCCTGATTTCAAGGAAGGTTTAAAGTACGTAGAATGTAAGACTTAACAACAAAGACATCCAATGCTTGGGAGGGAAGTCGGAAGTCTTAAAAACCGGTAGCTCCATGTGTCTTTGTGTTCAGAATAATATGTGATGTGATGTATTTCGTCAGTTTATATTTCGCGTTTTCTTCATTTATAAGCGTAGAAGAAAACTTTGCAGTAGTGCTGCTGACGATCCTGAACACTTCCGACATTGCGCAAAAGGATTCCGTGTTCACTGCTATCAAGACTTATCGTTTGCCTACTTTGGACGGGTCATAAAGGCAGAGCATATCTCAAAATTTGGTTCATGGCATCTGAGAATTTCACCTGCAGGGAATACTCTGTACACCTATTGAACACCAATGAAATGTGCATTTTGTACTGTGTATGCATGACTTTCTTTACGCTGATAAGAACCACCATCCACAGTTTCTCGAATTCGAAATAGAATCTCTTGAAATTTGGCTTTTTTGCGATTTTGGACAGCCCTAGCTCTGAAAATGAAAAATATTTGAGTTTTACGTCCCACGCTTATGCCTGTTAGGTTAAAAGAGACGGTAATGATGAGAAATGAGTGAAATGAAGAAAGTGGGAGGAAACAGGAGAATTTCAGAAAACCCACGAGCACGGTGTTTGTTCACCACAAAGTCCACACGGCGCGAGCTGGGATCGAACCAGGGGCCCCAAGCACAGGAGCTGAACGCTCTACCACTGAGCCACTGCGCAGCCCTAGCTCTGGAACTATGCACTTTTTTCCACAGGTCCATATGAACTACTCTTATTTTGATGTGAGGAATCACCTCTAACAGTTTGTCGGTTATATAACTCAGATGTTATCTTTAGAGGTTGCATTCATCTAAAATATCGTGGATGTTTCTGAGTCATATACGTAGTACGTATTCCAAAGAGGAGTTTCCATCCGTGGCCTTGGCTACGAGTTCCAGCATTGTGCTGAACTTTTAGTGGCATATTTATGATGGTATAAAATCTGCTAAAACGTCATGTTTTAGCCTTGAAATGATAAATCATCTTTATTAACATAAACTGTATTTAACATTTGCTCTGTACTTACAGGTGTTATGCAAATACAAGTTAGCAATGGCGCTCAAGGGGAGGGGTTTTCCGGTTTTATCTCCGCTCCTTGGATAAGGTATTATGAAAAAAGTAGCATTTATAATATTAATATGTATACAAAAATCCTGAACTTTGGAACTTAAACTCCCTCTCCCCTTGATGGAACGTTGCGTATCCTCCGGATGCAAGTTAGATCATGCTTTATATACTTCACCTGTTCTTAGAAAATTAACGTCTTGAGTATATAAATGTGCTTAATCACCTACGGTTTAAGAAATCGTAACCTTAAACATCACAAAGAGCAAAATCTCCGCCTCCTTCTACTTTTGAATACTCTTTTATAATTCTTATATTACAACAATCTTGCTAACTTATTTCTTATATAAATAAGATCCAATTTTCTCCTTTATCCTACTAGCTGCGGAGCTTGTGGGATCTTATGATGGGACTACAAAAGGTTTTCCGTTCCCCCAAGGCAGGATGAAAGCTCCATTAACTTGGAACGCCACCTTCCCAAAATTCATTGTTTTATATCTCATCGTTTTGCACCCATTTTGCACCGTTTTGCACCTTGATTAAAAAATTTTGTATCCTCACCATTACTAAGAAAATCAAAATTTAAAACGGTGTTCCAAGTTAATGGTATTTCAGCCACTAACTCATTTACAAGATTTAACAATACCATCATCATCCAGTAGTTTTGCACCGTTTTGCACCTTCTTTCAAAAATTTTGTACCATCACCCTAACCGAGAAAATAACATTTCAAAATTCAAAACTCAAAATTTGAAATTTGCCACAAAAGTAAAATTTAAGTTTCAACATGTCAAAAGATAGAGTACGTTTTGCACCTTCCGAAAATACCAATTTTTCATTTTGTAGTCCCACAGTTACCGCGCAAATTTAAAATTCAAAATGCCGAATTACCATTAACTTGGAACGCCACTATTTTGTACTGAAGAATTAAGAACATCAGCATCTTCTACGTGTTTTTCACCCTTAAAAAATATCGATATTTCATTTTGTACCCTCACCGTTAATGAGAAATTCCGAATTCAAAGTGCGGAATTACCATTAACTTGGAACACCACTATTTTGTACTGAAGAATTAAGAACATTGCCGTCTTCTACGAGTTTTTGACCCTCAGAAAATGTCGATATTTCATTTTGTACCCTCACCGTTAATGAGAAATTCCGAATTCAAAATGCCGAATTACCATTAACTTGGAACGCCACTATTTTGTACTGAAGAATTAAGAACATCAGTTTCTTCTACGTGTTTTGCACCATCAGAAAATGTTGATATTTCATTTTGTACCCTCGCCGTTAATGAGAAATTTCGAATTCAAAATGCCGAATTACCATTAACTTGGAACGCCACTATTTTGTACTGAAGAATTAGGAAAACAAGTGCTTTCTATGAGTTTTGCACCCTCAGAAAATGTCGATATTTCATTTTGTACCCTCGCCGTTAATGAGAAATTCCGAATTCAAAATGCCGAATTACCATTAACTTGGAACGCCACTATTTTGTACTGAAGAATTAAGAAAACAAGCGTTTTCTATGAGTTTTGCACCCTCAGAAATTGACGATATTTCATTTTGTACCCTCACCGTTAATGAGAAATTCCGAATTCAAAATGCCGATTTACCATTAACTTGGAACGCCACTGTTTTGTACTGAAGAATTAAGAACATCGCCGTCTTCTACGAGATTTGCACCCTCAGAAAATGTCGATATTTCATTTTGTACCCTCACCGTTAATGAGAAATTTCGAATTCAAAATGCCGAATTACCATTAACTTGGAACGCCACTATTTTGTACTGAAGAATTAAGAGCACCAGCGTCTTCTACGAGTTTTGCACCCTCGTAAAATGTCGATATTTCATTTTGTACCCTCACCGTTAATGAGAAATTCCAAATTCAAAGTGCCGATTTACCATTAACTTGGAACGCCACTATTTTGTACTGAAGAATTAAGAACATCATCGTCTTCTACGAGTTTTGCACCCTCGTAAAATGTCGATGTTTCATTTTGTACCCTCACCGTTAATGAAAAATTCCGAATTCAAATGCCAAATTACCATTAACTTGGAACACCACTATTTTGTACTGAAGAGTTAAGAACACCAGCATCTTCTACGAATTTTGCACCTTGAATTAATTTGGATATTCAATTTTGTACCCTCACAGCTAAATAGAACTAACAATAGGCTGTTAAGGACAAACAAATAGTTTCGGTAAATGCTACAATGTGTGGCTTTGAGCAAAAGTTTACTTGTTTTTATATTATCGGTTATAAAAAATAGCTTTTAGAAGCAAATTTATTACATAATAGTTATCATAACCTCTCTTCGATGTGTATTAAGGGCGCTAAGAGCTTTGAGTGTAATTTTGATTTTGTTAGTGTTTTGATAGGCTATGGTTTCCGTACACCCATGCAATAAACAGGGGTTATTGTCTGAATAAAAATATTAACTCAAAGTAGTGTTGTAAAAAAACGGTTTTTTTCTGTGAAGTTTTTTTTCAATAAAAAACATCGTTCTTTTTCATGTTTTTTTTTCAAATGTCTGTTTTTTTCTGACAGCTATTATTTATTGATTTATGTTGAAAATTATTGAAATAATCAATAGAACTTGAGTCGAAGCCCTCGTAACTTACAAATCGTTTGTTTCCTTGTACCTATACGAGCAAAATCGTGTGATTATTCCTTTCGGACCCAGATCATTTTTGACGTTTTCCTACTTTGTCAGTTAGTGACTTATTGCTCAAAAACCATTTACCCTATTGATATGGTTAAGACCTTGTTTTTTAGAAAAGGAATGTGGCTATCTTTTGATGTACGTTACATTGCAGTGTTTCGAGCGGGTGGGAAATTACTGAGGGAAATGTAGGGGTGAAAATTTACAAAAAATCCCTAACCGAATTTCAAGATTTTTTCTATCTAGCACCACTGTTGCCATATAGGTCTAAGTCACCTAAAAACATTCTTTGGTGCGTTGACATGGTACAGTAAAAACCTAAAGTCGCTGGCTTCCATTCAAAGAGAGAAAGAAAAAATTATCTGTTTCCATACACATGAAATTTTGACACTTTTTACGCCTCAGAAGCAAAACCCACCAGATATGCCGGGGCTACAGCTTCTCTAATTATCCTATTGAAACTTTTTATAGTGCGTTCTGTAAGCTAAAGAGAAGGCGTTCAGGTAGTGGTACATTTGTTGCAACGTAGCGAGCAACAGGTTATAATAGAGGGGAAAGGGAAATTTGCCAAATTTTTTACTTAAAATCGGGAATTAATTGTTTTGGCTAGAAACACTGCCATAAAACAGACGTAAACTATCTGAAAGTAAACCTTCGTACCCCAAGAATACTACCTACAAGTATCATGGCGATGTCTAACAAAGTAAGCATGATTTTTTTTTTTTTTTTTGAAAATATCTCATTCTACCTCAGAAATTCACAATTTTCTTAACATTTACAGAACATAGTTTATTATAAGCCTTAACTGTACTTCCCCTAATTATTCTACCGAAACGTTTTATGGTGTGCTGTGTAGGCTAAGGACGAGGCTTTCAGACAGTGGTATGTTTGTTTGAATGGAGCCAACAAGAGGGAAATAATAGAGACAAAAGTTTTTATTTTTCAAAATTTCTCCCTAAAATCGGAAATTAAAATTTTCTGTAGCTGGCAACAGTGCTAGCAGACACACACAAACTATCTTAAAAGAAGCTTTGGCATCTCTATAATATACCCTATAAGTATTGTAGCGATATCTAATAAAGTAAGCAGGTCATTAAAGAATATTTCAGTCTACCTAAAAAACAGTTATCTTTCCACTTAGAGAACAAGGTCTACTGTAAACCTTAACTGTACTTCCCCTAACTATCCTATTGAAACTTTCTATAGTGCGTTGTGAAGGGTAAAGACAAGCCTTTCAGATACTGGTACTTTCCTTCCTATGTAGCCAACAAGAGGGATATAATAAACAAAACACGTAATTTTCCCCTAACATCTTGAATTAAAATTTTCCGTAGCTGGCAACACTGCTACCAGACAGACGAACACTGCTATCTTAAAATAAACACTGGTACATTACTAATAAATCCTACAAGTATCATGGCGATATTTAAGAAACAATGCTTTTAATTACCAAAAATATATTTCGATAAAGAGAAAAGTAGGGGAAAATCAAGAGTTAGAACCTTAATCCGAATTTTTCGTGCGTTCCCTAATTACCCCACTGTAACGATATGTACCCGAGTTTGTTCAGTAAGAACAAATGTTCGACTGGCGTAAATTGACTTGCATTCGGACGTATAGGTACGGTTTATAACAAAAAATTCGAATTTTTTGCCCAAATTTAAGGAGATTTTAATTTCTGTAGTTGGTAACACTGCGCGAAGCCCGTCCAATTGATGTCAACAATTAGGTATCCATCCGACAAGTATCTACCTGACAAGTCTTAAGGAGGTCTCTCTACAACAAATGAAGCTACAGGAGCAAAGTAATTAAAAAAATCGAAAATTCTCGAATTTTTGACTGGGGTGAAATTTGAGAGGGAAATTCGACACACAGAAGAAAAAGGAACTAAAATGATAAACTATGGACCAACCATATTTGGCAAAAAATATATATACCGATATCTTAATTAGTGACCATACAGGAGTGGATTAAAAAATGGACACACCCGTATGTGCCACTTTGACCACCTGGGTCCGAAAGGGTTACGAGTGTACATTTAATTACATTTTTTTGACTACTAACTTATGTTGTTGTAGTAATTATAGTCTTGACTAATAATAATATCGTTGTTGTAAACAATCACAATCTCTCCTTTTTACATCTTAGTTCCAATACTGATGCTGAGAAATGCAGGGTGTTTTAAAATGAATATCGGGGGAATTAAGTCTTCGTAGTACTTATTACATTTTACGCACAATTATAAACAATACATCAAATAAAAGAACACCTCAAACAGTTTTTGCTTCAAGTGTTCGATATGAGCTTCATTCGTCACATGGCACACATTGAGTCAATAGGTGAGAAAGGCCCATAAACTTTCCGCCATATGGCACAAAACATTCAATTCACACAGACGGTTGCACTGTAACTACAGATTCAGTCTTTGCAAAGTTAAAACACAAAGCTTTCTGGTCTCTAGTCTCCATCTTTGCTACTTGCTCTTTCTAACGGCAGACAGAGGAAACAATGCATGGCATGCGTGTGTACAAAACTGTTTGAGTTGCTCTTTTATTTGATAATACTTATAATTGTAAGTTAATTGTTAATTGTTCAAAACCGTAATATTCATTTTGAAACACCCTACATTACTTCAAATTATGTCATCCTATATTCATGTCTTGTATGTACACTCATGTCCAAGATTATTGTCGCATGTCTATAAATATGTTGTTGTAGGAATATAATTTGATAACGAATCCGCCTGGTATTTCTTATAATGTTAGTATGTGTATAATCGGCAAAGACATGTATGTGGAAAATTTCATGTCAAAACAGCAGTAAATAAGAACAATAAAACGAAAATAAAACTTTCTTGTCCATTTAGCAACAGTTTCTTTTATTCTTTCTCATTTTCGTATTTGTAATTCTTTTCCTTTGAAATTTACCACAAATATACATTTTCCGATTATATACACAGCATCAGTATTAAAAATATCCTGCAAAATCATTATCAAATTATATTCTTACAAAAAGACAGTTATAGATATGCGACAATCATTATGGACATGAGTGAACATATCATCAGGCCGGCCCTAGGCAATTTGTCGCCCGCGCAATGACGTAATTTGCCGCCTAAATCTTTCTCCAGAAAGAACAAATCTTAAAAGTCGCGATTTTAAGTGTGCTACTCCAGCATGAACAACGAAAGGGAGGGAAACTACACTCGTACTCAGAAAGGCTTAAATACTTACTACAAATACAATATTGTTGTGTCTGTATTTTTCTTTAAATATTAATCTATTATGTTAGTGAAAGATAAAGCAAATACATCTGAAAGATGATAATACTTTTTATAGAATTCAATATCGAGTTTCAATCTCAACATATCAGTTTGCAATTATAGTGCAACTAGTTCTTTTATCTTTATTTCTTGATTTTCCTTCTACATCTGTTATTTTTTTTTAAAAAAAAAGTGTTTCCACCTTCCATGATAACGATCTTATTTGCGACAAAGACAAGAGAAGCTTCATATCAGAACTTTGATAACTAACCAAAGGGGACAGGCATTCGAGAATTGAGTTCCTGTATTTGACAACAATCAAGCAATTTATTCTGGGATTTATTTTACCATTTGCTTTAGCACTGATCATGTGGCTTAAACTAATGCGACCTAAACATAATTTATGAATTTAGTATTCAAATAGAAGGTCAGCTTAGTCAGTGGTGCCCACCCCCCTCATGTCCATGAAGCACCCCCTCAATTGTCTATCCGCAGGTGTTCTTCCATGAAAAAAATCTTTTCAATTAATTTTTACACACCCTCAAGCATATTTATATAGATTTTTACCCCCCCCCAAATATTTCAATGACGCAATTTGCGTCATAGCCCCCCCCCTTGTGGGCACCTCTGGCTTAGTAAATTTAGCTACCATGATCATGAAGTCGGTCTCCAACAAGAAATATTTATTTTAAATAAAATACTTATGACAGATATTGCATCTCAGTGCAAGTGCACGTGTTGCACATATGGTAGAGTCAGCAATGCATATCATATATCTAGTCGACAAATTATTTATATATGATATTCAGAAAAATGTTAGTAGGAAAATTAGTATTAGTTTTTACCTTTAGACAAGTTATTTGCATTTTATACTGTTCGTGATATTATTTTCGTTCTTATTAAAGGCCTACTTTCATGAATAAAACAAATGTTCATTTATACTTTTATTTCTTCGTTGATATTGGTGAAACAGTACAGAAACCCGGATTATTAGTAGGTACGCTACTCATATAAATTGTAAAATATTTGTACCGTATCAGTACCTAGTGTTTAATTTATGTTGCATTTTATGGAAATTACACCTACATAAAAATACTTCAGGCTTAAATGACGTAAGATACATTACAAATGACTATTTGAAAAAAAACGAAATTTAGAAAAAAACGAGAGGCAATGTTTTTTTTTCTAAAAAAAACGTACATTTCAGAAAAAATACGAACGGTTTTTCTTTCTATTTACAACACTAACTCAAAGTGATGAGTTATTTTAATATGCAAACCTTCCCAAAGGGTATGCATATTTCCATAGCAGGAGTTCAAGGTACGCGTTTTGTGTCTGAAAGTGAAGCAAAATGAAGACATAGTATTGCACTTTTCCATACTTTTTACTCAGGTTAACACATTAGCTACTTTTTTAATAATTTTTATTTTTTTTAGCATCATTTCCATTTTTTATTTCTCCAGCAATTTTCTTTTCACCTTTTTTTTTAAATCTTATTTTACAAAGGAAGTGGGAACACGAATAAACTGTTTCCATTCTTGAATAGACGCTAAAATTCCTTGTTTTACTACCTGCAACAAATCAAGAGCTATTGAATGTTGTTCGCAATTTATTCAAATGTTACCCAAAATAAAGTTGTTGTGTGTTATTTTATTTACTATTGCTGAGTATAGAATGTTAATATAATGTATTTGTACAATAATAATAATATATTATCAGCATTTTGATTATGTTTCCTATATCGTTTCATTACTTTATCCCTCCCATTTCTGACTATAAATTTCCACATTAATGTAACTATTTACTACTAATATAGAAATAATGTATATCGTCAGTACACTTTGTCACATTTAAACAGTTTATATTCAAGTATCATATTATTAAATATTTTCGGAGGTGTCTACGATTATCTATTAGCAAAATAATGAAAGGAAATATTTGAGTTTTACGTCCCACGTTATGACAGTTAGGTTAAAGGAGAATGATGATGAAATAATGAATGAAATGGTGGAATGAAGAAAGTGGGAGGAAACGGTGGGAACCCCGAGAAAATTCACGCACACGGTGTTTGTCTACCACAAAGTTCACTTTGAACGAGCTGGGATCGAATCAGGTACCCCAAGCACTACATATTAGCAAAGTTTAATTTATTATTCACTACTAAACTATCATATTGCTGTAATATGAGATTTTACTGTAGACTCACCATCACTTTTGGCATATTAAATTATAATTAGTCGTTAACTGTGAGGATACCAAAAAACGTCAGCATATTCTGACGAAGCAGAAATCATTGGAAACGCCGCTGTTATTATTTCTTCAAAATGTGTTTGTGGCATTCGAAGTTAATGGTAATTCGACATCTTCAATTTTGAATTTCTGGGAGGGTATAAAATGAAATAGCGACATCTTCTAAGGGTGTAAAAATCATAGAAGACGCTGATGTTGTTAATTCTTCAATATGAGTTGATAGAGTTCCAAGTTAATGGTAATTCCGCATTTTGAATTTCGAGTTTCTCATGAACTCGGAGGGTACAAAACGAAATATTCGCATTTTCTGAGGGTGCAAAACTTGTAGAAAACGCTGGTGTTCTTAATTATGCATCACGTATTTTTGGCGTTCCAAGCTAATGCTAATTCTGTATTTTGAGTTTAAAATTTCTCATTAGCTGTGAGGGTGCAAAACTCGTAGAAGACACTGGTGTTCTTAATTCTTCAGTACAAAATAGAGGCGTCCCAAAATAATGGTAATTCGTCATTTTGAATTCGGAATTTCTCATTAACGGTGAGGGTACAAAATGAAATATCGACATTTTACGAGGGTGCAAAACTCGTAGAAGACGCTGGTGCTCTTAATTCTTCAGTACAAAATAGTGGCGTTCCAAGTTAATGGTAATTCGGCATTTTGAATTCGGAATTTCTCATTAACGGTGAGGGTACAAAATGAAATATCGACATTTTACGAGGGTGCAAAACTCGTAGAAGACGCTGGTGCTCTTAATTCTTCAGTACAAAATAGTGGCGTTCCAAGTTAATGGTAATTCGGCATTTTGAATTCGGAATTTCTCATTAACGGTGAGGGTACAAAATGAAATATCGACATTTTACGAGGGTGCAAAACTCGTAGAAGACGCTGGTGCTCTTAATTCTTCAGTACAAAATAGTGGCGTTCCAAGTTAATGGTAATTCGGCATTTTGAATTCGGAATTTCTCATTAACGGTGAGGGTACAAAATGAAATATCGACATTTTCTGAGGGTGCAAAACTTCGTAGAAGACGCTGGTGTTCTTAATTCTTCAGTACAAAATAGTGGCGTTCCAAGTTAATGGTAATTCCGCATTTTGAATTTTAAATTGCTCGGTAACTGTGGGAGTATAAAAAGAAATATTGGTATTTTCGGAAGGTGCAAAACGTACTCTATCTTATGGCAGGTTGAAACTTAAATTTTGCTTTTGTGGCAAATTTCAAATTTCAAATTTTGAATTTTGAAATGTTTTTTTCTCGGTTAGGGTGATGGTACAAAATTTTTGAAAGAGGCTGCAAAACGGTGCAAAACTACTAGATGATGATGGTATTGTTAAATCTTGTAAATGAGTTAGTGGCTGAAATATCATTAACTTGGAACACCGTTTTAAATTTTGATTTTCTCAGTAATGGTGAGGATACAAAATTTTTTAATCAAAGTGCAAAACGGTGCAAAATGGGTGCAAAACAATGAGATATAAAACAATGAATTTTGGGAAGGTGGCGTTCCAAGTTAATGGAGCTCAGGATGAACCCTCGTAGATACTTATAGAAAACAAAGCTGACAAAAGGAAACAAAGACAACGAACAGAAAATGGTATTCAAGATTATTAAATAAAACAGGTAACAGTATCACAATGTTCATCTCATAAAGGAATTTAATTTAATGGCGGGCAACCAAAATGGCGTTTAAGTATAGTTAAGTTACACACTAGAAAGGCTAAATATATAGAATACAGGAAAAGTTACCCCAAAGAAAGTAACCCCAAATACTACACTTAAGAGGAAAAATTACCTTGGGACTCGTGTTGCGTTAGGAGGAGTAACAATGACTGCAGTGAATGCGTTGATGGAAAACAGAATCCTACAGACTTACCAGTAATCTTTCCACGTTTTGACTAGAAAGTGTGAAGAATACGCTGGGTTTCCTCTAATGTGACCAAAGTGGTGTTGAATTTTGAACTAACTGCAATGTATTCATAAGGACTATTTTGAGTATTGTTATCTTGCAATATTATTTCTACCACTTATTTCAAAGTACATGGCTTAAGCTACAATGTCTTGGCGTCACACATCGTTACTTCACAGATGACAATTTCAAACAATTTTGCTGCCAGATTGATTCTCTAGCATTTCTGTCCACAAAAGATGTACCGTAAAATATGTAATGCAGTATCTCCGTGAAGCTGTGTTGCTAACTATTTTGATTTTATCTTCGTTAATGGGACGTAAAGGAGATTGGGAAGTAACAGAAGATATGTAAGATTGACAAGTGCTAATCCACGGTCTCCTTTAGCAACGTGAAACGTTTTCATATTATTGCGAATATACGAAGGTTAATAATATACGCGAGAACTAGAATCAGAGGTTTTAGTACATAGTCGGGATCAAATATCCATCAATTTGGTAATTGATAAAGAGAATCCAAGACTAAGCCCGGTAATATGCTCGTGGGATCAGACGTAGTTTTCAGGTTGTTTGCCGATAAAATTACTTGCGTAATGTAAGCATTGAATATATCGAACGTCTTAGTATATTATAATGTTTTCAGTTCTTTTCTTCTTATAATTTTCTCTGTTCCTTTGCAAATATAATTTTCTCCGTCGTTTTTGTTCTATATACAGGATGGTAAGAAACTATTTGAACAAACTTCGGGAGCTGATTCCCGACACCGAAACCAGCAAAAACGTCCTGTGGAACTTTGGTCAGTGAGGGATAGTTTCGGCGATATAAGGTGCCGGAAGCGTGGGAAAATGAACTTCAGAGGGCTGTAATTCAAAAGCAACGCAACATAGAAATTGCGGTTTAGAACATGACACTCGAAGTCATACCTGCTCGATTGTAAAATGTATGTTTCAAACCTCCGTAACATGTGTGCGAGCGATTCCCACACAGTCCAGCAGGTATGACTTCGAGTGTCACGTTCTAAACCGCACTCCCTACGATGCATTCTTTTTGAATTATAGCGATCTGAAGTTCATTTTCCCACACTTTCAGCACCTTATATCGCCGAAATTATCCTTCACTGACCAAAGTTCCATAGAACTTTTTTGCTGGTTTCGGTGTCGGGAATCAGCTCCCGAAGTTTGTTCAAGTAGTTTTAACAATCTTCTATAAGGATTTACACGAAATTTTATAATTATACATTACAGAATTATTTCTTCTGGATCATTTTCTGCGGGTCATTTCCCCGCTGGTTAGCATTTAGTAAATTTGGTGCCGATAAAGGCAATAGTGAGACATAAACAACAGCATGGCTTAGGATTAATCGATGGTTATTACTTACAACACGAGTCGATTCCTCCTCCAATGAAATATGTAACTCTTCTACTCGTGTCCTTTGGGGTGACACTGGCTTCCGTTCAAGCATTGCCGTTTACCAGATAGCCTTTTTAGGAATTCCGCTCCTTTGGAACAGGTCTACTCTTGAGGTGCTTAGCTCCACTTAGGAATGGCCGTGTGGCAAGCGAGACACAATTTTCGCCACAAGACAGAGCTTTCCGAATGAAAAAAAAAATATTCTTTTCGAGATAAGACAATATCAAATTTAATCTCGTGAATATCAGTGTTTGGTTTAGTGCCTACAGCGTGCGGCTAAAGTACATGGTTCCTGCAGGTTCGATTTCTGGTAGGAGGAGGCCCTTGAAATTTGAACACATTACGATGGCTTGTATTCTACGTTAAACCGTAGTTACACGTGTCACATAATCTCAGTGCTGGAAAAGGTGCTAAACTTTAACAAACAAACAAGAACATGAATAGCGAGTTCGTTGTTTTGCTGATAGTACTGTGGCCCGCGAGATAGGAAATCTCGTTTCCTCTCATAAAGTTTGTACAAGGCTTGTCTCGCACTGATTATGGAAGAATTCTTTCTTTTCTCGTCTCTATTCTCGTACACATTACCGTATCATCTTGTTTTGTGAAGTAATATACAAAATTTAACGAAGTAGCACCTGGTATCAAACTCTTATCACCTACCAATGCGGAACTTTTAGGGGCTGCCATCTCTACCGAATCAAGGAGCAAAATTTTATTGGACAAGATATCAAAATTAGAATTCTTCTTTTCTCAATTATCAAAACTTTCTGCACATCCCGCTTATTATTTACTACGAGCTTCACTCTCACTTCCAAGATTACTGTATTTCCTCCTTTGCTCCCCTTCTTGGCAGGATAATAAATTACTTGACAAATTCGACCACACTCTTAGAACAGGACTGGAATCCATTCTAAACTGTTCTTTGAAAGACAGTTCATGGTTATAAGCTTCCTTACCAGTTGAGAATGGAGGCCTTGGGATTCGTCGAGTCATGGATATCGCCATACCTTCTTTCCTCGTATCATTCTATAGCTCACGAGAACTAATTGGATCTCTTCTTCAACAAAAGGTTGACTTAGACTCGATTCGAGATGTACAAGAATGCATCGCTAAATGGACTAGTCTGGTTGGAATGGATCCCCCATTTAACGACAAAAGACAGGTTCAGTCTGTTTGGGATGAACCTATAGTCAAGCTTCGTTTATCTTCACTCCTATCATCAACTAATAATCCAGATGACAAAGCCAGGCTGTTAGCTGTCCCCTCTTCCAAAAACGGAGCATGGCTTCAAGCCCTACCTTCTCACACACTCGGCCTACACCTTTCTAATGTGAGCTTTCGTATTGCTACAGCTCTGCGCTTAGGTGCTAATATTTGTGAGCCTCACTTTTGTCCTGCTTGCAACGCACATGTTGATAATAAAGAATTACATAGTCTTTCATATATAAAAAAAGTGCGGGAAGACAATCTTGACATCATATTGTAAACGACATTATTTGTAGAGCCCTCGTTTCAGCGGAAGTTCCTTCAATAAAAGAACCAAATGGTTGTTGCCGCTCTGATGGTAAAAGGCCTGATGGCATGACCTTGGTACCGTGGAAAAATGGAAAAGCACTAGTCTGGGATTTCACATGTTCCGATACGTTTGCTCCTTCCAACTTACCCCATTCTTCAATTCAGGTAGGCCTCGTCACCACTCACAGAGAATCAGACAAAAGACTAAAATACTCAAACCTATTGGACAAATATTGGTTTGTAACAGCAGCAATAGAAACCAGTGGGTGTTGGGGTCACGAAAGATCTAGTTTCATTAATGAAGTTGGTCATCGAATAGCAATCAAAACTGGTGACCCCCGAGCTACTGCATTCCTTTTCCAACGTATCAGCATCGCCATCCAGCGCGGGAATGTGTCATCGATCTTAGGCACATTACCTCCTGTAAAGAACTGGACGAGGTTTTTCTTCTATAACCCACAATAAGACGGAAGTAGAGACATCCTACGAGGCTGACAACCACTTTGACGATGTTCATGAAGAATACTTTGAATCCAGTTTGGATAAATATAAATTCTTGGAAGTCATGGCTAATACCGATAACTTTGGGAGTGGTAGCAATATTATCTACAAATTTTACTTTGTTGTTCAAAATCGTTAAAGACCCAAAAGATATTGTTGTCAAGCTGTCCGATGTATATTTTGGAACAAATATGATAGGTACAGATAATCTATGTATTCTTAGATGTGCTTATAAGGAAGAAATAATGTCCGTATTGTTATTGTAACGAATAAAATTTATGATTTTATTTTATTTCTTAATCTCATCTAGAAGTTATCACAATCTTTCAACGTCACGCGATGTTTGTGAATAGTGCGACATAACAACATTCAAACCATATTTATTATTGGAGAGTATAGTATATTGACTTGCATATCTTTAAAAAGATGGGGGATTTAACCCGGGGCCAGAAGCCTAGAACCCCAGCTTTTTAGTCGCAAAATTAATTTAACCTGTTATTTATATATTTTGGAAGTTTATAGTAACCTCATGATATATTGACCATACTCTGGATTCTGGCTAGCCCCCAAAACTTTTCATCTTCTAGATCCCTCTCTGCTTTAAATGTTGTTAATTGTTCTTTCATTGTTTCTACATTCACTTTATCAACTCCGTACTTTTTTTTTATTGCTATGGATCATGTAACACAATATTTGAGATCTATTACTTAGGTGAACTCGTATTGCTCACAACAGCCGTGAAATTTGTCGTCTCGTTTCGACTCCGATCTCGAAAAAGAAACGAGACGAGTTGAATTGAGTTTAGAGTCACTTTCAGCAGCGAGGTTATATGAAACTTGGACCTACTGATTAAAGTGGAATCCGAATCGCATACGCTTCCGCCAGGAATCGAACTTGGCTCTTCCACGCCAATTGCTAACCGCTTAATCACGTAGGAGCTCTGAGAAAGAGACGAGAATTATTGTATTTCGTCTCGTGCCTTGACTCTCGCCCAGTTTCCGAGATTTTAATCAAGACAACAGAAATAATTCCTCATTGTCAGGATTCAAACTACTGTGTATATGATAGCATGTTCAAACAGTGTCTGATTAATGGAAATATGCAGACAGAAAAGAGAACAAATATGGTCTTAGCTTTGTAGCATTAGAAGAAACAGAGAGAAAATATATAGTGAAAATATGCTTCCTGTCACTATTTCCTTGAACATTCTTGATACCATTTCCTCCTCCTCCACTCAGAGCCTGGGTGAACACCTTAGTTGCATTAGAGCGAGGGTACATCAATACCGGGCAGTCCAGAGGATAAGCAGATGCCTTACCTACTACGCCACCAGAGCGCTGCTCTTATAAACTTCCAGAAGAAAATTCATATTGTTAATGAGTGTAAAGAACATTGAAAGATATCTTAAAATATATAAGAAACAAACAACTGTGGGAAAATGGTAACCTTTACTTTGCGAAATTATATCTTATTAAAATTATTATTTAGAGGTATCCCTTAAGTACGGGAAATTGCGTAACAGAGAATTAGTTGTTTTGTTTTTCCCTTCAGTTTGTTTGGAAATTTTCGTTATTACCACTAAAAGTGTTGAGTTCTAAGAATGCAATTGCAGATTGTATATTTGCAATTTCATTTTTTATATAACCACTTAATTACAAGTTTTTCATGTATGTGGATCTAGTTGAATCTAACTACAGTACGACTTGAGTTGCAATTCTGTCTTTGACTGTGAGTGTACTCTGCCATAACTTTAGTGGTACAACTTTCCATTTTAATAAAAGTTGGTTTAAGCTCCATTTGAGAAATACCCTTGCCGCTTAGGGTTGAAATTGGACAAAAGAAAAAAAACGGAAAAATGAGGTCAATTCACTTCATCTTACCAGGTTTTAGCATGTGTATAATATGGTAATATGTAAAGATACTCCCACATTGGGGACACGAGTGGCGTGTATCTTATACTTTGGTACATACAGAGCGGGTAATGTATTCGGCACTGCGGACACCGATTCTATAAGGGCCAATCGGGCCTGTCCTTCTCTCCAGTTTGATTGGGCCTCAAAGGATCTGAATTTCTTTGCTTATATTTTAGCTTATATTTTAAGAACAACATACTTTCTTTACCCCAGATTCAAAATGAAAATGCACTAAAGTTTATACAAGAAAAAGAGGCATGGATAACCTAAGTTCATTACTTTCATTTTCCATTTACCTTGACGAGATACGCTTACTGCACTAAAAAGATCAGGTCAAGAATTGTCATAGAAAAAGTAGCATTCAACAAGAAAAAGTCAATCGTAAATAGCACGCCTAATATTGGACTAAGGATGAAATTAGTCAAATATTATATATGGGGCATTGGACTGTATGGTTCAGAGACTTAAACCTTACGGAAGTAGGAAAAGAAATATTTAGAGAGTTTTGAAGTGTGGTGTTGGAGGAAGATGGGGAAGATAACATGGACGGAGAGAATAGAAAAACGAAGATGTTTAAAACGGATAGGAGAGAGGAGGACGCTTTTAGCCAGCTCCCTTCGTAGGAAGGCCAATTGGATTGAACACATATTGCGAAGAAGCTGTCTTTATATCGTAATAGAAAGAGAGATAGAAGGAGAGCTAGGAGTAAGAAGAAAAGCAAGACAACTGATCGATTATTAGAAAAATAGAAGATGTTGAGAGTTAAAAGAGTAACCTGAACATCGAGAAACATGAAAGAAATATTTCCAGGCGCAAAACTAAAATTAAAAGAAAGAAAACTCATTACTCCGAGGACCTGCCAAGAGGCAAAGTACTTAATAACATTAAAAATTGTGCAAAAATTTTGCACGTTGGAGTGAGCGAAGGCAAATGCCTTTTTCCTAGGGACGGCACAACATTAAATCCGGCCATGGGGAGAGATGTGTAAACTTAATACGTCTAGGACCTCTTGACAACGACCTATCAGTTTATGGTAGTATCCAAACAACTTTAATGTGTTCAATATACCCCCACCGGTATTCGAACTGTATAGAAACGTGCACGCGCTAGCCACTAGACTAGAAGAAACAGCATCCGATATTCATATCACTGTATGTGTTCCCTTTGAGATTTAAAATTTACCTCTATAATTTGGAGCTGAAATAATAGAAAATCAATGTATGAAATTATCACATCTTTACAAAAAGAAATTTCCTAAAAGTCAACCGAGTTTTATAGATAAATTCATGTGATTTCTTTAAGATTTTGTAATGAAACTTATTAATTTGGTTTGAAATAGGAAAAAGATAGACTTTCTTTTAGTAAGTTTTCTTTGGAGACAAGTAAACTCAAACGTAATGGGTTTACACTGGGACATTATTTGCTAAATGAGATGTACTGCACAAATTTGGCATGTAATCGGAATGTAATTTACCTTTGCTCCGGAGTGGGCTGTTGGGCAACTCTGGGGAGGCAAACTCTTACCCAAGAGGAATGTCTTGAAGAAATACTGGTATTTCTTTATTTACAGAACACAAGCATGTTAATAATACAATTAATGAATACACTGAAATCCTTGGACTTCCTTCTCCACTAATATGAATTATACGTCCAAAGATGGGAAATCCTTCTCATTCCGAATTATTACACTGCGCACAAAAGTGCACTTCTCTAGTTGCACCTATTAGGACACGTGACTCCACCTGGTACATCCAAGATATTGAACCCATTCTTCAGTCGAAATGCTATAAGCACCCCCACATACCAAACTCTGCCATTCCTTTCTTCTTGTGGAAGAAACGTCTATCTACCTTCTGCTGCGTAGCTACTCCAGAAGTTGAAGGTTGGTTAAGATCGATCTTTCTTCTTCTTCTTCTTTGACATTAATGCTTGTAACTTTTACAGCCTTTGTAGTACAGTGAGGTGGAACTCTCGTTCCAAGAATAGCTTTATACGGAGACGAAGTCAGTATCAGTGATCTTGCTGTTGAGGTGTTTGTCTTTCCTCTGCTGTTGACTGGCAAACGAAGTTTATGAATTGGATTAATGTCTTCTGGGAATGCATGGATGATTAAGCTGCAGGTTTACAAATTGAAGTTGTGGAGGTGGATACAAGAACATCATTATCGTCTGTGAGTAATACGTGATCAGCAAACGAGGAAGGGAGATTAAGTAGTATATAAGGTGAATATCCTAACCTAGGGATGATGATGGTGCTACAGTTGTGGAAGATCTGTAATTGTCTTCTATATGTAGGATTACAAGGTTGCGTTTGCCAGGAATATGGGGATTGAAAGGCCAGATTCCAGTTTTCGAAAACTACTTAAAGCATTTGCCTCTGTCCTATCTACCATATGCTTCTGTAAATGCTTGCATAAATATTATTCAATGGACGATCTCCCAGATTGCTGTCGAAGCCATTGTTCAACATTCTGGTCTTGAGCAATTTGCAGAGGCCCAAGTATTCGGAAACTAATACTCCTGTGATCCATTCATCTGCACTCTCAAACAGAATACTACCTTCGGGACCTTGTATGTTAATTCTGATTTTTGCTTCTTTCTCGCAGACACGAATGCTGGAAGGACACAGTATCTACAAGCACAGTTGCGTAACTGAGGAGCCCGCAGGGTTTGGGAGCCCACCGCGAAGCAAATGGAGAAAACTATAGGCTACAAAAAGTGAGCTGAATACGGAATACCCATTTCCCTGAACAACATTATTTACTTTAGAAAATTAAAATATGCTCTGGGTGAAAATTCATCCATTCTAGCAACATCAAATCATCTTAGTGCTCGAAGGTTGAGGGGAAATAATTTTTGCCTTTTTCGGTGAGTATTCATGTCAATTGTAATTTTATTATATTCCATGGATTTATTAACCATTGTCTTCTACAGGGACATAATATAGTGGGAAGTTAATGGGCATGGGAAGGAGGGCCCAAAAATAATCCTGCGGGAAGCCCGACATTTTTGCGTTACGCTACTGTACAAGCATTTACAGCTCAAACAAGTTTCATGGTTCTTCCTCTCTCTTTATGCTAGGGAAGACACAAATTTCCTTCTTCCCATTTTATTCTAGAACTTTTGAAGTGTTCTGCACCGTTTACAATCCCGTTTCGTCACAATAGATAATAGTACCTGTGAAGCCATATTTTGCACACGCAGTTTCTAATAGGTCGAAAAAGCCATACACGTGAGCACAGGATGTTGGGTTTGGTGACCTGACGCTAATAATAACTATGTTTTTACCAGCTGCCTTCTTGTCAGTATTAAGTCCGTGTTCAATATCATTGCGTTCGGCAAGTTGAAACGCTAGTATTCGGAGGTTGGAACTCGTTACTCCAAACATATTCTCCATGTTAAGAATGTGGTCTCACAGTTCATTTCCGAAATCTTCATCAAATGTAGGGACAAATCGATAATCAACTGCAATCCTCTTCTTACCCAAAAGTTTTCTGGATTTTGGAACATTGTTATTTGTTGCTGCTACTCGGAGAGAAAGTATTTCGCTTACATCAGGTATTACTTTCATCATCTATTTCCTAAGCTCAGTATTTCGTTAGCAATAACTCGTAGAAGCCATTCTGTAATGGAAACAATGGAATCATCCCTAAGAATCGATCATAGGAATAAGATAGTAAAAGACTATATTTGTATACGTTAAGACTAACAGATAACCTAGACAGACCAATATTAGCAAACTAACTCGTGCGGTATATCATGATCCACGAGCTTTTGTGCAATTTATATACCTACACGTAAGACAGATAGTGAACTACGAGAACATCTTTCCACAATGAAGGAATAGCTACTAAGCAACTACAGAAAAACTGCGTGGTCAATTGGTAAATATTCAGGGAATGAAAAATGCAGTCCGCAACTCGACAAAGAAGCATTTGTCTTAAATGGAAGCATTCATACGAAGACAACGTATTGGCCACAACCACACAGGATTGCCAAAGTATATTTTGTAATAGATATAAACTTACTTGGATTACTGATCGGAAACGAAAAATACACAATTGTTTATGGCTTAAAATTAACCTTATGTTGCACTATGTATTGGAGTTCTCGGCTGTACTGAAACAACTATAGACTATTCATATATATATATATATATATATATATATAAAGAATTATCCCTTTCATGAACACGGGTCTTAAGGTGCAAGGAAAAGAAAAGTGGAAGTAAGGTACCAAGGAATAGATGGTTGCCTGGTTCTTTATATTACTACAATTCCATCTTCCACATTACCTTTAAAACCCTGACCTTTTTGTAACGTGCCTCTTGGAGCTAACTATTCGTTATGTTCTTTATAATAGTATATTAATCATGCCATTTTCAGTCACCTCTATTTGCTAAATGAAACATTTCCGAATCTATATTTATTATTATTATTATTATTATTATTATTATTATTATTATTATTATTATTATTATTATTATTATTATTATTAAAGCACTAAGGAAATAAGTAAAAAACGAAATACTGTATGTTGTTGACAGAACGAAATATATATCTATAAGCTTCCTTATAGAAAGCCAGGTACAGAAGGCCGAGTTCGATTCTCGGTGGTGGGTACTGTGGTTTGAATTAAAGCTGTAAATCTACGTCTCATATAGGCTAATAGTCTAGATGTTCAAATGACGTTAAACTCCAAGTTATAAAATATGTGGACAAAAAAAAATATTGAAAAGCGGAAGAGAAGTTTATGCGTGTAGAAAAAAGAAAGAAAAAAAGATGTAGAAATTAATTACATAGCCCAATTATTATGACTTCGATGCTAGCGAAGTGACCGCACATTCTATCCAACAAAAAGTAGCCACATACGCTTTGAAAAGTGTGTTTCTACCTATTTCTGGTGTATCCTGGCGCTCCATCACAAAAACATACATTAAAGTATTGGGAGCTAAAAGATAAAACGAACCTCTTCGTGGAAGTAGTTGGTGTGAGAGACCAGGATTTGATTCCCGGAGGAAACTCATGTATTTCCGATCTCACTATAAGCTGTAGCTCGTACAGCGTCGATATTGAAAGGGATGCCAAACTCAAAAAACTAAAAGAACAAGAAAAGGTATCGGTAGCTGCTTCCAGTTGCTTGGTTCATATTTCTTTTCGTACTAGTGATACGTATGATCTGTCAGGAAAGTAAATGTACACCTATTTTTCGAGTCTGGCATTCCTGCGCTCCATCCGTGGAGAGTATGAGAATTAAATCAATCAAATGTTTACTGACTGGCAAAAAGAAAAGCTTAATCTGAATAAGACATTGCAGAGGGGCACAAGCTGTGAATACGAATAGTGCATTGTGTAAATAAAGGACGACACCGAAAGAGAAAGCCAGAAACAGCTGTTAAACTTACAAAAAAAGAGTAAAAATTGTCGAAGTGGGAACATAAAACACAAATACAACAAATACGCCGACAACTAAACGATCACCATGCCATGATCTTGGTGTAGTGGTTAAGGTGCTGGCTTACAAATGCAAAGAACGCAAGTTCGAATCCTCGGCAAGGACATTTTTAAAAATTTTTGTTAATAATACATACAACTCTTGAGAGATGGTAAAAGAGGTCGTATTTAGTCTTTCGTAGCAATTATTATTGGTAATGTTTAGTACTGATAACACTTTTTGTCTTTGCGTATTGCTTTTATTCTTTTCTTCATTTCGAAAGAGAAGAATATCCGAACAAATGCCACAAAAATTCCTCATATTTTAAATGTAAACGCCATTTGCAATTAGTGAAGAATAAAAATTGAACGTTCCGATGTAGCTGCAAAAAGTAAAAAGAAAAACATGGAAGTGGACCATACTCATGGTTATTAAAAATACAATTTCTACATGCCTTATACCTCCCGACCACGTTTCTACGTTAGCAAGTAAGAGGTTTGTGTTTAGGTTAGGTTGGTCAATACGTTTTGCAAAGGGGCCCGGTTTAGCTCTGACGCACCACAGGTGCGAGAAGGGAGAAAAACACTTTTTCTCTCTCCCTCTGTGTGTCTATTTATCTATCTATTTGTATATATATAACGCTATTTGTGAATGCCATAACCACCCTAATTTTCAGCGGATTGAGACGAAACTTGGCACAAACATTAATTGTTGAAATATCTTGATGAGTTCGTTAACCAGAATAATCAGATGAAAATGTTCAAAATGGTGGCCCTTCAAACTCTTAAAAAGTTCCAAGGGAACCAAATTTCGCCCATAAATAGGTATTCAGAAAGTTTGAATAACTTTTCCTCTTTTACTGAAATATTTGTGTGCAGAAACTTATTGAAATATTGGACCCGATTAATCGCCTAAAGAAGGTTCACGCCCTTTCGCTACGGTCAGTTTTTTTTTTTTTTTTTTTTTTTTTTGCAGGAGGGAGTTATCTTCCTATTGGAACAAGATGATTGTTACTGATGATCTGAAATTACACATTGAAAGTGAAGTAACTTGTGTAACGTGTTATTTGAAAGAATAATATAATAAATGTGCATTCCTCTAACACAGAGAACTGTAAATCATGTATTTCGAGTTCGGGAGCCTGAATGGCGAGGAGCGTTATTTGATTTGCTTTTTAGTAACACATTGCATTGCAAATAAAGGTAAGCAACATTAGTGGTAAGTAAAATAATAATAATAATAATAATAATAATAATAATAATAATAATAATAATAATAATAATAATAATAATAATAATAATAATAATAGTATTAATAATAATAATAATAATAATAATAATAATAATAATAATAATAATAATAATAATAATAATAATAATAATAATAATAATAATAATAGGTGTTGTTTGTGGCAAGGTAATATCTTAATCAATTCTTCTTCAAACGTAATGATTGTAACGCCATATCTCCCTTACAAACAAAATATTAGCAATTTATATCGAGAGAACGAGAAACTGTAGAGTGATGGGAGCAACGTTGGACAGTATGCACTCATAGTACTCAGAAAAGTAAGCGATTTCAATGCAAAAGGAACGAAGAGTCATTGTCATGGGTACTCATGGGGCCACGGCAGAGCCCTCTTTAGGCAAAGTGTCAATAACTTATATCGAGAGGTGATACTGGGATGGGACCAACTTTGGACACCGTGGAGCCATAAAGCGCATCGAAAAAAATAGGGGGGGGGGCGCCAGCCAGCCTTACTTATTTCCACATAATAATATAAAATTATGTTGTCGAAATACACACACGAGTTAGCTACTAATATTTCATATTATTATTATTATTATTATTATCGACAGCGTCTTTTCATTACGTGTGCGTGTTTGACATGAAGCCAAAGAGAAGATCCATCATTCGTAGAAAGAATAATAGTCAGTTACTTTAACTGTGAACGACAGCGAAAAATACGAAAAGAGTGGACTACCTGTAATGTAAAGAAGCAATATTTTCTCTCAAATGGATAAAAAATCAAGCCGAGATTAATTCGAACTCGCATGGACGGCGCGAAAAGCCAGTGCTTTGTCCACTTTTTTTTTAACTGACTCACTGAACGTGTTTCAGTAACTGACTTATTGCTAATTTTACTTGCTTCACTTGTTTAACTTGCTTTTTCTAATAACTTATAACGACAGAGACACGAACACAGAATCATCGAGAACAGTTGAAAATCATAGATGCTCTCCCGACGAGAATCGAACCCGGAACTCCATATACCAAAGGCGCACGTGCTAGTGACTAGACCAGCGGGAAGGGCATCACTCTCTCCCTGTGTCGTTAGGGATTACGACCACTGTCTTGCCAGCTATCACTTCTGTGGGTTGTATACTATGATCACATGTTTCTTCTCTGTTGGAAGAGTAAAACCTACATTATATGTAATACATGAGGTATTTAGACCTACATGCTCTTCATATAATGTAATAAAAGGGTCATGCTGGGAATAAGAAAAAGAACATTCCTTGGACAAAACTGAAACTATTGGCATCAGAAATATTTATCTACGAGGCATGCGCAGTAGTATATTTCAGAATAGTTACTGTTTTGTTCAGTAAACGAAGAAAGGGGTATAAAAAAGCAAATATGTTGCGTCAAAGAGATCGACCAGATTTGACAGGGGCGGAAGCAGATGTATAGTAATACAACAACTTCGCTCAGTTGATACGAGCCGAGCCGGTTGATATCACTACCCGAGTTGGTCTTCTGCTTGGGCTCAAGAATTCGACCGTGCAGGTCTCAGCCTTAATTTTAAGAACTACAGTATAATTTTAAGTACTACAAGAAAAATACCTTTGACTCGACTCGGATTGAACTCGAGTCGAGTCGAATTTTGGCTCGACTCCTGCTCATCCCTATTCGTATTTGTATTTTGTTTCCACTTCAACAATTTCTACTCTTTTTTTTCTTCGTTTACCCATTGTTTCTGGATTTCTCTGTCGGTGTCGTCCTTTATTAACACCATGCACAATTCTTATTCCCAGCTTGTGACCCGCTTCAATGTCTTATTCCAGCGTTTCCCAAGCTTTTTCAACTTGCGGCACACTACGAGTGAACTTGAATTCTCGCGGCACACTCATAGATATTATTATTATTATTATTATTATTATTATTATTATTATTATTATTATTATTATTATTATTATTTTGCAAATATAAAAATACCATGGTAATTTTTTCCTGTGATTACTGATCTCCTTCTCACAGAGGTAAAAGCTCGATCACTGGTTTTCCCCTATGCTAATTTTATGCTTAATTTTTATTTTAATTTTAAAATGGAAAACAATTGCAATGAAATATACGACTTAGATTTTTAAAAATACCCTTTCTTTTTCGAAAACTGTATCCAACCTTTCACTAAGAACGTAGATCACTAAATAACGAACGAACAAACAATGCATATTATTGCAATCACACAGCTTGCGATGCGTCGAAGTCAAAACACAGCTGTTGAACAAAGTATTGTTCTGTCATTCACGTGCGAATGAGTGTTCTACGAACGTTTACTTGACGCGTACCGTACAAGTGCTTCCATTTCTCGGTGTTAGTATGACTCTTAATTGAAGCGTAACATAGCAGCTAACCGTGGAAATGTGTACGAGCCGAAATACTGTCTGCTACACAGTAACAGATGTAGAATAATATATTACAATTACAGTAATTTTTTCCATGGTAGAAATTCATAGTAATGTGAAATACAAAAATATACATTATTTCCTATGTCTTACAATTTGATTGGTATAGAATTAATAATTTTGTTTCGATTTCCTCGCGGCACACCAGCGATCCATTCGCGGCACACCAGTGTGCCGCGGCACACCGGTTGGGAAACGCTGTCTTATTCAGTTTAGGCTTTTCTCCTTATTGACTTGACATGTGATTGATTTAATTCTCACTTTCCGCGCACGACCGATGAAAATGTTTTATTATTATTATACTATTGAACTTGCACGGCGAAATTACTGTATAATACGATATCATTTCAGTAATTTTATTCCATTGTATGTTATTTAATTTATTAATGGGCACTAAATTGTCTCCAGATTAACGAATAAATTAACTACGGCATGCACTTTGGTGGAAATATCATTACATGAACATGTTTGGAACGAACCAAGAATCTTATTGCAATGATATTTCCACCAAAGTGCATGCCGTAGTTAATTTATTCGTTGATCTGGAGACAATTTAGTGCCCATTAATAAACTAAATAACATACAATGGAGTAAAATTACAGAAATGATATCGTATTATACAGTAATTTCGCCGTGCAAGTTCAATAGTATAATAATAATAATAATAATAATAATAATAATAATAATAATAATAATAATAATAAAACATTTTCATCGGTCGTGCGCGGAAAGTGAGAATTAAATCAATCACATGTGAAGTCAATGTAAGAAAAAAAGCCTAAACTGAATAAGACATTGAAGCGGGTCACAAGCTGGGAATAAGAATAGTGCACGGTGTAAATAAAGGACGACACCGAAAGAGAAATCCAGAAACAGCAGGTAAAAGGAGAAAAAAGAGTAGACATTGTTGAAGTGGAAACATAAAATACAAACACGAATAGGTATGAGCACAAGTCGAGCCAAAATTCAATTCAACTCGAGTACAATTTGAGTCGAGTCAAAGGTAATTTTCTTGAATTGAGTTCCGAGCCAAGTCGCTGTTTTCGAGGTCTAGTTTCGAGTTAAGTTGAGTTTGATAATGGCTCTCTCGCTCGTTCAGCTCGTTTTAACTCGTTTTGAAATATTGGCCTCATCAGACTGGAAAGCAAAAGCCATGAGAAATGTAAGCAGTAATGTGGAATACTTTTAGTGTTGCTCACGACAGAGGTGCGTCTCATCTCGTAATTTTAGTGCATCTCGTGGGGCAATTTTAGTGTATCTCGTCTCGTCTAGATAACGAGAAGACAAGAGTTTATTATTATTATTATTATTATTATTATTATTATTATTATTATTATTATTATTATTACGAGACAGCCTCAAATGTCGTAATCACCAATATAAGTATATACTGTAGTTCTTAAAATCAAGGCTGAGATCTGCACGGTCAAATTCTTGAGCCCAAGCAGAAGACCAACTCGGGTAGTGATATCAACCGGCTCGGCTCGTATCAACTGAGCGAACAGCTCGAGTCGGCTCGGTTGGGATGAGCCGATGACCCGAGCCGGCTTAGTTGTAACAAGCCATCGACTCAGCTCAATTGAGCCGATGGCTCGAGCTTTCTCGGTTGGGATGGGTCACCTACTCGGCTCATGTGAACCGGTTCGAGCCAGCTAAGTTGAAACTAGTTCATCAGCACGTTTCGACTCAGCTCAACTAAGCCGATAGCTCAAATCGGCTCGGTGTGGTGAGCTGTTGGCTCGGCTCACTTCTCGATTCGGTTCGATATTGAATGAGCTGTAAGCCGAGCCGCTCGAGCCGTTGAGAAGCCCAAACCCGGTCCCAGCTGTTTTGAATATGTTTGGATGAAGCCTATAACTTTTAACAATTTTTTGCTCGAGCCCGAATACTTACCCCTTCGGAACTCAAACCCAGAACGTGACCGATGTCCTTGCCTCCTGAAGACTTCCAGACGACCGAGATCGACAGTCAATTAGCTTTTACTATTCAGATAGAAACCGTATATCTTTTAAAGATTATACATGGAGTTGATATAATAATAATAATAATAATAATAATAATAATAATAATAATAATAATAATAATAATATAATAATAATAATAATAATAATAAAAATAATAATAATAATAATAATAATAATAATAATAATAATAATAATAATAATAATAATAATAATAATAGTTTTAAACTTGCCCTGAAATTTGGCAAAACTTACTTAAAAGTAGAGATTTCGGGGAAAGGGTTCCGTACCTTCAAGACACACCTCTGCAACTACCAACATTTTAAACTAGAACCTTTTATTGAAGTTTCATGTAGAAAGTATGTTTTGAGGAAAATAACTGTAATAAATATAACTGAATATCACGCGACAGTAAGGCATATAATAAACTAATTTTTAGAATATGCAGAGGTAAATATAAAAGCTTTGCTACAAAAATACCTACACAGAGCATAATTCAATGAACTCTGAAATACAATGTAACGAAATAGCCTATGAGATTCAGTCTACAGAGCAATTGTTACTTAAAGAATGGACATACACTATTTCGAGAATCGAGACAAGACGGGAAATGTTTACGATACTTTTCGTCTCGTCTCGATTCTCATCTCCAAAGAGAGACGAAAATTTTGATTTAGCCCTGACCCGTCTCGAATGTAAAATGTTAATTCTCATGTTATTTTATTTGTTTTAGAAACGAGATGAGAAACTCCTCTTCTCGTGAGCAACATTAAACCAAACCGAAATATTCTTTCCAAATGTCACGTTTTTCCTTGTAATGGTATGACCTGAGCGATAATTTAGCTTCTAGCTTTTAATCTTCTACGAGATAATAATAATTATTATTATTACTATTATTATTCCTGATTTTTTTGATAGTTCAAGTATTGAAACATCCGAGTATTCAAATATCTGAATATAATAAAACGTATGTTATCGCTGATCAATCGCCATCAAAAATTCTAAAGTAAGAAAAAAAATTGCAACGTGCATTCGCAGAAGCACCTTGACCACTGAACCGCGATCGCTACGCGGTAAACGATCCGTCTTTAGTCTGGTTACGTTAGGTTTCTTTGTCTCCGCTTGCAAACTTGTATGTTATATTTTTCGATTCAAAATGTCTTTCGTATTTCTTTTATGAAGTCGGCAAAGTTTATATTAATAACTTGAGTTTTTCTTAAACCACTGGTTCACAAGTTCGTTCTTTCTCCACACGAAACTACAAATATGACAGATTGAATTCTCATACTCCCCATTTCTTTCAAAGCAGTCGCCATTACCTGGTCAAAGACTTATTTCTGCCACGATTCATATTAACCAAAATAAATTCATTTTTCGGAAGCGGAACTTTCACTTTCCGGATTTCGCAAAATTATGGAATTCAGTTATACTCCGGAATTCAGAAGAATTTCGGAACTCGGAAAGAATCCGGAATTTAGAAAATTCCGGAATTGAGAAAAACTCCGACTTTCGAAAAAATCCGGATTTTCAGAATTCCGGAATGTTAACGAAATCAGAAATTTCTAAATTCCGGATTTTTCCGAATTACGAAATTATTACAAATTGGAATTTTCCGAATTCCGGAATTTGTACGGCTTTACTTTCGGGAGTCCGAAAACTAATAATTCCGGAACGGGCTATCCCTAGTTTATACACAACCTTTCAGAACACTAAGCTAGTAGCTGTCTACAAACAAACAAGTAATGCAAAGCATGTTGTATACTGCAATACGTCATGTATTAAAATCCGACACCATGACCCTTTTATTACATTATATGAAGAGCATGTAGGTCTAAATACCTCATGTATTACATATAATGTAGGTTTTACTCTTCCAGCAAAGAAGAAACCTGTGATCATAGTATGCAACCCACACAAGTGATACCTGGCAATACAGTGGTCGTAATCTCTAACGACACAGGAAGTGAGCGTTGCAATCGCCGCTGGTCTAAAGGCTAGCACGTGAGCCTTGGGTGTATGGAGTCTTGGGTTCGATTCTCGGCGGGAGAGCATCTATCATTTTTAACTGTTCTCGATGTTTCTGTGTTCGTGTCCCTGTCGTTATAAGTTATTAGAAAAAGCAAGTTAAACGAGTGAAGCAAGTAAAATTAGCAATAAGTAAGTTACTGAAACGCGTTCGGTGAGTCAGTTAAAAAAATAGTGGACAAAGCACTGGCTTTTCGCGCCGTCCATGCGAGTTCGAATCAATCTCGGCTTGATATTTTATCCATTTGAGAGAAAGTATTGTTTCTTTTCGCTACAGGATGGATTTTCTCTTTGGTTTCATGTCAAACATGCTCACGTAATGAAAAGACGCTGTAGATAATAATAATAATAATAATAATAATAATAATAATCATAATAATAATAATAATAATAATAATAATAATAATATGAAATATTAGTAGCTAACTCATGTGTGTATTTCGACAATATAATTTTATATTATTATGTGGAAATAAGTAAGGCTGGCTGGCGCCCGCCTCCCTAATTTTTTCGATGCGCCTTATGGGTCCACGGTGTCCAAAGTTGGTCCCATCCCAGTATCACCTCCTGTTTTCTCGACATAAGCTATCGACATTTTGCCTAAAGAGGGCTCTGCCGTGGCCCCATGAGTACCCATGACAATGACTCTTCGTTCACTTTGCATTGAAATCGCTTACTTTTCTGAGTACTATGAGTACATACTGTCCAACGTTGGTCCCATCGCTCTACAGTTCCCCGTTCTCTCGATATAAATTGCTAATATTTTGTTTGTAAGGGAGATATGGCGTTACAATCATTACGTTTGAAGAAGAACTGAGGAAGATATTGCCTTGCCACAAACAACACCTATTATTATTATTATTATTATTATTATTATTATTATTATTATTATTATTATTATTATTATTATTATTATTATTGTTGTTTTACTTACCACTAATGTTGCCTACCTTTATTTGCAATGCAATGTGTTACTAAAAAGCAAATCAAATAACACTCCTCGCTATTCAGGCTCCCGAACTCGAAATACATGATTTACAGTTCTCTGTGTTAGAGGAATGCACATTTATTATATTATTCTTTCAAATAACACGTTACACAAGTTACTTCACTTTCAATGTGTAATTTCAGATCATCAGTAACAATCATCTTGTTCCAATAGGAAGATAACTCCCTCCTGCAAAAAAAAAAAAAACTGACCGTAGCGAAAGGGCGTGAACCTTCTTTAGGCGATTAATCGGGTCCAATATTTCAATAAGTTTCTGCACACAAATATTTCAGTAAAAGAGGAAAATTTATTCAAACTTTCTGAATACCTATTTATGGGCGAAATTTGGTTCCCTTGGAACTTTTTAAGAGTTTGAAGGGCCACCATTTTGAACATTTTCATCTGATTATTCTGGTTAACGAACTCATCAAGATATTTCAACAATTAATGTTTGTGCCAAGTTTCGTCTCAATCCGCTGAAAATTAGGGTGGTTATGGCATTCACAAATAGCGTTATATATATACAAATAGATAGATAAATAGACACACAGAGGGAGAGAGAAAAAGTGTTTTTCTCCCTTCTCGCACCTGTGGTGCGTCAGAGCTAAACCGGGCCCCTTTGCAAAACGAATTGACCAACCTAACCTAAACACAAGCCTCTTACTTGCTAACGTAGAAACGTGGTCGGGAGGTATAAGGCATGTAGAAATTGTATTTTTAGTAACCATGAGTATGGTTGACTTCCATGTTTTTCCTTTTACTTTTTGCAGCTACTTCGGAACGTTCAATTTTTATTCTTTACTAATTGCAAATGGCGTTTACATTCAAAATATGAGGAATTTTTGTGGCATTTGTTCGGATATTCTTCTCTTTCGAAATGAAGACAAGAACAAAAGCAATACGCAAAGACAAAAAGTATTATCAGTACTAAACATTACCAATAATAATTGCTACGAAAGACTAAATACGACCTCTTTTACCATCTCTCAAGAGTTGTATGTATTATTAACAAAAATTTTTAAAAATGTCCTTGCCGAGGATTCGAACTTGCGTTCTTTGCATTTGTAAGCCAGCACCTTAACCACTACACCAAGATCATGGCATGGTGATCGTTTTGTTGTCGGCGTATTTGTTGTATTTGTGTTTTATGTTCCCACTTCGACAATTTTTACTCTTTTTTTGTAAGTTTAACAGCTGTTTCTGGCTTTCTCTTTGGATGTCGTCCTTTATCTACACAATGCACTATTCGTATTCACAGCTTGTGCCCCTCTGCAATGTCTTATTCAGATTAAGCTTTTCTTTTTGCCCCTCAGTAAACATTTGATTGATTTAATTCTCATACTCTCCACGGATGGAGCGCAGGAATGCCAGACTCGAAAAATAGGTGTACATTTACTTTCCTGACAGATCATACCACTGTGTACCATTTCAGTTGTTGTGTATGAAAGAGCTGTAAACGTATCATAATATAATGGTAGCACCACATTCTTAACGTGCACCAGAAAATAGCTTGTCTCCCGCTGTCATCGAGTTCTAGTGTCAAGCACATAGTCTTCGTAGGTTTCCTTAAGAAACTTTCCTTCGATATATATAGAGACAGGCACGTAGCCATGGGGTGGGTCCGGGGGGTCCGGACCCCCCCGTTCAAGACCAGATTTTTTTTTAAAAAAAATAAGGAAGGATGAAACAAAAAAGAAACGAGAAATAGGAAGAATCAGCATTAAAAATAAAAACGAAAAATAAAAATAATTTTTCATCATCGCTTCTTTGTAGGGTATCAAACATGTTATTTCAGAAACGGTTTTCAACTCTCCTTGAACTTATCATTTGGAACAGACAGTAGTTGACGGAATAATAGAAACAAAAAGTTATGTAAAAAGCAAGTTCTGTTAACATTTGATTCAACAGAGAAAGGAACGCAGATATTATAAAATATTTTACATTATTGGATACGTACTTTTTTTTTTTTTTTTTTAATAGTCGAGGTCATAATGAAAGGAAAATTGTTATATTTGAATGAACAGAAGGAGGAATGTAGATATTGTAAAATCTTTTAAAATCTTTTTAATATTCTTTTATTCGAGATTTCTTCATAGTTTGTTACTAAAATACTTACTAACTTGTCCTCATTTTCTTGTCCTAACAAACCAATATGTGTTGCTAGTAAAATAATTTAGATTGATCAAGCTCCTGGTGTGATAACCACAATATTTGATGTCACACTGCCCTCCCCCCACCCCCCCACCCATTACGAAATTCAGACTAAACGAACCAATGTATGTTACCAATAAAATAGTTTAGCATAATTGAACTCTGGTGTGATAACCACAGTATTTCATGTCTCGGACCCCCCCCCCCATTATGAAATCCTGGCTACGTGCCTGATAGAGATTTCCGTTTTCTTGTCAAATTTTCCCTAGTTTGTTGAGTGTCCCATACCTGTAACAGAAGTTATGTGATAAGAAAGTCCCAACCACATTTGTTTTATTCATTTGTTTTTTGCTCTTTATTTTTTCCTTCAAATTTTTAAAATGATATACACAAATACACGCAGCGAACAATGGATGCAACTTATGCTACTTTGAACAAATACAGACACACACACAAACTATTGATATACTATTTCTTAAAGAACAAAATTTAACCATTTATGTTGGGCAATTAGTCAGTGCAAGAATTTCCCTGGATTTTGACGTTTTATCGAAAAAATCCCTTTTACCCTTTGTGCCATTTACCTATGAAATTTCCCTAGATGAGGGAAATCTCCTTCAAACTAGGAACACTGGTTGTATATACTAAAATGTAATTTCCGTACAAACTTGTAGATACAACAATTACTCTAGGAGATAATGTACTGTATATACACTTTATGAATGGTACAAAACAATATAAAAATAATTCCATTATTCTGCACGCAGTTTATAACCACGGAAAAAGCTCTTTACTGAATTTTTATTTCTTTTCTCGTTTACGTAAATATACTGTTATTGAGTGACGATATGTTATTGACTAGTATAGTAGCTTTTTGAGCGACAACGTGACCTGAATTTTTAAAGAAACATGATTAACCAGTTTCGATGCCATCTGTGAAGTAACAGGGTAAGTGTTAAGTAAATATTAGATTAATGACTGTCAACACGTATTTAGCGGCGATGTTGCAAAATGCAATGGCACGTGCAGCTCTAGGTCAATGCAATGCACGTTAATTATAAAACACAAAATAAGGAAAGTAATTAAAGCTTAAATCTGTGAAAGTGTTGAGAGTAATTATTTTAGTTGTTACTAACATTATTTTCTGTTGGTTTCCTAATTGAAAGAAGAAAAAAGTATATCACCTCCATTGGCAATATAGTCTGAGGTCTGTTACATATGCCTACAATAATGAGTACGGATTAAGAATACAGGGGCCATTATTTGGAAACTTCATGCCTACAGCTGAAATCAAAAAGCAAGGGCGGATCCAGGGGACTATCGGGGCGATTGCCCTCCCAAAAGAGGAAACTTTCTTATTTTATATATAATTAAAACCCATCCCAGAGTTTGGAGCTCTTACAAGTAGCTCTTAGTAGCAGTAGGTACGTGTTCAATACAAAGTAAAATATAATTATTTTTCTTCAAAAAGTTAATCTTATTCATACTGAAAATTTATGTATTTATAAGTAACATGGTTAAAACTATGAGTAAATCAAATTCAAGGCCACCCAACTGCTTAAGGTGGATCACTAGGTGTTCTAACAAGTAGACCTCACCACTTCGCCGTTGCGTTAGCAAAAGGAAACAACTGCTGTCCTAAAGTAGGGTTGAATATAAGATATTGACAAAAATTTTAGCTGCTAATGAGCACTAGAAATATGGGAAAACGAAATAGAAACACGAATGTGGGAAAGCCATCTACAATATAATTTGATAGTTGCAAGACCAATATTTTTTCGAAATAGATGGAGGAACAATAGTTATGACTTCAACTATGTAAATCGAGTTAGGAGGGATGTTTTTATATCATTCCAGATCATGGCCGCCATCTTGAAATCCGCCATATTGGATCGACATCAAGTTTTTCAAATGGAAAGAGGGCCATGTGAGGTATCAAACAACAATGATTTTTTCCATCCAATCTCATACACTAATTAGTTTGTCCATATCTAGAACGGTTTACAACTTACAGTTCTTTCAATGTTGAAAAATTCGTTGTTTGTAGCAGACAACAGATAACTATAGTGACAATGAATATAGCTCCAGAGATAGCATTCTTACTGGATAAAATTACGGCAATGCAGGAAATGCAAGTCCTCGGCATTCATAAAATGGTCAAAACAGAATTTTGCAGAGTACCATGAGCACCTAATAAAAAATGAAGCGTCACAAATATCACAAAAGTTAATGCGGGGAATATTGAAAGCGTGCTTCTTCGGCACTTCGAACCATTCGATCGGCTCATCAATATTTAGTGATTTACAAAATGTTTATTGAATCATTCCTATGAAACGAGGAGACTGAAATTGATTGTACACAAGGGAATGCAGAGTGACAATAGTATCTCTGTCATGCAGTTTTGAATGGAAATGTTCGTCCTTTATTGCATAATCACATATAGTACGCCAATCTTTTGTATTGTCTAAAAAAATACACTCAAAGGTTGAAATATGCCGGTGGTACTTTTGGAATTTGTCACACTTCCACTGATTTCCCAGGTAGAGCTATTGTACTTCGCACTGCTTCATTATTAAATAATTCTCAGGTATCCAGCATAAGTGAATTCCTGCTCCCTGTATTCGATCAATAGCAATTCACATACCCTTCTGCTTCCACACTAGCTTCTTGATTGTTTATCTCATGATGTGCCTCCTCTAGAATATCCAGAGTGTATTCCACTTCGAATTCCAATTCTTTATCCGCTAGTAATCTAATTATGTCATCTGCGATTGCTCTTTCCTGTTCTGGTATATTTGTTGCATTGTGCTTGAACCGTAATGTCTGTAACTGCTTCAGGAGGTACATAGCAATATTTGCCTTATTTAGCGCCATGATATGTCGTTTTTTAGTCTATAATTGTTGCCAGCACACACTCTCCCTAACACACACACACGCACGTACCTCACAGAATTACAGGCTTAATGCAATAAACGAAATAACTATTTCTCAAACACTTCCAAGTTCACGGTTAGAACTCACAGTGAGAATAACATATTTCCTGTACTTGCCTCCTTACAAAGAGTTTGTCACTGTAGAATGGTACACGATGCACGTAAGCTTCTACCTTATACCGTAGCTGCTACGACCAGGAGTGCCTTTGGCAACCAATATTGCTATTCTCTTCATCGTGCTGATCCAACTGCTTATAGTTGCAGTTTGAATCTACAAACGCATACACGAAGTAGCGAGATCAGAACCACTTTATGAATGCTGAGTTCTTGCATTTCTTGCATTGCCGTAATTTTGTTCTCTAAGAATGCTCTCTCTGAAGCTATGTTCATTGCCACTGTAGTTATCTGTTATCTGTTTCAAACAACGAATTTTTCAACATTGAAAGAACTGTAAGTTGTAAACCGTTCTAGATATGGACAAACTAATTAGTGTATGAGATTGGATGGAAAAAATCATTGTTGTTTGATACCTCACATGGCCCTCTTTCCATTTGAAGAAGTTGATGTCGATCCAATATGGCGGATTTCAAGATGGCGGCCATGATCTGGAATGATATAAAAACATCCCTCCTAACTTGATTTACATAGTTGAAGTCATAACTATTGTTCCTCCATCTATTTCGAAAAAATATTGGTCTTGCAACTATCAAATTATATTGTAGATGGCTTTCCCACATTCGTGTTTCTATTTCGTTTTCCCATATTTCTAGTGCTCTTTAGCAGCTAAAATTATTGTCAATATCTTATATTCAACCCTACTTTAGGACAACAGTTGTTTCCTTTTACTAACGCAACGGCGAAGTGGTGAGGTCTACTTGTAAGTGCTACGCTAAACGCTACTTGAATAGTGCGGCGTTGCCAGATAGTGTCGAGTGTTTACTGACGCAGATAATAAAGGAAGTAATTATGGAATTCTGCTTGGATACTTACTGGAGAAATTAATTTTCGAGCCTTACCGGAATAGACACCTAAGTTCCGCTTCTCCAACTGCAACGCTAGAATTAAGGAATTTTCTTATTGTGACTGTCACAGTAAAGGTACATATTTGGCAACAGGGTATTATAGTATTCTGCGCAACTTTCTTCTCAAAATCTAATGTAAATTAATATTTAAAGATAATGTGAAACAATATCAAACAAACAATATATCTATTTCGTAATAAGACTGTTATTTTAAAATACTTTATACCTACAAATAAACATTTCATAAAACTGAGCACTGCCATCTTATGTGCTCATTTTAAACCAATCAATTATTTTCTTTTAATTGTTGCCTTTTTTCGATACCAGAATACACAACCAAATGAATCAGTGTCTTGTGTTGTAGCTGAAACACAATTCTATCTTATAGTAAAACACTTATAATAGGTAATGTTTCATTGCACAGTAATTAAGGGAATAAACTAAAGTATGTACTTCCGGGATGATTCACCTTAAACCTCACCTCATGATGCAACATAATGCTGTTGTTTATTTCCATGTTTGCCTTAGATAAAGAACTCGCAACTCAGTTAGTAAAATAAGTAAGCATTCGTCTGAATTTTTGTACTATGGTATCATTATTGCAATCTCTTATATCAACACTTCTGGAGGATTAAAGCATTGAAAGTATTAGATAGTTACATCTGACACTACCCAGACTGATGTAAATATTAAGTCGTCACCACTTAATATTTACATTAGACGGGGGGTTTAGGGGCGACATGACCTCACCAATCTTGGAACTGTGGGGACTCCCCCCAATAATCGAATTTGAAATGCGTTTTTGGGGGGGAGAAATGTAATGGTTTGTATCCGATTATCACAAAGGAAAATTAGATGAAATTGATGTTCACCCTTAATAAGCCTCAAATCTGCCCGCCTCCCAATGTTCAAAACAACTCTGCTCCCCTGATCCTCCACAGCACTGCTTTTCAACTTCATAAATATTTTGAACATCGCTTTAAAAAATTGGAACAGTCTTACACCACCACCACCCAATGTTGAAGACAGGTTTGCGCCGCTTGTCGTCACGGTGATGCTATAGAAGGACTTCGCCTTGAAGATTATGAGTTCGAGCTAACTAGATACCAAACCTTCTAGATTTGAAATTGGCCTTTGAATCCTTGTTAATAAATCAGGTTATAAATGTTATAAATGTCGCCCATATCGTTAGTGTTAACAGGTGTTTTTATTTAAATGTGCGCATTTCTTCCCTATGTGTTAGTGATTCTTTTTGTTTAATCTACGTCATCCACAGTGTCTTGTAAAACCATATAGTATTGTGATACAATACATCACTGACATACAGGGAACCACACCAGAGGAATCTGGAAAAGCGACAGCCTCAGCCTGACACTAGAACAAGTCTACAGTTCATTGTCATCCTGGAAGAAGATGAAGATACGTGGCTGTGACCAACTAATTCTATATATATATATATATATATATATATATATATATATATATATATATATATATATATATATATATATATATAATTCGGAATGTATTTTTAAATTATACTTCGCTTCCCTCAGAACTTTCAGCCCTCTGAAGCTCTGGGCTACTTTCCTGACGTTGCTTGCTGTTCACTTCCTACACTACTATACTTTTAATTCACATTTACTGTAAAAAAAAAAAAAAAAAAAAAAAAAAAAAAAAAAAAGCCCGCTCCAGAGCTATCGTCAACCTTACTCTGCTCCTCGCACGCTTTCACTCCCGCAAACACCCGCGCTTCCTTATACAGACATAAGTAGGAAAACAACAATAGAATAAGAGTTTTTAATTTGTTAGAAGTGGAATTTATGCATAACATAATATTACGAGGGTCGGCTGATAAGTTCTCGACCCGACCCCCTTCCGAATGTACTATCCTGATGTAATTGATGTCATGTGAAATTTTGATCTTTTATATGTTGAAGTACCAAATTTCACGATTCTACCATGAACGGTTATTTTACAGGTAATTGAATAAACCATGGCGGAGCCTGATGTCAAATTCACCAAAGAGGAATTGGGAGGTGTAATTAAGTTCTTCCTGCAACAGAAGTCGCCCAAGGAAATCCATGGGTACATGCTAGGCGCATTGGGTGGACAGTGCCCTTCATACTCCACTGTGAAGAAATGGTGTGCGAACTTTAAGCGTGGTGAATTTTCAACAGAAGATGGTGACAGGTGTGGCAAGGCAATGTCAGTGTCAACTCCGGAAAAAGTGGACCAGATTCATGACCTGATTTTGAGCAACAGACGGATTTCGCTCAGGAGATAGCTGACAAAGTACACATATCCAAAGAACGTGTTGAGTCAATAATCCATGATCAGTTGGACATGTGCAAGCTTTCTGCGAAATGGATTCCGAAATGTTTGAACGCGGATCAGAAACGCGAACGTGTGAGATCATCGCAGGTGGTTGTACGGCATTTTGTGAACTCCAAGGACGATTTTTTGAATCGGCTTGTTACCCAGGATGAAACGTGGTTGCATTACTTTTATCCGGAAACCAAACAGGAGTCATGCGAGTGACGCCACTCAGGATCTCCAAGGCCCAAAAAATTCAAAACACAAAAGTCCGCAGGGAAGATGCTTGCCTCAATATTCTGGGATAAGGATGGTGTTTTGCTCTCAGACTACTTTCCAAAAGGCCAAACCATAACTGCAGAGTATTACTACAGTCTGCTGGCTAAGGTAAAGGACGCTATTAAAGAAAAGCGCTGGGGAAAGTTGACACGAGTTGTCTTGTTCTTGCAGGACAATGCTCCCGTCCACAAGGCTGGCAGAACAATGGATTTTTTGAGAGACCTCAGAAATTTAATAGTGATGAAGAGGTGATAACAGCTGCGGAAGTTTTTTTTTCAGACCTTAAGATATCTTTTTTTTCTTCTTCTTCTTGGAGGGGTTGGAGAAGTTGCAACATCGAAGTGCCAAGTGTGTTGACCTTCGAGGGGACTATGTTGAATAGCCTCACACTTTCACGCCTGCAGCTTAAGTCGTCCTGGGTTGGGCCAATAACTTACCAGTCCTCCCTCGTAGATCATTACAATTATACAGGGTGCCCGGAATGGGACTGACGGCTTTTAAAAGTGTATAGTTTTAATATGGTCCGAGATACATAAGAAAAAAAGCATGCATTTTAAAGGAAAACTCAAAAAGTTTATTTGCTCTTACTTACCTTACCCAGGTACAAGTCATTCTACTTCAGTGTAAATCTACGTAAGCTCCATTTGTAACTCTTACAATATATAGCCTGAACTCAATTTCTCCACATATTCTATAACATCTGAGGCGTTACTGAAGCAATTGCATTTCTAATACGGTTCTTCAGTTCATCAAGATTACGCACCTTTTCACCAGAATACACAAGGTCTTTCACATACCCCCACAGGAAGAAGTCCAAGGGGTAACATCAAGAGAGCGTGGAAGCCACCTAATTGGCCCATCACGGCCTATCCAACTGCCAGGAAATTCAGTATCAAGGTACTCCAATTGGAGGCTCCAATGTGGCGGGGCACCATCCAATTGGAATATCACTTAAGGTTGCAAATGTTGTAACTGAGGAACAGCAAAGTGTAGAACCATGTCTAATAACACATTTTCTGTTATGGTTTGCTCTATGGAAAAGAAGGGGCCTATAACTGCATTGTGTGTTAAAGCGCACCAAACATTCAATTTGGGACTGTTTCTAGAATGTTCCTATGTACGCATGCGGATTCTCAGATCCCCATATCCTAACATTGTGTCTGATAACACAGCCAGACAAGTGAAAAGTTGCCTCATCAGATAAAACAACAGGAAATTATGGTCATAATCAATCCTGTCCAAAATTTTAGTAGCAAATGCTGCTCTCTGTGGCTTATCGTTGGGCTTAATTTCTTGCAAAAAATGCACCTTATACGCGCGCAAACGTAATCGTTTGTGTACCACATCGTGCACTATTGACCTTGGAATTACCAATTACCTGCTCTTTGCGCGAAGTGACTTCCTCGGGCTACGTGAAGAACACTCTTATTGCTTCCACATTTTCTTTTGACACCCCGCTGTGTTGTTTAACTACACTCCCCGTTGATAAAAATTGATCCTTCCACGCTTGGATACTGTTGCGTGATGGAAGGATCCTTGTGATAAACACGTCGAAAGATTCGTTGAACTTGAACAACACTTTTTGTCTCTGCAAACCACCACACGCATTGTGCCTTTTCGACTGCTGACGTCATTTCTGTTTATCGGCGATACTAGCGCCGTCACCGGTAGTTGTTCAAGTATGAAAATTTTCTGAACAAAACTTTTTGAGTTTTCCTTCAATATGAATGTTTTTTTTTTTTTTTTTTTTGTATCTCTGACCATATTAAAACTATACACTTTTAAAAACTGAGTCCCATTCCGAATACCCTGTACTACGCCGATATTATTAATTTAAACATGGAAGGCTTGAAATAATAACATTCCAAAAGCCCTGATCTTAACATCTTACGACATTAGGAGGTATTTAAGAAAAAACACACATGCATATATACACTATATTAATAATTCTGGTATGATAACCTCCTAGCCTTAATCTGTATGGAAATAAGATCTAGAAAAATTGCACGATACCTTTTTTTTTTTTTTCAGATATTTTAATATTCTGTAGTGTTCTGGGTAATATTTCTGTCACGACAAAATAAATTATCACAGAGTGTATTTGATTCACTTAAATTACGGATTTAACTTCCCATTCTTTTATTCTGCCTTCTCTCGCTTATGCGAGACCGGTATTTGTGATGGTTTGCTTCCATCTTCCTTGGTCTCAAACATCATCTCTATTAACCCCTTTCCTCCATAGTCACACTCTCACACAATCTATCCATCATCGTTCTGGTGTTCTACTTCCATCTTCCGCAGTCACTGGCCTATGTTATCTTCATTTCTTTTCATAATATAAACTTTCTTTTCTTCCTTCGACGTCTCAGTTACTTTAACGTTGTCTCTTGTCTGACCTGGTAACATCACATCCATCTGAATATTTTCACCTCGGCCACATCCAGTTTCTTTCCTTGTGCCTTCTTGGATCCCAATTTTCTGATATCTAACGAAAAAACTAACAAGAAATGAACGTCATATTTAACTAAAATAAAGTGTTTTCAGACATTTCGTAACTGAAAATATAATAGTCATACTAATTTTTCTAGCACAATTAACTGAATTCAACACGATTTATTTAAGTTTCTTAATTTATTTAAGTTTCTTACGATAGAACAAGGCAAGGAATATATTGTTAATATGCATATTAGGACTATTTTTGGTGGGGTCTTAGGAAACTATCAATATAATAGAGAAACTTCTCATGGAAACTAAAAATAAAGTAATTACGATAACTGTATTTTCACTTAGTTAAATAAAGGAACAATACATGTGACTCAGTAGTCGACCTCATGTTTCAATTTATTGATAATTTAATATAGTATAGAAGCAAATTTTATTATTTATTTCTGAATGTACGAGGCGCATCCAGAAAGTAAGTTTCCCATGCCTCCCATAGCTAGGAAACGTTATGTTGCGCGAAGCGACTACGTGTACGTGAGAGAGTAAGGCCCTAGCATGGCACATGCACTAGCGGAACTTCCCTAGCGCTCTCAGTAGCGTAATGGCAGTTGTGGAAGATGGACGTTCCTATTCCAGCTCCCGCCGCTTGTGAAGTGCGAGCAGTGATAAAGTTTTTGAATGCACAGGGCATAGCACCAATCGAAATCCTTACTTAGCTGTGCTAAGTCCATGGGCCTAACGGCATGAGCAAGCAGTTCCTGCAGATTTTTCGCTCCTTATTGCATACCACTGTCACGGAGTACCTGTTGATAAAGAAGTTTTGTGTTGAAGCAACTGATCCTAGAGCACAAAGCAAGGCGAACAGGGTCAGCATTGACATTTTTGCAACGATACAGCTGACGATGGATTTCAATCGGTGCTATGCTCTGTGCATTCAAAAACTTTATCACTGCTCGCACTTCACACGCGGCGGGAGCTGGAATACGAACGCCAATCTTCAATCACTGCCAAAGGCTGCTCGTGGCTAAATAAATAGGTGAGGCACAGAGAACCTGGTCGTAGTGTTAAGTGCAGGCCCGCAACTAGAGGGAGCAGGCCCCCCTAAACTTTTCGTAGCCCCTCCAGACCTCAATACAAAATGCTATTATTAATACAAAAAACAACTTGTAGGAGAATTTTTAATGACTTTCCCTTCCAACATATTCATGCCCCCCCAAACCTCTGAGGCTGGTTGCGGGCTTGGTTAGGTGGCGGTGAATCGGCTCTTCACCCCCTGTTGCAGGATTTCCCCCCGATTTTTCCCCGCTGCTAGTAATTTAATAAGCATACTATGAAACCAATCACATGAGGGGGGCATAACAGTCGACGTTTCCCGCGTTGTAGAGGCGTTATTGATGCAATTGACAATGTTATATCTGTAGAAGACGAACTGGCTTTCGTTAATCTACATCTCCTTATATTTTGTTACAAAATACATTACTTTCAGGATAACGATCATCGGGCTAGAATCTTTTTTCTTCCTTCAACGTTGAATCACTGTTGCTCCCTCCCTTACCTACACACACACACACACACACACACACATATATATATATATATATATATATATATATATATATATATATATATATATATAGTGTTCGAAGTGGAAAAAAAGCAGAGGCAGTATGCTTTATTACGATTTTAATTCGGCATACCGGCTATCTAAATGTTGAAATACACTGAGAGTGTGTTGTCTGAAAGTTAGCATGTCTATTTACATTACCACTGAAACCCACTAGAGACTGATTCTTCGCCAACAACTTCCTATTTTAAAAAATCTTATGTTGTATTATATAGTATTATATACGAAAATGCTCAAAAATCGAGCTTTTATATTCACGATTTCCTGCAACAAAGCTCCCGGATCCCCACTCGACTGAGAGATATTTCAAACCCCCGAAAGTCTCGCCTCTACAGCAGACAAGCGCTAACTCCGCTCATGCTCAAAACATAGCATTTATATGAATTAAGAGAAGATACACGTGTAGTCGCTAACGCTCTCGCCTTTGGTGTGAGCGGTCTCGGGTTCGGTTCCCGGTGGAGACACTAGGTCGAAAAAGTGTAACAGCTTTTTCAGGCCAGCCACCTTGAGTGAGGTTTTTCCTGGATTTCCCTCACCCACACCAGGCCGGGATGGTATCTAACATAACGGTCGAAAACAACTCAGTGTCCCAAACTCACGAAAAACACTACACGCGTAAACCTGTTACAAACACACAATGCCATTCGCTTGAAAACAAGATAAAACATGCAGAAAAACACGATGTTACACCCGCTATCCGTCGATTTTCGCGCTCTTATGAGGCGTTTACACTTAGTCGATTTGCGTTCGATTCAGTTGAATTGACGTCACTTTCAACTTAATCGACCGTGTAAACAGGACTTCAACTTAATCACTTGTTGATCGAAAGCGACTAATCGACTAGCAACTGAATTGAAAGACGTTCTATTTTCTGTGGTCGATTCTATTTTCTTCTGCTATAACACCGTAAATTGTACCAATTACTTTTTGCTTGGACATCTTTAAAATTGCCAGTCGATTTCGAATCGACCAGAGGAGAGCGAGTCGACAAGGAGCATTCAATTTCGGTTGAAACAATTGAACACATCCATCGATCTCATTCGGCCTAGTTGCTTCGATTTAGTCGCAAATGCAGCGAGTCGATTTAGCCGTACGACTAAATCGACCAAGTGTAAACGTCCCATTACTACAAAAATGTGTTTCACAGTATTGCCATAACTGTTATAGTTTTTTTTCTTTTGCCATCAACATTTGTAGCATGTTTACTAGAAATTAAGTATAAACTACTATATATTTTGAAACCAGATATTAAAAATTCCCTTTAAAGGAAATATACTTCCTCAGTAAAACGTTCTAAAAGTTTAAATGTTGTTTATATGAAGGAAATAGCAAATGTAATTCATTACTTCTTTATAATCAAGCTTACGTTTAAATTTATTCAATTTGCTACACTGCGTAACCTTATCTGGGCAACAACGGAGAGTATGACAAGTGTCCCTCTCTGGTTCAAGCATGCGCAGTGCGTGTCAGCGGCACATTTTCAACAGGCCTCCCTTTAAACACAGAACATTGGAGTAATTCCGAACCAAAGATTATTGCCCTTAGGTTACCCCTCTCCCCTTTCAAACTGCAAGAGGGATGTTTTCGTTGCAACTGCTTCGCTGCTCAGGAGGCTTAATCTGTTTCAGGCCGCACTACAGGGTTGGAATTTTTAAAAATAAAATTATCATGTCAAAGAATATAAATTTTCGCTTTTGCCTTTAATTTCTTTTAAATTCTGTAATATTTTTACAAACATTTTCTGCACTTGAGTAAATGAATTTTAAGGAGTCTGTTTTCTGTTATACATTAAATAATTTGAAATAAGTTTTATTTCAAACTCTACACAGTAATGTTGAGTTAATTTGGAATTTATTGAAAATAGTTCATTTACTTTTACTCAAGAATATAGGTGAGGCCAGGCCTCACCTGCCTCACCTGACGAACCGCTAGTGATCACTGCCACGACGCTACTGAGAGAATTAGGGAAGTTCTGCTGGCCCATGCGTTATGTTAGGACCTTACTCTCTCACGTACACGCAGTGTCTTCGCGCAACACACGGTATCTTGGCTATGGGACGCGTGGGAAATTTACTTTCTGGATACGCCTTGTACTAAATTATGAATCGGATAGCTTGTTATTGTTTGGCTGATCCCTGCTTTTAACATTACACATAAAACTTTATTTATTTTTCCTTCTTATTTTAGCTAAATATTTGACGATTTGCAAGTATGATGACCCGAATCTCAGTGAGTGTGTCAAGAATTCTGCACAAGAATTGTTTAAGAACTCAGCAAATGGTAAGTAATGTAAATATTTATTTTTTTTTCAGCTATTATTATCTTTCTCTCTCTCGAATATATATGGGAATTAGTATACTCTACAGTTTTGAGGGGCCCACGGTGACTCAGTGGTAGACCGTTCACCTCTGGTGCTTGGGGCCCCTGGTTCAATCCCAGATCGCGCCAAGTGAACTTTCTGATGGACAAATACCGTGTGCTTGGGTTTGCTCGGGGTTCTCCCGTTTCCTCCCACCATTTCATTCATTTCTCATCATCGCCATCTCCTTTGACCTAGCCAGCATTACCGTGGAACGTAAAACTCAAAGATTTCATTTCATTTCTACAGTTTTGAAGACGAAGTAGCGTATATCCATTAAAAAAAAATAATATTACGTCATTAATGTTGATTCGTAAAGGCAGGGATGTACTCAGATGAATCCTGAGGATCCGACCTCTTTCCCTACAACTTTTCTAAATTTTTCTGTAAATTTAGTCTAATTTCGGGGTGGATTTTATAAATGTCAATAGAATTAATCCTTATATTGAATTGGATACCCCGATAAGCTTTGAACTCTCTCTCCTTAAAACATGATCCTGTAGGTGCCTCCATGAAAGTATTGACACTTCAGAAGCCTCTTCACTTTGGATTAACTGAAACGACACGCTTAAAGTAATTCGTAATGAGTTAAAAACAGTACACTCTGCCAGACACCAAGGTTTAATCCCAGCCTGAAGGCAACGGCACTTTGTTGGGCACATGTCACAATACTATCTACAGTCAATCGAAAACTGTTTTCTTCAATTTTTCATTAAAATACGCAACTAAAGGTTATTCGTGGCTCTTTGTAGCCATTTAAGCTGACTCTTGTGTTCTTTAGATAACAATAGATCTTCGAAAGAACAAAAACAGAGAACAGATAGTTTCCTACAAGGATTTCAACCACTGGCGTCCTTAGTTCCTTAAATCTTGAGGGGTCGGATGAATCAAAATCAAAATCCTGTTTCCGACAAAAGTTATATATACAATGTAGTATAGTTTCTTTAAATACACTTGACTAAAATCTGGGAGAACGCGTCCCCCCGACCCCTCCTCCCGCTAACGACACACGTGTTTCAATATTTGTTAGGATTTTTTCCGTCACGTTACACTATAACCTTTGAAGGAAAGTTGTAAAACATTAAAGAGTCACAGGTTGAATAAACATCTAGGCGAAGTTATTCACAAGCCTATTCATTCCTAGATGTATTTTTCGCGAGACTTTTGTGTATTGTCTTTAGTAAAATTTATTTATTGCAATAAAATAGTTGAAATTTTGTGTAGAATATTAAGAGTGTACAATACTGCACCATCTGTTTCTTATACCATTGATTTGACTAGGAAAGAATAGTTATATATACTTACCAAATCAGCTCTAATTTTTCTATTTTCTTTGAAATAAGCTACAATTTTAATGAATTAGTTGTACTAAGTTATTCTTCAAAACTATTTTAATGATTCTTATTTAGCAAAAGTTATTTTTTACGATATATTTAATTTTAATGTTCTTAAATAAAATTTAAGAGATATTAGATTTATTTTGACAAAGCAAGATATATATTGAATAACTATATATTCATTTTCTGAGAAAGGTATTAAATTTTGTATAATTTATATATATATTCTTCCTCGAAACTTTTCAACAGTTAGCTGCACAGAGAAAAAAAAATTGTAGGTGGCATACTTAAAAAGGTAGGTTACATGCATAAGTCCTGTATTTTTGGGACTTAACGTACAGCAAACGTATAACTGAAAACGCATGTTTTATAATACTTCCCGTATAAGTGTTCCATCTATACGTACTTTCCGTATGAAACAGTATAGGTGGTCAGGATCTCACATACAAATGGACATAGCTGACGAATGTAACATACGTATATGTATGTAATATACGGAAGACTGTTAGATGTCACACATCCTGCAACGGAATGATGTAACATCTAAGGGCAATGCGTGTATAGTATACGGATAACGTATGCTCCATACTGATTTCTGTCGGAAGCAAGAGGATTCCGTATATTTGTGCAATATACCGCTGTCCGGAAAACGGATTTTTCTCAGTGTGGGATCGGATTTTCGGATCGTTGTTCCACATCTATTTTTGTCTTGTGTCATGTCCACTGTGACATCATCTCCCCACTTTTGCTTAGTTTGGCCTTGCGTTCGTTCTCCACCCAGTTCTGTAGCATGAGCAACATATTCCAAAAGTCTCTTCTTCTTACATGTGCAAACCATCTATGTCTACGTTCTTCCAGGTTTTTTTTTTCTGATCTGCTTTCACTGTTCCTCGGGTCGTTTCGTTCTTAATTCTTTCTCTTTTTCATCCCTCCACATACCTACCGCAGCATCTTCATCTACGAAATATGCAATTTCTGTTCCTCTCTCTCGTCCAATATTCTGATTCATATCATATTACAAGTCTCGTTGCTGTTTTGTAAACTTTTCTTTTGTGGCGAATTGATACTCCACGTTCACGTAATATTCCTATCACTTTTCTCCTCTTTATTTAACTGGTATTAACCTTTTATTAGCAGTTTATTTTCACTTACTTTTCATATTTTGTCCTCTGTAATTATTAACATACTTGGCTTTTCATATTTTGTCCTCTGTAATTATTAACATATTTTTAAGATTTTTCAAAGGAAACACTTTGTTTCCTGTCAGAAAGAATTTGTTTTAGATGTGAAAATGATCTTTCCTCATCTACAGATGTCACTGGAGCATACTTGAAACATGTAATTTGGGAAGGATCCATGTCACTCTCAACAGCTGTATCAGCATCACCTTCCATAATAATAATAATAATAATAATAATAATAATAATAATAATAATAATAATAATAATAATAATAATAATAATAATAATAATAATAATAATAATAATAATAACAATAATAATAATAATAATAAATTTTATTGCAGAAACATCTGAGAACATCAGATGTATTACAATCGTCAGAAATAGAAGTTGAAATTTTTAGGGTTACATATATAACATAACATAATATACCATAATATCAACAAAGATCACTGGACAACAGACGCAAATATTTTAACTATCAATTTTGAGTTCAAAAAATTCTTCAACACTATATATACAATTATTAATAAGTAATTTCTGTACTTCTATTTTAAAAGCCAGAAATGGAAGTTCTCTTAGAAATATAGGAAGAAAATTATAAAATTTAACTGACATATAGTAAAAGGTCTTTTGCGTCTTACTATATTCACATCTAAATAATCCTAAACGGTTCCTGTTTCTAATTTGATACGTATGAGAGTACCCTAACTCATTGTAAATATGATTGTTTTCCTTGATGTAAAGCAAACATTTGTATATGAAAATTGCAGGTACTGTCATAATTCCTAATTTAGACAGAGCTGCATTATCAAAACCATAGAATTCTAGTTTTTGCAACAAAATATCATGAGACACCGTATGAAATGCTTTCGATAGATCATATAGTTTTACATGAACAAAGTTTCTACTGTCCAACCCAGAAATACAATTTACCAAAAATGAGACAGCAGCCTTAACAGTTCCTAGCCCGGATCTATAGCCAAATTGAGAATTGATAAATAAATTATTATGTTCAAAATAGTTAACAATCTGTTCATTCAAAACAATCTCAAAAACTTTAGATATAACTGGAACCAGTGAAATTAGTCTATAGTTATCAAGAGAAGACTTATTTCCTTTTTTCATTATAGGTACTACTTTCACTAATTTAAAGCATTCAGGAAAATAACAGTTTAATATACAAGAGTTTATAATATGAGTTAAAGGTTCCATAACATTAGCTATGTCCTTCAATTTTCCCAAATCTGGATTAGCACTTGGATCTGGATTTCTGGATTAGCACCAACACGATCACACTTACGCCGAATGTATTCGCCCTTGTCACCAGGTACAACACTCAGATCGTTGAGAGTATCATTGAAGATTTTCAGAGAACTAACGAGAGTTAGTTCTTTTCTTTTCTTTTTTTTCAAGCTTGCAATAGCACCTGGTAACTTTGCAAAATGTTTTTTTGCAAAATGCAAGTCACTTTTCAAGGAATTCTTAAGCAAACTTCGAGCAACCTTAATTGAAGACGCATCATCCTCATCAAAAGTAAATGATTCTTTTGATGGGTTCAAAGTTGTTAGCATAATAGAGAACATCTGTAATCCATGTACCCCATCTCGTTAAGACAAGCTGTGGAGGAAGCGGAAGTACAGGGGCTAATTTGTGAAACGCACTTGTTCGCGAGGAAACTTTCAGAAATACCTTTTTCACATTTGACACAAGAAGGTCAACGTCAGGAAAATGAGAACGAACTTCCTTTGCAATTCCATGTAGCGCGTGTGCCAGACAAGTGACATGCAGCATACGTGGAAATAGAACCTTAAGGGCTTTTGCTGCACTTTTCATGTATACAGCCCCGTCTATGGCAAAAAGAAGGACCTTATCGTATTTTATACATTCTGGTCTCAGAATACTCAGCGATTTGGTAAAATCCTGTGTAATTGCCGTGGGATTTACTTTTTGCAGAACTTCTGATGCAATCAAAAATGTTTGTGTGCCTTCTTCCCCTCCCAAAGTTTCAATCACAACGTTGGCAATGGAAGTCCTAGAATATCGCAAGTTTCATCAATTGAAATCCATATATTTTTGACAGCAACATCTTTACGGATATTGTCAATAGTTCTGCTGTACGCGCTATCAACGTAAGTCTTTCTCAAAGATGATTCACTTGGAACTTTTTGTTTTGTGTATTTCTCGAGAAAGTTCCTAAAGGAAACATTTTCTAACTTCCATAAAGGAATGTCCGCGTTAATTAGAGATTCACGCAGATCATTCGCAAAACTGTTAGTACGCGAAGCGGGATTCTTGACTGTTACAAGAAGATTTTGAACTTTTTAACCAGCTGATTTGCGTGTGCTTGCAGAATTGTGTTTTGCATTGCTTATACGGTGTGTTACAAAATAACGCTTTTCAGCGGAAACCACAGTTTCACATAACTTACAAAATAGTACAGAACCGTCTGTTGAAAACACAGTACGTCCGAACTCACTCACAAATTTTTCCAACTTCTGTTCCGTAGAAAGACCAACTTTCGGCATCTTGAAATACTAAAACGCACATATATACCAGTTCTGTATCACGCACGCCTAAGATTCACAAAAGCTGACCACCCGGCTACTTCTTGAAATTAAGCATCTACGTTTGTCATTCCAAGAACCGACCACTGCTTCAAAATTCCAAGAACTAAACACCACTAGCATCCCCGCCCCTCCAATTGTCACATTCCAACGGGAATAGACTAGCTATTATCAGACACCACATAAGAGCGACTCAAATTTGGTGTTATGCTGTCATTCATGAGTAAAGAAAGAGTAGTGGAAGAGAAAACCTGTGTCAATGGCAATAAATTGCTTCTAAATTGTGAAATTGCACTTTTCCTGAAAATATCATGAAAATTGAAATAATGGCACTTATGGCATTTTGCCATTAATTCCGGGCTTTAGACATTACCATCCCTTCTTCGTTGAGTCGCAATCTTTTATTTTTATTACATTTTTTGTTGAATTGACAAATATTTCGTCTTGGTTATACTAATTCTAAGCCCTTTCCTCTCCAATACTCCTCCCCAGATTCTAATTTCACTTTCGTTACAACCTTGAGAGATGTCTTTTTTTTTTTTTTTTTTTTTTAGTTTAATGTTTCACCTTTATGACATTTAGGTTAAAGGAAAAAGTAAAACCTTGAAATAAGCAGCATGCAAGTATTATATAATTGCTTCATATGTCAACGGAATTTGTATCAAAATACGAAAACAAGCTTTTTTCCCAAGAGAAATTAAGTTAATGTTTATTATTGACATAGGTATGTAGTTGTGGTAACGAGGTAGGAAAAGTCGTTCATGAGTACTTATAATTATGAGTTGCTAGAAAACTTTATGTGAAATAACATAGGGAAGCTTGATAATACAATGTTCTAGTTTTGCCCAGGTGTGACCGTTTGTTATCTTCTACTGAACCGAAAAAATTGGTAGGCAAATTGGAAGAATTACCTTTTTTTAATTTTCTTTCAATTTAACAACTAACTCTGTTGCCAAATCGCACTGGGAGGTTCAAAGCTGCTTTCACAAAAGCTCTCCACTGACTCCTGTTCGTAGCCAACTGGATCCAGTTTCTACTTTGTATTCCTATTTGTGCGAATTCCATCTTAATGTTACCCTCTCATCTCCACCTAGGTCTTCATAATGGTCGTTTTCCGATTGGTCTTCCAGTCAAGACTTTGAAAGCGTTCCTATTTTCTTCCATTTTGGCTACAGGACCTGCCTACCTTGCCTCCTGCATTTGATGACCCTAACAATGCTTGGTAAGCAGTACAGTATAAATTATGTAGTTCCGCGTTATGAAGTTTCGTCATTCTCCATTCCCGTTCCTCTAGGGTCCGAATATTCGTCTCAGGATCTTGTTCTCAAACACGTTCTTCCCTCAGAGTCAGCGACCATGTTTCGCAACCATACAGAAAAACAAGCATGATTATCGTTTTATATATTTTATGAATCCCCTGCTTTCAGTCGACATTTAATTCTTCGTGGATATGATTTTCATGTGTTAATATTGATCCTAGATAGGCCTACTTGAAACTATTCACTTTGTCGAAAGTATTATTTGATATCTTGACAAATCTTTACTTTGCACTATTACGACCCGGCGAATTTCCATGTATTTAGTTTTCTCTGAATTTGGTTCTAAACCCATGCCCTACAAGCGTGTAATAAGGCCCGTGCATTTATTTCTATTTTTATCCTATCATCCCCTATCAGATTTACATTATCAGCATACTCCATAACCTGATGAGTTCTAACCATTCAGTTCTAAGCCCTGGTTGCTATCTTTGATTTTCCTTACAGCGTGCTCCAGAACAAAGTTGAATAATAATGGCGACAACATATCTCCTTGTCTCAGGCAATTCTCGACGTGGAAGCAAGCTTGTGGACAAGAACTTTCCTACTTGGACTTCACTTTGGGATTTACTTAAACACATCTTAATTAATCTAATTAGCTTTTCTGGTATTCCAAATTCTGTAAAAATGTTATACAATGTTTATCTCCTGAACCGAGTCAAAGGATTTTCTAAAATCAAAAATAATTGGTGTACGAGGATATTGTATTTCCATTTCTTTTCGAATATTTGCCGAATGGTAAATGTCTGATCGACAGTTGATCTCTCTCGTCTAAATCCGTAATAATAATGTTCAATAATTTAACCTACGTATGGATCAATCTTGCTAATAGAATGTTTTAGAGGATTTTATAAGATGTTGATAGAAGAGAAATACTTCGATGGTTATTACAATCAATTTTGTCGCCTTTCTTGTGAATTGGAGCAATGATTGATTCTTTCTCACTCTTATGGCAATTCCTCCTTGTTCCAGATAAGGTGAATTAATTTGTGTATCTTGTTCCACAATTTTTCACTTCCAGTTAAAATTAAGTCAGCAGAAATTGCGTCTACACCTGGAAATTTGTGTTTCTTTAATTTCTTTATAGCGATTTCTACCTTTGTTTGGCTAGGCTCTGGAATATACAGTTCTGTGTGTACATTTCAGTCTGCTTGTTATGCAAATTGTCAAAGAAATCGTTCCATCTATTCAAGATGCTATTAGTATCAGTGAGAATTGTTCCGTCAACTTTCTTTAACATACCTGCGCGTTGTTGATAGTCTTTCTTAAATTCGTTGGTGTGCTGGTAAATGTCTCGAATGTTTTTGTTTTTACTATATCTTCAAATTCATTAATTTTAGTTTTCAAAAAATTCTGTTTCATTTTTCTGAACTTTTTGGAAGTCTTCATCTGATAACAACGAAGTTTTGTGTAATTATTGTATATCGTTCGGATTCTTTTGCCAACATAGTTTTGCCTGTTTTATCTTTTCCGCTAACTTAGTGCATTCTTGGTCGAACTATGGTTTGTTCCTATGTATTTCCGCGTGCTTCAATCTCTCTTTTGCTGAAATTTTAATGCTATCCCTAATTCCAGCCCAAGTATTCTCAACATTAGTAAACTCCAAACTTCTAAAACCGAGAATCTATTCGATATCTCAATCTAGTATTCCCCTCTCGCCTCGCTCTCCTCTAATTTCTTTAATAGAAACCTCTTCGTCTTTAGATGTTAAATATTTCCTTGATTTAACGTTAATCCTTTTTTTTATTATTGCTTCTACTAGGTAGTGATCAATGTTATAGGAAGCTTCTCTGAACATTTGAACTTCAATCATGCTGGACTGTCTCCTTCTATCTATCTACTAAGACATGATCAATTTGATTATATATTATTTCATCTGGTGAAGTCCAAATGTATTTATCAATGTCACGATTTGGGAATTTTGTGCTCTTTAAGGTTTTTGTATATTGCAAAGTTCAGACTTGCATTCCCGTTCATTACTTTCCTTACGCAGACTCCCATTCCCTATAATCCGTTTGAAAATATCCTCTAGTTTTACCTTAGCATTAAAATCCACTAATAGAAATTTCATATAGTATCGCAGGAGTTTGTCAAATACCCGTTCTACCTCTTCGTAAAAACTATCTTTATATCGTAATCCTTAACTTCTGTCGGGGCATGTGCAGTCATGTCCAAAATTATTGTCACGTGTATATAAATATGTTATTGTAGGAATATAAGTTGATAACGATTTCGCCTGGTATTTCTTATGATGTTAGAATGTGCATAATCGGCAAAGACATGTATGTGGTAAATTTCATATCAAAAGATAAGTGAATGAGAACAATATAACGACAAAAAAACTTTTCTTGTCCATTTTGCAACATTTTGGTTTACTCTTTCTAGTTGTCGTATTTATAATTCTTTTCCTATGAAATTTACAACAAATATACAATTCCCGATTATACACATAGTAACAGTATTAAACTACCCTGCTCAGTCTCAGTCTCAGTCTTGTCTTCGCGGGTTTTGATTTGTTGAAGTGTCGGGCTATTGCCCCTGCCTTCCATTTGTTTTGTGTCTTCCTTGGCTTTGTTTTCTGACGTATATGTGGTGGTGGAGTCGCTACTGTCGCGCCCTCCTGTGTTTTTCCCTGTGGCTGGTTTGTTGGTTTACGATTCTCTCACGGGGGTCGTGGCATTCTGTGAAGTCTTCTTCGTGGGTTTGCATTTCCTATTGCTCTTATTGTGGGGTTGGTTGAGAGTTCTTTCTTTCTCCAGAATTTGGTGGATTGATGTCGTCTAACTTGGGGATATCGGCTGTGTATACTGCGTACAGGAGAGGAGATATGCAGGATCCTTGAGGTACTCCTGCCCTTGCAGTCCTTGGTTCTGTTGTGTTACCGTTGAATGTTACTCGGAATGTTCTGTCTGCCAGGTAGGATCTGATTGTTCGGATTTGATAGTGCGGGAATTCCTGCTGGATCAGCTTGTGGATGAGCCCTGCGTGCCACACCTTATCGAACGCTTTTTCGATGTCGAGAAATAGTCCCAAGGTGTGGCCGCCCTCGTTGAACCGTGCTGTGATTACTTCCGCTACTCTGACCAGCTGATGTTCGGTACTGTGTCCTGGTCGGAATCCGAACTGGTGGTCCGGGATTAGTTGATGATCCGATATGTACTGTTGCAGCCTCCTCTGGAGTATTCTTTCGAATACTTTGCTGACGTGCGATAGGAGGCTGATCGGCCGATAGTTCGTAGGGTTGGTCCGTACTGTGCCCGGTTTCGGGATCATCACTATGTTGGCTTCCTTCCAGGTCGTTGGGAAGTGTCCTGTACGCAGTATACTGTTGTAGATGCGACACAGCAGTACTATTGCTTTTCTTGGGGCTTCTCTCAGCGCTGACGGAGGTATTCGGTCAATTCCAGGGGCCTTGCCGGGATGGATCTTCCTGAGTACTGTCCTGATTTCTCGTGGCGTTGTGAGTGCATTCGGCGGTAGTGGGTCTTCTAGTTGTGTATGCTCCATGCTGTGGTGGACGGCGCGGAGTATGCGGGCGTCTGGCTGGGTGTCGTTCTGCTGCAGTACCTCTTCGAGTGTGTTTGCAAAGAGCTCCGCCTGTTCCTCTGGGTCGTGCAGTAATCCTTGCGGTCCTTGCAGGGGGTAGGATCTGGAGCCGCTGGTCGGTCGTGAGATGGTTTTCGCCAGTCGCCAGAACTCTTGGTTGGGTGTCTCCATGGCTTGGAGTTTGTTTTCCCATTTTTGGATCTTCAGCCTTTGCAGCCGTTTCCGCATCCTGGTGGTAAGGCTGTTCCATAGCGATTTGTATCGATGGTCCCTGGTGCGTTGCCACTGCTTTCTTGCCCATCGTTTGAGTTGAATGAGCGCGGCGGTACGTAGTTCCTGGGGGCGGTTGTTGTTTTCGGGCTCGGTGGTGGTTGACGTAGATGCCAGCCTGTGTGCTGACCTTATGGATGCCGCGAGGTTGATTACTGCTTCTTCGACTTCCTCTGGTGTATTGACTGGGGTCCTTGTGTCCACAAGTTCTGCAAGAAGCTGGCGGTAGTTGTCCCAGTCTGTGGTGGTGATGGTTGGAAGCCTTCGGGTGGAGAGTTGGTGGTTGACTGAGATGGTCTGCAACACTGGTACGTGGTCCGAAGCCAGGGCGATTATGGAGTGGGGTCCATCCAGGAGTGCCAGGTTAGACATCAGGATCATGTCTAGGACATCAGGTTCACCTCCGTTCTTGGGGTAGTGCGTGGGCTCAACAGGTGCTGCTGGTGTTAGGTCTACCCGATTAAGTGCTTGGAAGAGTATGTTGCCGTTTGCGTTGAAAACTTTGGAGTTCCACAGGGGGTGCTTGCAGTTAAAGTCGCCTCCTATGAGTACCCGATGGCCAAGTCTCCTCAGGTTCCGCAGGTCTTGTGGTTCCAATCTTGCTAACGGTGGTCTGTAAGCAGCAAAGACATAGACTGGTCCGTCCGGAGAGTGCAGGATAATTCCAGTGCCCTCGAGGGAGTGAAGGGTTGGGAGAGGAAGGGGCTCGTAGGGAATCGACGTTTTGATGAGGATACCTGTACCGCCTTTTGGTCCCTGGCGGTCGGTTCTATGGAAGGTGTAATTACGTATTTTGAATGGTATGTTGGGTTTAAGGTGGGTTTCTGTGAGCAATGCGATGTCCACACGCTCACGCTGTAGGAAGTCCTCGAGGTTTGGTTTTTGCTTGCGAATCCCATCCGCATTCCAATGACTACCCTGCAAAATCATTATCAAATTATATTCCCACAACAAGACAGTTATACATATGAGCATTTATTTTGGACATGGCGTAAGTTTGAAACATGCAGTTGGAGAAAAACGATGTTAAAATTTAAGTAGCGGTTTTTTTTAAAAAAAAATGTAATTTGCAGCATTTTATTCCGATATTGAATTGAAATGTTACCAGGAAGTTAAACAAGCATAGCAAAAGCCACAAATGACTCATTTACACCCTTAGTACATCAAACTCGTCAATTATTCGTTTGTGAACGAAAAACCCTGTTCCTAATTGGTGATTTTTAATTCTTTCCCAGCAAAAGAACGTAAAATTTCAGGAATTCAGAGTTCTATTTCCTTCCTGAACTCCTGCTGAATCTATTCTATATTTCTCTAACTCATTCGTTACGGATTTTCACGCGCCTGTCCTATAGAGGTATCTTACATTCTATGCTCTAAATCTCATGTCCATTTTAGTTTGCTGAGGTCGTGCCAAGTTAACAGCTCTGATCCGAAGCTTCTCTGAAGCATTCCACCACCTTTCTTACAGGATGAAGTTGTTAACTTCACGCAAAGCCCTCAAGTTGGAGAAAGACATTTTGTCTGTCCGCGACTGCTTATTCAGTATATTAGCAGCTAATCTCTATATCTAGAGACCTTCTCCTTGATTTGCAACCTGAGGAACGCCATGCCGCGGTGACAGAAACACATATTACACAGATTTTCTTTCCATTTAGCTCTACTAAACTGGGTATCTCTTAACCCTACACCCAATTTCAAATTATTATGTCTTCAAAACGGCTAATCGAATTTGAACGGAACGGTTATTGTTTAAAAGAGGGAGTGTTAAAGTACATACACACATATTATCCGATTTCAAAGTCATCTATGGGTTTTTAGGGAACAATACATATTTATTACAAAATGAAAATAATTGTACTACAGTATATCCGAGTTTACAGTTCATAAATGGCAGTGTAGCCTCTTCCGACCACCGGTAGAGATCAAATGTCGCCAAGTGCGAAGTTCGCGCTCTTATTTGGTTTTTGAACGCAAAAGGCGTTAAAAGAGATAGAAACTCATCGCCAGTTGACAGAAGCGTATGGCGAGTCGTGCATGAATGTCACAAAATGATCGCAAGTAGTGTAACTGGGCGTACTGAAATTCACAACTAAGAAATTAGCAGGAGACCGTCAATTTCCGACAAGGCAGTTGCCAATATTGAGCAAACCAGTAACTAGCAGCAATTTCCTAAGTTTAAAGAACATAGTGCTTCAGCAAAAGCAACAAATTGAAAGATAAGGCTATACTCTTCCTCAACCGCATGGCGACAGCTGGTGTAACAGGGGCATTCCAAAATTTCCATAGTGCCATTCCAAAACTGTGTATAAAAGTGCATCAACCAAAATGGTGATTACGTGAGAAAAATATAAATGTGCAATCCTTAAAATGATGTAAACATTATTAGAAATAAACGTTTCTATGTATTTCTGAAAGAAGTTGAGAAAAATAATATTTAAAAATGGAATCTTGATTATGGAATAATGTCACATTGGGAAAGGAATACATAAATCTTTGAGTTTGAATAGGGGACATATTCTACAGACTGTAGAGCTTAAATATTAGCGGTTGCTTCCTCTTTACCAGGTCATTTGGCACATTAGGTGCCGTCGGACCTGAGTCAGTGGTTCTATCTGGGTCAAACCAAGTGTGAAGATGTATACCCAGCTCGAGACAAAAATCATAATCAATGATCCATACCATCTGATAAAATGTTCGCTAGAAATCCTCTGAGGGAAACCCGTTGTGTCGGAAAGGATAATACGTAGTTGGATCTTAAGGAAGCAGGCGTGCAAGCGGTTTTTTTTTTTTTTTTTGAGAGGGGCCCAAGCTTTGGTAGGGCCCAATACTACAAGCCAGTACGTCTATGTAGCATAGAACTGGTATTATTCTTCATCCGAGAAGTCGATAAATAATTGTAAAATACTTCCACCTACATTTTCAAAATAAATAAATAAATAAATAAATAAAAAAGAACAAAATTGTTCTTCTAAGAGAAAAAGTACAGATGAAGTGTACGATCAAGTTTTCGTATTACATCAATCATTTCCCTGTAAAGTATAGTTCCATTGTTAAAGTGTGCGAATATATATTGAGTCAGGAAGTTTTGGGGAATATGGATCCGTTTAGGGTGCGCCCCTATAAGGATGTAAATAATAATAACCTATCTTTTTGAGTTGGTTTTGGTTAAAATGGGTTTTACTTACGAGTTCGTTTTGCTTCTGTAGCGACGAACATGTGCGTGCTTGAGTTTTTTAAGGTGTATACACACTAGACAGAATATGTCCATCTTTACGTAAATTCTCATTCTCATGATTTGATTGTCAAGAAATTACGAATTAGATTGATTTAAAGATTTCATGAGAACGAACAAACCATAAGCCGTGGTCATCATTGCAATATACGTTAATAATGAATGTGAAAATATTGCTGACCGTAGAAAATAATGTTATTGACCGCCAAACTTATTTGCTTTCCGGTATCCATGAAAGTTGATGGCCGTTTCTTCGTTCAAGGTTAGTTGAGTCAATGCTCTTAAAGAAGGAAGAAAAAAACTAATAAATGAATGAATGAGTGAAAGAAAAAGTAGTTAACATGTTTTGGGTAACAACCTCTATCCCTTCCATCCTCTTGATATCCAGTTTAAAACCGTTTCTAAACTCATATATTGTTCAATTTGAGAATTCTTTTATGGATATCCAGCGTACGGCAGCAGCAACTACTTCGTAAATAAGTGGTATGAAATAAAAATAAAAATAATGAAAAATTAATTGTTCAACCTTGATTACCGAAATTATTTCATTCTGTCAAAAACCAGATTTTCTTTACAGTTCGATATTATGTGAAGTTCACCTTGTAAATTTTACATTGAATAATTCAACAGAGAAATTCTTAGTTATGTGAGGAAAAATGAAACTAAGTATTTATATTTACGGGGAAGGATGACTTGAGCTTAGCGTCCCGTTCAGTAGCGAGGCTATGAGACGTGGACTTACAGCTTAACGCGGAATCCGAAACAGATAAGCTCCCATCGAATCCGGGTCTCCCACACAATATATATTTACTATATATATACACACACACACATATTATATATATATATATATATATATATATATATATATATATATATATATATATATATATATATATATATATATACAGTATATAGTGTGTTTAAAAACAATACAAACAACGTTTGAGAGGTGATTCCTGACACCAACATAAGACAAAAAGTATAGACCAACCTGGGTGCACAAATGCTTCCTTTCGGATTAATAGGCCCCCAAAAACATAAAAAAATGAACTTTGAAGGTCCATAGCTGCAAAACCGTGGGACCTACCGTTGGCGGATCAAGACTTCATTTAGGAACTAATATGTGCACTATCCAAAACTGCATGTTTCAAAATCCTAAGGTACCCTCGCAACAATTTTTATAGAGAGAGTTTGGCTAGGAGCATATAATTTGAAGCACTCACCAACTACCTTATTAAAATCGTTGCGTGAATACCGCAGGATTCTGAAACATGAATATTTGTATATGGTACCTACTAGGCCTATTTACTATGTGAAATCTTTATCCAACTGCGGCATGTCCCATAGTATTCGAGCTATGAATCTTTAAAGTTCATTTTTTCATGTTTTCGGCAGCCTAAAATTCCGAAAGGAAGCATTTGTTCACCCAGATTAGTCTATGCTTTTTGTGCTATTTTGGTGTCAGGGATCACCTTCTAAAAGTTGTCGGTGTTGTTTTGAAACACCCTGTATATATAAAGGGAGAGGAAGATGGAAGACACTAACCTGCGATGAAAGTCAATTTCATTTATTTTTCTTTACTTGCTTTCTTTCTTTCTATTTTTTTTTTCATATGGAAAAGAAATGAAATTTTTCAGTTTAACATGCCCTTCATGCTAAGGTAGACGGATGAGTTAAGGAAGTGAATGATGATTTAATAATTGCTGAAATGAGTGTGTGTGGAAGTAAACGGTTATACCCCAAGAAAAGCCACAGACACGATGTTGTCCCCAAAAAAATACTTGGCCGAGAATCGAGCAAGGAAGACCATGCACCAGAGGAAAGCGCGCTACCACTGAGCTACCTACCGTAACATCTCCACGTGGAAAAGATCATACGTGTATTACCGTAGCATGGGCATACTTTGATCAAATTTCATCTGTAAAAGTCAATATCACTGTACCAGTATCTTTCTACATTAGAAAGAAAATAAAAAACACATGACAAATCGGTCTTGCTGTGTCTACTACACATTCTGTAATTCTAAAGTTTTTTTTTTTTTTTTTTTTTTTTTTTTTTTTTTTTTTTTTACTTGCCGAGAAAGAAAAGGAAATGTGGTGATCAAAGTTATACTTGGTTTGGGGATACTTGGTTTTTGTCATGCAATATGAAACAAAACCCATCGTAAAAGCTAGAGAAAGGAAAGGAAATGTCCATTAGTATATCGTAGGCTCATATGTAAGAGATGGAGGTAGTAAATAACCACAGTAAATGACATTGTAAATATGTAATAATAATAATAATAATAATAATAATAATAATAATAATAATAATAATAATAATAATAATAATAATAATAATGATAATGTTTATTTCTGTGTCATGAACAGCCTGACGGCAAAAATACAGCACTTTATCAAACAATATAAACACATATTACATACAATGTAAGCTATATACTGAAACAAAAAACATAATGATAAAATAAAGTAAAATAATATCGGATTAATAATTCATTGTCAAATTAACACCATTTTTTAGTATTAAAATAGTCGTCATAAATAGTAAAAATAATATTTGTCAAGCTCTAAAATTCATGCTTTTATACTGATAAAAATAAATTAAACAAAATTAAAAGAATTGGTCAGTCTTCTTAAAATTACAGATTTCGGATTCAACGGAACTAATGTTGATATATTTCTTGTATTATACATTGGTACCCTTATACCTATATTATGCAAGCAATATTCACTATGATAGCTATTGTCTAGTAATTTCTTAATAAAATCTCTTTGAATAACTTTTCTCCTGTCGCTCAATGCCTGCAATCCCCAAAATTGACACCAGTATTCATAACTACGTGAGTAGTAATCTCTATTCATTTTATAGCAGAATAACCTAATAAAACATTTTTGTACTGATTCAATTTTGTTTGCCAACGTTATACCTATACTATTCCAAATAACTACACCGAACTTTAATTTTGATCTTGCAAGCATCTTGTATAAATATACATATGAGCTGGCATTTCTAAACTCAGGCCATTGTTTGAAAATAAACCCTATTATTCTTCTAGTCCCTTGGATTGTATCATTTATATGATAGGTAAATTTCATGTTTCTGTCAAACACTATACCCAAATCTTTAATCTGTTCGGCTTTATGCAATGTTACTCCATTAATTACATATTTGCTCACGTAGTATTGGGTTTTGTTAGTATATGATATGTATTTAGTTTTCTCACAATTTATTTTCAATAAGTTACTTTTACACCATGTACTAACAGTATCTAGATCTTCCTGTAGTAAGTAGTTATCATACTCACTATTTACTATTCTAAATAATTTTAAATCATCGGCATACAACAAGTACTTGTACAAATATACAAATATTTGAGTAGCCTATTTAATTTTCTCAGGCAAATCATTAATAAATATTGAAAAAAGAAGGGGTCCCAGAGGAGATCCCTGAGGTATGCCATTCTTTATATGACCGTAACTAGAGGTTATTTGACCAATTTTTACTTTAAACGTTCTGTTTGCTAGATAGCTTACAAACCATCGAAAGTACAATGGAGATAGACCTATGTTTCTTAATTTATCAATAAGAAGTTCATGCTCTATGGAATCAAAAGCTTTTGACATATCTATATATATAGTGTCTACTTGTAATCTATTCTTAAGTCCTAAATGTGTAAAATCAGTAAAATGTACAAGATTTGTTACAATCGATTTCCCTTTATAAAATCCATGCTGAAATTCACTTAATTTGTTTTTTACATTAAAATATAAATGTTTGTGTATTATAATTTCAAAAATCTTACAAAATGCGTTGACTAGTGTTATTGGTCTATAATTTTTTTATAATTCTACGATCACCTGCTTTGTGTACTGGTACAATGTATACTTGTTTCCACATTGAAGGAAATTCACCATTTCTCAAGGATGCATTAAATATATTTGTTAAAACAGTTGACAATTCGGTACTACAGGCTTTAATTATATAATAGGGGATAGGGGATATTATCAGGACCAGGCGCTGTGCTCGCCTTAATAACTTTGATTGCATGAATTACATCAGACTCAGTGATATTAGGTATATCTATGACGTCATGGTTGCTAATGAGCGAAGGAGAATTCATAACCTGCCTATCTGGGTAATGTCCTAATTCTAAATTAAAATTTTCACTAAAAACATCTTTAAATAATTCCACAACATCATTTAATTCTGTAACTGATTTGTCATTATGTTTCATTTCAGTTGGTATTTGCTTGCCATCAGAACTTTTAAATATTTTCCAGAAAAACATACTGTTATTGACAACACTATTTTCCAGACTCATATAATATGATTTTCTGGCCTCTAAGTATTTCTTTTTGACAATTTTCCTTAAATCGGAGTATCTTTGATACCATGTATTACTATTTGTTTGTCTTGCTTTAACAAAATATTTGGTTTTCTTATTAATTAATGATTTCAGCTCTTTGTTCATCCAAGGGTCTTTGTATTTAGGCCTATTGCTAATTGGTTTCTTAGGTACACAATTATCTAGCACATCATATATATTGTTATACAATATATTGGTCAATTCATTAATATTACTACTCTTTGTATCTATTCGATCCATTTCCTTAATTCCATTATATACACCTAGAAAATCGGCATTTTTAAAATCATAAATTCTGGCTTGATTTAAGGTGTTCCCAAAGACATTACTGTCATTTTTTGTTATTTTCCATTCAAATAGAAAATGTGGATGGAAATGATCCACCATACTACAAACTATGTGAACATCTCACCACGTTATAATAATAATAATAATAATAATAATAATAATAGTAATAATAATAATAATAATAATAATAATAATAATAATAATAATAATAATAATAATAATAATAATAATAATAATAATAACGTGGTGAGATGTTCACATAGTTTGTAGTTAAAACTACTGATTTGACTCCTCACTGAAAATACATAACATAAAATATAGCAAACAAAAGAAAACATAAGAAAAGTGAACAAAAAACTTTCAACTTCAATCACTGGGATAGCCGCAGGAAAGACATAATATACATATTAATACCGCAGTCAGGAGAAGGGTTCAAAATGATCTTAACTAAATCGTCTGGTTGGATGATGTAGACATAATCAGCAGCAACCTTGAACTGTCTTTTATTTGCGCGAATCATTTTTAGGCCTATTCGGGTTCAGTGTCTGTTATTTGACAAATATATTTTTTTTTCTGGGAAACAAACGTTGCTACAGTATACTGACCAATTTCGTAAACCTGTGATTTTGGCTGCTGGGAGACAAGTGTTGCGTGTGCGGCATCTCCGGACAAGAGATTCTCTTCTATTCCAGGCAAATGAGTGAGGTCGTCACTGTCAGTGTCTCCTTCTAGTGTAGTTACAGCCGTAGATATACTACATCCAGGTGCAACATCCAGTCTTCTTTCTGCGTAGTTTGCTTGACGTACTGGTACCGAATTGCTGCTCTTTGAGCAGAGTGGTTAAACCATCTTCGACACCATGGATGGGATCTTCTGCAGCGTGTTCTGTGGCCAATCTGTTAAACACTTGTTCATGATCAATGTGATATATCTTATACGTTCGGCATCCATTGATCAAATTTCTCTTGATCGCTGAAGTCATGTTACAGTTGTGATCATGAGTATGTGTGGCACGTGTTACTACTGCATCTATCTTCTTCAGAGTTTTCGTCAGTAGAGTAGAGAACATGTTCTCTGAAACTGTGCTTAATCTTGGATTTTGTACTTTGAAATCAGTGAGACATGCACACCAGGCTTCTTTCTTGGGTCAGAAAAACGCAACATCCAGCAGCTGGGAAAGATGTGCCGAGTTAGGAATCAAGCAAATAAATCAATGGCATTTTCAGCGCACAATGACAGCACCTCAGCATCCAAATGCGATGACAAATTGTCACCGATTAGCAACTTTCGACCTACTAAACGTTTCGCGTGTGGTAGAAACATAGTTTTGAAGCAGTCACGGGATGTAACTCCATCCATCCATCCCATCGCTTGATCAATGTTGCCCTTATGGTGTGATGAAAGTCACCCCTTCAATTTTAATCTTTTCTACAACATACCTGAGTACATATATTTTGTGTTCGTGTTTTTTCCTATACTCCCAAAGCTACCAAACACAAGTTATACTAAGTTAAATTGGTATATATTTTACACTTATCTTTGTAAGTGAAAAGGTTAGCAGACGTTAGTTACACTTACAAATTTATACGTATCTTCACTGCAGATAAAGCACTCTCTGCTAGGGATTACATGAGAACTGGTCAACAGCTGTGTTGTAAGTACATGACCTGATTCTCAGGGCTTCTATATTCGCCGGAAGTTTTGATCAAAGTGTCCCCTGGACTTTAAGTGTTCTCATGTTAAGGTACTTTTATATAAAACCACTTAAATTTCGTAACAAAGATACTTATATTTTTGTTTGAAAATGTGTTTAATTTGGCAAATCTATTTAAACTGTGTTTAGGAGCCATTTTCATTTTTCAGAATCCCAAAATTCTTAGCTAGTCAAGTAAAATTCGATGTCAGGTAAAGTATTTTTGAAACACTCGTTGGTAAAAGATGTTCTCCTGTCCTTATTTCAATCTATTTTAACAAAGAAACTTCAAACTATGCTCCGCGTAAATATAAGGAGTCTTATAGAGGGGCTACGTTCATTTGACTGTTTGTCTGTTGACAGACATCAGAGTAAAAACAGTAAAGTTTTCCTGGAATCAATTTTGTATCTCAAGAATAACTTCCGTCTCCTTCTTTAGCTCTCTATTCAAACCAAAACAGTAGAAATCAACTTAAAGCAAAAAGTGCTAATAGAGAGAAGGCCCGTTTTTTCAGAATCAAATCAGCGTTCCAGGCATGGGCGGAGTTAGGAATTGTCTGCTGGGAGAGGCAGACCTTTTGGTCGATCTCAGACCTGCATTTTCACAAGTCGTCATTTTCGGCGTGTTCTGTTCTCAGAACCGAAATTAATATCAAAACAACTGTACAGTCTTGCAAATTTTGAGAGGTCTTGGTAGGTGGCATTTTTATTTTTTGTAAAAAAAAAAAAAAAGTTGGGGGGGGGCAATGCCCCCATACCTCTGCCCATGGAACTTCCAAGTATAAATTTAATAATCATCTCTCTCTCTCTCTCTCTCTCTGCATAGAACAAATACGATGAGAGAAGTGACTTTTTTATATGGATTCAACGTCTGAAGAATTACTTTTACCTTGGCCTTTTTCTATTTTTTCACAACGGTAAATGGTGAAGTTTTCGGTTTCAACACCAATTGCCACAGTGAAAAAGAAAAATAACTGTTGGACCTCGATAAGTTGAACTTTTAAGGGTTTTGTAATCATATTTAAAACTCTTGGTAACTCGAACTTTCGTATCTGCGAATCTCTAGGATTCCAAGTTTACCTCTTTAACTCGAATTTCTTTTGATGTAACCTCGATAACTCGAAATTTTATCCATTCCTTTCAACTTCGAGTTATCGAGGTTCCCCCGTACATACAAGGTGATTCAAGAGGAATGTCAGATAATTTGTGAGGTGATTCTACGTATGAAAATAAACCGAATAAGTCCTATGAACATGTGTCCGATTTTCGATCGGTACGGAACTGGAGAGGGTTCAAGACTACATATATCCATGAATGATTATGAAGACAAGTGTGAATATTACTTACCGCAATGCCGTGTAGGCGCTGTGGTGGACAGAATGCACGTAATGGTAGGACAGATGAAAATATAATTCCTCTTCCGTTTACAATATTGAGTTTCGAGGATAGGAAACGGCCATTGGAGGCGACCAACGGGTTTGATATAGGTTCAGTATTTTAAGAATAGTTTTCCTCACAGCAGTAATTATTCTATTGATGCCGAGAATAGTAAAATAGCGAAAAGCTGTTTTCCTTTATGTGAGTTTAGCATCGAAAGAACAGGTTCCAGCTTTGACCGAATCCCTCTATCGGAAATACAAGTTATTGTTCTATTACTTCAGGTTACAATATTGGGTTGACATTACTCGAAGGTCTTCCATATTAGATAATTGCATAGTAATTTTCTGATATTAGGTATATGGCTCGATTTCTAAATTTTTAGGTAAACCATATAAATTTTGTAATTCCCCGTTATGAAGTTCGTATCATTCTTATTCGTCTCGCGTCCAAATATTCGTCCCAGAATTTTTTGTTCTCGAATGCTTTCAGTCTGCGTTTTTCTTTCAAACTAAGTGACCATATTTCGCAACCATATAGTACAACAGTCATATTTGTTGTGCTATGAATGAGAAAACTACTAAATTTAGATCCAATTTCATACAACTTTAGTATGTCTTCTTTTTAAAGTGATTTTTAGACCAACAAAATCCATCGTTTAGTTATGCTACATCATTTTTCAATTTTTGATTTGGGGCCACGGTGGCTCAGTGGTAGAGCGTTCACCTTTGGTGCTTGAGGTCCCGGGTTCGATCCCAGCCTCCGCCAAGTGAACTTTGTGGTGGACAAACACCGTGTACGTGGGTTTTCTCGGGGTTCTCCCGTTTCCTCCCACTTTCTTCATTCCACCATTTCATTCATTCCTCATCATCACCGTCTCCTTTAGCCTAACCGGCATTACCGTGGGACGTAAAACTCAAAGATTTCATTTCATTTTTTTTTAATTTTTGATTTACCTAATATCTAATAGTTTTTTTTTTTTAAACCTAATTTTCCTTTTGATCTCTTTTGACAGGAATGCGTGAATTCGGAATACCTCCAACTGAACCGTTGGAAATACCACAAATGGTTATTGATCAAGGAGTGGGACCTGTCGGACTTAAGCTGACATTTACAAAAGCCAGGATTCATGGTATCAGCAAACTCAACGTGTTAACTGTCAGGTTAGTCTCTTTATACATGTACTTCTTTTTAATATATCTGTAAGTGTTACGTCCCACACTTATGATCTGTAGACTAAGAAAGACGGATTATTACACTGCAAAAATTAAATTAATGTTTTGAACATTTTTTAGAAATGACTTTTGGTCATTGTTTTACATGTCCAAGTTTTCTATCAGGACAAAAAAATGTCTAGACTATATCTTAACAGTGGTTAATTGGAATTGCCGTAATAGAGATCAAAATGTATTTCAACTTCTGATGTGTTCAGTCAGGGCCGTAACTTGTGCGGGGCAGGAGGCAACTGCCCCCCAGAGAAGCTCCCGCCGTTCGAGGGGGGCCGATTTTAAGACAAAATTTCCTTACTTCATATACGATACGAACATGAAATTATAAATGAAGCATGAAACAGATTCACTACATTACATAAACAAAACAACACACAAAACGTCAATAAAACAAAAATTAGTCATGGGCACATTTCAGTAAAAAAAAAAAAAAAAAAATGTCTACTATTAGGGACCTTAGAAATAATATTTATTCGTATGACTTTGAGATTTGTCAATATTGTCTCCTAATTAATTTGTCATGTATGGAACGGACCCAGGGGCGTAACTAAAGGCCTCACAGACCTTGCCGTGCGGGAGAGCCCACAGGCTGCGAGGGGCAGGTAAAGAGTAATAGAAAGATGGAAAGAGGGGGCCCAAAATTAGAAAACAGCTTTTCTAGGGGCCCAAATAAGCGTATTAATGCTTTCCCCCTCAGAAAAAATCTTAAGTTACGGCGCTGTGTTCAGTGAGTATACGGGTAGAAATTATTTGTAAATATGTCAATGCTAATGTGTAGACTGTCCTAACACTGATTAAAAGTCGTTTCTGCATCCTTATAATCACTGAACACATCAGAAATTCAAGTACATTTTGAAGATTGTTACAGCAGTTCCCATTAACACAGTTAGGAGGTATTTCAGACATTTTTGTTCACAGATAGAACATTTCAGAACACTTTCGGAAATGTTAAACAAACACTAGAGTCTTTTCTAAAGGAAGTGTCCAAATGAACTTAAAACACTTATTTATCTTTTGCAATGTAATGCAAATGGCTGTAGTATTATCACACCTGTTAGATTCTAATTACGTAGTTCATGATTGGGAATGAATTGAAATTTGGTTAAAAGTCCATTGCCCAACGAAGTTTAAAATAATGCATATTGGTCAAACAACCATTTCCCGTCATTTGTCCAACAGTTGCGATCTCTTACCCTCAATCACAATTTTCCCCACTTTCCCCGCTACGTCCACAATTGAGGTGGTGTGTAAATATTCGGCGAACTATGCAATTGCAAGGTATGGCCAACATTGAGTTTATTGGCAAATGTTCGGCAAAGTAGCCAATTACAACGTATGTCCAACGTAGGCAATTGAGTTGATTGGGAAATGCTTGGCGAAATAACCAATTACAACATATAGCCAACGTTGGCAATTTAGGTAGTTGACTAATGCTCAACGAACTAGGGGTCTAATCAATTACAATGTATGGCCAGCTTTGGTGTTTGAGTTTGTTGGCAAATAGTCATCAATGTAGCCAATTACCACGTATAGCCAACGTTGGCAATTGAGTTGATTGGCAAATGTTAGGCGAAGTAGCAAGGCCAACGTTGGCAATTGAGTTGGTTGGCAAATGCTTGGCGAAATAGGTAATTGCAACGTATGGCCAACGTTGACAGTTGGTTTAGCTACTATTTTCCACTGTTGAGCCTACTGTCTATGCTGCTACGGGAATGATTATGAAAGAACTGCTGCAATGAAAATAATCCAGGAAACGAAACAATTTTCTGGACAACAATCTCGCATGGCCTTGGATCGAATTTGGAACCCCTCCCACAGTTTTATAATGAACTTTTCTTGCGTACGTATGTGAAAATCAATTTCTGACGTAGAAATATAATTTTTCGATATTCCCTGAGTACGGTGAGAAATTTGGAGGAGCTGCCGGAATTAACATATACTGTAGTGAACTCAAGCTTAAGGGAACGGAAATAAGCAGTCTTAGAATCTAATGCGCTGACCATACCTTACACTACTAAAAGATATACGGCTGGCCATAGTCCATGATCAGATTCAACCCTATAGAGTTTTAAAGGAATCCTATTACTCTTCCTGTGATAATTGATTTCAATTGTTAGTAGGCCCTAGACATTCGATGCACGTTAATTCGATTTCTATTATTATTGAGAGAACATAGTTTGTTGATGGAAGTAATTTATCCATTGAAAATGGTAGAAATCAGGCGCACACTCAGAAAGTTTTGTTGAAAGGCGTCCAAAGTTTGAAGGAGTCCAATCCAATACTATGTGACACTATGTCTATGCAGTATTGAACCGTTGTTATTCTGTACCCGAAAAGGTCATAAAAAGTTGTTATCTATTGTCGCCTATATTCTCAGAAAAGAAAACAATAGAACTGGATTATTTATGAGAAAATAAAAAGTAAACGTGAAGTGTAAGATCAAATCTTAGAGCTACATCAACCATTCTCTGCTCATACCATTTTCTGCTCAACTCTACATCAACCATAGAGTCTTATAGGAAGTCTAAAAAGTAGATTGTTGGCGAAACTGTTACACGTTTAAGCTTTTCAAACTAAAATATATTACTGTGCTAAGTGAGTAATTAGATTTGAATCAAATTAAGTACAGAAAACAGAGCTTTTGAAGAAAGGATACATTACAATTGGATTTTCAATAATTACATAAGAATATATTTTTCATGGAAATATCCCTGTTGTCTCGTTAAGTTTTTTGTTATGTCAAATCTAACTCAAAATTAAAGATTTATTTGCACTTACAGTAGAGGAGAAATATATTTGACGAACAGTATCACTGGTACGTACATATTTCATACCAAGGTTGTTTGGGCGCTAATAACGCCAGAGGCAAACATATTTTACGAAATGGAATCATATCATCTTCCATCATCTCAATGTAAATGAATCGGTCGCTCATAGGACAGATAACAGTTCCTGTCGCTAATAGGACTGTCGCTTCTGGGACTAATACACTGATATACAGATATAATAACTTTCAGTGACAACGCAAATGAACAAATTTCTATCATTCTTCCGTGTTAAATTCCTATCTCCTCTAAACAGGGTGTTTCAAAACAACACCGACAACGTTTGAGAGGTGATTTCTGACACCAAGACAATACTAAAAGTGTAGACCAACGTGTGTGCACAAATGCTTCCTTTCGGAGTTATAGGCTGCCGAAAACATCAAAAAATGAACTTTAAAGGTCCATAGCTCCAAAACTATGGGACCTACCGTAGTCGGATCAAGACTTCACTTAGGGACTAATATGTGCGCTATCAAAACATACTTGTTTCAAAATCCTGCATTAGTCATGCAACAATTTTTATAGAGGGAGTTACTTAGGCTACAGGCATATAATTTGAAGTACCCACCAACTACCTCTATAAAAATTGTGCGGAAGTACTGCAGGATTCTGGAACTTGGATATTTCGATAGGGCACACACTAGTTCCTAAGTGAAGTCATGACCCGACAACTGTAGGTCCCATAGTCTTGGAGCTAAAGACCTTTAAAGTTCATTTTTTCATGTTTTCGTGAGCCTATAACTCCGGAAGGAAGCATTTGTGCACCCAGGCTGGCCTATACTTTTCGTCTTATCTCGGTGTCAGGAATCACCTCTCATATGTTGTCGGTGATGTTTTGAATCACTCTGTATACCTGCTTATTCATTTCCAAATGCAGCTTCATACACGTATGATCCACAGTTTCCTCTTTTTCTTTTATATTCGTTTAAAATGAACAACAATTAAAGCCCCTGCGAAGGAAAACAACTTTAGCACATAAGTTAATTGTGGTGTTTAGACTAGGAATATGTAATTTTACTCTTGTTTCACCTTGCCCATGTTACAGATGCGTATCAAACTAGGGAAATTTATTTCGTTAAAAAGAGAAAATCATAATTTGTTTATGTCAAGTAGTCTACGAAGTATATGAAGGTATATTTACATTTTTATTGCAGAAGAAGGGGAATAAGTAATGTTATATAACAAATTTCGACCTTCAGCATCACTCATAAAACATAATGTGACTTGTACGGTTCCAGCTTCAGAAGATCGCTTCCATAGACACAGTGGCGTATTTAGGGGGGTGGCTTCCGGGCTTAATCCCCCCCCGAAATCTTACTTAGTATAGTAAAGTAAATGAAATATCTTGCAGAATTTTCACATTTCCAGGCAAAGCCCCCCCCCCGAAAATTAGCAAAGCCCCTCCCGAAACAAAATCGTAAATACGCCACTGCATAGAGATATGTTTACGATGTTACTACAGTGTTTCTGTTTTTTTATAAATAAGGGATCTACGTGTGTACAAAAAACAAAAAAAAATCTACAGACATATAGCTTACACTACAGAGAGTATATCCGTAAAGAAATATGTGTATTACCGTTGGGAGAGTATGTCCGTAAAGGAGTGTGTGTGTGTGTCACTGTTAGCAAAGTAATTATGTTCGTAAAGGAGTGTGTGTGTGTCACTGTTAGGAGGGTATGTCCGTAAAGGAGTGTGTCATTGTTAAGAGAGGGTATATCCATAAAGGCGCATGTGTGCCACCGTTAGAAGTATGTTCGTAAAGGAGTGTGTTCGTCACCGTTAGGAGAATATGTCCGTAAAGGAGTGTGTGTGTTACCGTTCGGGGAGTATGTCTGTAAAGGAGTGTGTGTCACCGTTAGGAAAGTATATCCGTAAAGGAGTGTTACTGTTAGGAGAAGTACAGATACAAAATAGATACAAAATACAAAATGAACAACACAGATACAAAATACCGATGTACTTAGCTACATATACAAAACAAATAAATAATTTCTTCCAAAAAAAAAAAAAAATAATAAAGAAAACTCAATCAGTGTTAGGAATGAACGACATATATGGGTCATTCTAACTTAACTTCGGCACGCTATTTCCAACTGCATAGGATGTTCAAAATTTAATTTATTCACTTTCTATTTTAAAGGGCGACAGGATAGCTGCTGCTAATCCTTGGAACAGAAATAACAGGAGGGAAATATATCTCAGAGATATTTAAAAATAATATAAAAATTACTAATTTTGTCACATACGTTACCTGTCCCAATAGCATTTTCAAAATTTGAAATAGTTATTCTACATTGACAGGTATGAGGTGCAAAATAAAATCATTACGATCGTTATCAGTTTTTCTTTATAGAAATGAATGTATATATTAGTGAGTATCTTCGTTAATTATTTATAAAAGAAACTTCTGTCCTGTATTTGTCTGCCACTAAACTTACTCTATGGTTCTACGAATATTCAACACATGGCAGTATTCAAAATACAATGTGACATTGTTGGTTTTGTTTTCTGAATATTTCATGCTTCAGTGCAATCAGCAAGGTTGATGTTTTTGATCTTGTGGAGGAAAACATGTAGATGAATTCGTAAGTAGATTTAATATGTGCCACGTAAGTTACCAATGTTTCAGAACTGTTAATGTTGCTAATATATATATATATATATATATATATATATATATATATATATATATATACTTAGTATACTCTGAAGTGCTGACCTATCGTTTTTAAAGTATTAAAACAGATTACATTCTAAGTTAGTAATCTGATAATTTTTTCTTTAAAATATACGAAATGTTACATACATTCCAATCTCCAAAGTGACGAGTAATTTTCTCTTTCAATCTAATGAAAAACGAACGCCGATCGACGGGCTTTCATCTGCAATAAATTTGTTGAATTGGCTTATTGTTTTTTTTTTTTTTTTTTTTTTTTTTAAGTCACTTTTCTGATTTCTTTGACTGAACTACTACTGTCCTGAAATTATTAAACGCATTAACGTGTTTGGTGCAAAAGTTCAAGTAAGTGCTTTTTATGTTTTAAATTTAATGTTGGTCACATTCCAAATATGATTTTCCTATGGAATATTTCATTAAATAATCTAATCTTTTTTTTTTTTTTCATTCTTTTATAAATGTATCAAGTACAGGGAAAGTTATTTAACCCGTGAAAGCCCATGCTAATTTTACCCTTAAGAGGCTCAGGGGGTGCCTCTGATTCTCCCTGCTGCATATACAAGCTACCTGAACTCACCGCGACCATTTTTATTTTCCGTCATTAATAGGGGGGCCGCGGTGGCTCAGTGGTAGAGCGTTCACCTCTGGTGCTTGGGGTCTCGGGTTCGATCCCAGCCCCCGCCAAGTGAACCTTGTGGTGGACAAACACAGTGCGCGTGAGTTTTCTCGGGGTTCTCCCGTTTCCTCCCACTTTATTCATTCCACCATTTCATTTATTACTCATCATCACCGTCTCCTTCAGCCTAACGGGCATATTTGTGGGACGTAAAACTCAAAGATTTCATTTCATTTTTTTTTTTTTTTTTTTTTTTTTTTTTGTCATTAATAGGGAAGTCTAGTCACTACTTTGCTATGAAATCATTTGTCAATGGTAATAAACAATGAACAGTATCAAATAATTAGAAAGGTACATACTTCAATAGGAGCCTCAGAGGCACCCCTTGGGCCTTTACGTTAGTATAAAAAATAACGCTATTTTTTCTGAGGTAAAGTAAAACAAATGCTTAGGAAAGAAGAATTCTAGAGCGCAGGACACGGCACGAAACATCTATTAAGAATAATGGCATTAAAAATTGACCAGGGTGCCATCGAGGCACCCTTTGGGCCTTTACGTCAATGTAAAAAACAACCCTATTTTTTCTGAAATAAGGAAACGTATGAACGACTCAATCAGGGGACATATTCCAAAGAGATAGGAGAATTCTGTAGCGGAAGACACGCGACGAAATATCTATTAAGAATAATTGCATTAAAAGTGGACCAGGGTGCCTCTGAGGCACCCCCTGGGCTTTCTTGGGTTTAAACATTATTATTATTATTATTATTATTATTATTATTATTATTATTATTAGTAGTAGTAGTAGTAGTAGTAGTAGTAGTAGTAGTAGTAGTAGTAGTAGTAGTAGTAGTAGTAGTAGTAGTAGTAGTAGTAGTAGTAGTAGTAGTATTTGTATTAGTATTTTATTCTTTTATATTAACATATAAGAAAACAATTTTTAAAAAATTGTTAAAACTGCAAACGAAACGATTTAAAAGCGTAATGAAGAGAACATTTTTTCTGAGCACTCAATATTTTTATCTGCAAATACGTAGGTAGGTACTGAGACAGAAGAAAATGGAAAATTTCATAGCGGTGTCTGATCAGTGTTTTAGAAGTTAATTTTCTGCTACTAAAAATCTCAACTTTAGTAGAATAATTGTACGTACATGTCACAGATGTTACTTTCGTACATTGCAGCAAATTTCCTTCAAAAATAGCCGTTAAGAAATATTTGTTTCACGCTATAATGCTTATCTTGTCTAGTTCTGTAAAACAAACCACTTCCACAAGCACAAAATATTATAACTCCCTTTCGTGAAGAAGCGCATACGGTAATGTATGTGACATGAATTATGACATTTTTTCTAAAAACGTTAATTTTTCGTAAAATGGAGACGAAAAGTGACGCCAAAACATGGAATCTTTACTGAGAAGTTCTAAGATCATAACTTTTTTTTTTTGTTTAGTATGACCAGTCGGAGTTAAACGAGAATGACCCGTATGATTTTAGCGCCATTAAAAAATAATTTTGGTAGATTGTTTCGAAAATATATTCAATTTTTAATTTATAGTTATTTGGGACCTAAGTGGTGAATTCCTTGAAAATTAAAATCTTTCGGTTACTGAAAGCCAGCTATATACCGCATATTTAACCAGATGATGCGTGGGGATACGGACAAAATCTCGCGGCCGAAACATCACCGCCCAAAATCTCGCCGGCAAAAACCTCGCGGGACAAAATCTCGCCGGGCCAAAACCTCGCGTTGCCAAAACCTCGGCGACCAAAACCTCGCTTGGCCAAAACCTCACCGCCCAAAATCTCGCGAGACAAAATTTCGCCGGGCCAAAACCTCGCCGCAGAAAACCTCGCCGCCCAAAACCTCGCCGGACAAAATCTCGTCGGGCCAAAACCTCGCCGCCCAAAACCTCGCGTGGCCGAAACCTCGCCGCCCAAAACCTCGCGTGGGCAAAACCTCGCCGCCCAAAACCTCGCGTGGCCAAAACCTCGCGTAGCCAAAACCTTGAGGGATACGTCTCTTTAAAACGGCTCTTATTTGTAAAAGAATACATAATAATCACTTTTGGCTGTTGGAATGGTCTGCCCAAGCAGCTTAATAAACTTCAGTGTAGTATAACAATATCTGCTCCTTTTCTTGTAAGTAAAAAGAAAAAAAGGAAGGAAGAGCTTGGTGTGGTGAGAGTAGGGGTGCCGAATTCTACTTCGCCCCGGGCGCCGAAATCTCCAGCTACGGCTCTGCATATATATATATATATATATATATATATATATATATATATATATATATATATATATATATCCCCCTCCCTTTTGTTGTGCCGACAAAGTGAAATTATAAAAGACATCCTAGGCTCGAACCTCATCTATGTTGAAAATTTGATTGAGATCGGTAGGATGGCTCAAGAGGTATAATGTAACAAACATAGCCATTTAATTTATATATATATATAGATTTCCAAAGCATGCATTAGAATTTTTCTTGTCATTATTTTAGTGTAATTATGTGTTATTACTAAATATATACATATAGTAATATATAGAACATTCTACATTGAAGAAATTGTCGTGAAGAGGTTTTATCCTGACGACATTTCTTCCCAGGCGACACTATGTCTCGCTTAATTTAGACCAGGCGACATTCTGTGTCGCGAGATCATTACAACGAGGTTTTGGTCAGGCGAGATTTTGGGTATGGCGATATTTTGGAGCGGAAGATTTTGGGCCGCGAGGTTTTGGGAGGCGAGGTTTTGGCCAGGCGGGATTTTGTCCCGCGAGGTTTTGGGCGGCGAGGTTTTGGTCGGCGAGGTTGTCGCCGCGAGGTTTTATACCCAAACCACCTGAACATTGGCTACATACGTATTACTCAAATTGGCTATTTTTTATTATTTGGTCTAGGAATTAATTCGTGCGGTTGGTACGCACACATTGAAGCTGTAGTACAAACACAAAATACATAAATACCTTAAGAAAAATATTGTCCATCGCTAGCCACCACCTTCGCCCATCTGTTAGGCAATGTACGGATTCCGTGGCGAAAGAAGTCCTCATCCTTGGAAGCGATCCAGTCAGAGAACCATGTTTCGATATCTTCTGAAGAAGTAAACCGCTCTCCAATCAAATCGTTGTTCATGCAATCGAACAAGTAGTAGTCCGAAGGAGCAACGTCTGGTGAATACGGCGGGTGGGGTAAAACTTCCCATCCGACATTTTCTAAATAGGTTTTGACCGGTTTTGCGACATGTGGGCGAGCGTTATCATGTTGAACAATAAGTTTATCATGTCTGTTCTCCCATTCTGGTCGTGTTCTGGCCAGAGCTTGCTTCAAACGCATTAATTGTCGTCGATAACGTTCTCCATTCATAGTTTCATCCGGTTGCAGCAGCTCATAGTACACCACACCTTTCATATCCCACCATATGCACATCATAACCTTTGCACAGTGAATATCTCGTTTTGGTTGTGATGGACCTGGTTCACCTGGTTTCACCCAGGCCTTTTTTCGTTTAGGGTTCTCGTAATGGATCCACGTCTCATCACCCGTAATAATTCGATGCAGAAACCCCTTTCTGCTCTGTCGTTGAAGCAGCAATTCGCAAATGGTTTTTCGTCTTTCAACGTCTCTGTGTTTCAATTCATGTGGAACCCAATGTGACATCTTTTGAATCATTCCCATGGCTTTCAAGCGTTTGGAGACTGTTGTTTGATCAACGCCTAATGCTGCTGCAAGTTGTTCCTGCGTTTGACACGAATCCTGCTCGAGCAATGCTGTCAATTCTTCGTCTTGAAATTTTTTTGGCTGTCCAGCTCGCTCTTGGTCTGCCAAGCCGAAATCACCACTTCTAAACCGTGCAAACCACTTCTGACACGTTCGCTCAGCTAGAGCATGGTCACCATACACTTCCACCAAAATACGATGACTTTCAGTCGCACTTTTCTGCATGTTAAAGTAATGCAGCAGGACACCCCGCAAAAACACTTTATCAGGTACAAATTGCGCCATGTTCACTTAACTACAAACTTGTGTTGTTGACGCTTTAATCCACTGCCCTATACTACGAACGATACGCGATGACAGGGGTTTGCAACACATGTGTGGATACACGGAACTGTGGGACGCTCCGTTCGTTGCGCCATCTCTTGTCCACCCACACGAATTAATTCCTAGACCAAATATATATTATAGCACCTGTATGATATAAATTAGCTCACTTTCCCATACAATAATATATATACGATTAATTCTTTACTGTAGAAAGAATTAATTACATTATTTCGAAAATAGTAACTGGAACAAACCTCACTTCACCGAATAGCTGTATGCAGTGTCTGTCCCTTTATTTTCTTTCGAAAGGTGGCTAATCATATGAGGCGTCCGGACATTTTGTTTTGGAAAGTTCGCAACCCTATTCAAATCTTGTGGGCAACACTAGTTCACCCTAGTCTTAGATCTCCTACACTGTTTCAGTGTTGCATGATTCATAGTATAAAAACTATACGGTAAATTGATTAAATGATTGTACTATTACAATGAAGAAAATGAAGAACATAATTACGGGATGGAATCAAGGAAACTTTTGAGCATATATTTTGTGCATAAATTTACGAAATATAAACATCAAATTATAGACGAAATGACAAAAGCTTTTCGAAAATCAAGATGAGACGCGAAAGAATTTGCGAGAATCGAGACGAAACAATAGCTCTACAGAAATTTAGAAGTCAAGATAATAAAGCCCGGTAAACTGAAATTGGCGCTGTGTGACATCCAGATTCATTCACATCGACTATGTGGGTGCTCCGGTGCTCCGACACCCTCACAATTTTTAGTTTGGACCCGGGTTTGAACCCGTTTTTCTTGAATTTAAGTCAGCCGTGTTACGGACTGATCTATGGCAGCCCCAACTTATACTTATAGTTCCGGTATATTTTACTTGATCACAGCACAGCCCTTTGTGACAGTGTTCATAAAACCTTTTAACTAAAAACAAATCAATCAAATATCGAGACTTCCCTGAAAACATATAGACTAGCACGTCCCGACATTCATATGCACCCTACAGGCCGGTAGCCAGACCAAAAATGGAGGAAGAGCCCGGTGGAAATTTGGGGGAGCCGACCCAACCATATTAAAGTTCATTTGCAAGCATATCGTGAAAATTTCTGGGGGACAGTAAAAATTTAGAGGGAACCGACCCCCCTAGACCCCCACGGATATGGGCTTGTCACCCACATAAATTTTGAAAAGTCGGCGCTGTTGTCCAGATTTGGATATCGAAAATCGTTACCGATAAGATATCAAAAAGAATATATCGAAATATAAAACTATCGAATTCGATTTCGAAATTCCGATTTTTGAAAGATATTTCTCGAAATACGGCACAATCCTAATTGTAAGATGCTTAACATGTAAAATTTACAGGCAGGAGTAGTGATAAAGAAAAACAACCTTAGTAAATAATTGTAAAAAGTAACTGACGAGACCCCTCCCTTTCACCATCACTTGTTGTATTCATATACTTATGATGACGGCAAAAAGTGTTTACTTGCTTGTAAAAGGAAGAAATACTTCCTCAACCAAGTTCATTGTTGAGTGACACGAGAAGAGAAGGTACAACCTTGTACTTAATTGTTTCTTCCTGTACAAGAGCTATTATTGCCAAGAGCCCTTTACCTGATGACCTGGTTCTGTCAGTAGTTTTTTGATAAGGACTGTTGATTCAAGGATATGTGCAGTGGTTTTAAGTATTTTAAATGTCTTCTTAATCAATTTTTAGAGAGTTATGTTATATGGCATAATATGAGTAAACAAAAATCTTACATACACATTATTATAAAAAATGCCTTTTGTGGTTTGAGTCATCTTTCATATACAGGTGAAACTCTATACTACTACCAGCGTAATAAGAAACAAGGTCGGAGGCAGAGACACGTGCCAATCCACAGATTTATTGAACTGAACACAATTATATGGATGTGCGTAAAAATCATCATGCGTACTTTTCGAGAAAGCGAAATGTTTTTGTGTAAACTTAAAAATTGGTTGTGCATAAGTACGCCATCTGTTTAGATGAAACTGTCATTGAAGTGTTCACTAATCAACCTTTTCGTTGTGATACTAACATTCAAACAGAATTGAGCAAAAGTTTTTTCAACCTGGAGGTCGGGACTCTTAAAGAGGTCACAAACGGAATACATAGGGATTACAAAGGGAGGTGAAAATGATAAACATAATTAGAATATACTCGCGAAAAAGAAACTATTTTTATATTTATGTTGAATTTCTTACTTTATAGATGCCGTATATTTTTTATGTCCATACTTACTATAGCTATTAAATATAGCAAGGAATACTTTTTTAAAAAAAAGTAACTAAGAATTATAATTGGAATCAAAAAGCAATGAAACTGATGAGAAAAACTTCATATTGAAATAGAAGAAAAATACAAATATAATAACAATAATATGTTAAAATACAACTGGAAACGAAAGGCATACATTATGTCTGTGTTAGCTGCTCAAAAGGTGTAAAGTCCAAACTGTTCTAATCGTTTGAACTTAGAAAACCTTTTACAATACTTTGTTGGGAAAAATTTATGCAGAGATTTAAAACACTCAACATTTCGCCAGCCGTGTAAAGCGCTTAATAAACTTTGTTTTTTAAGACTTTCCACAAGCAGAAAATTTTCAATACTAATCTTAATCAAATGACTACGATTTATGAGTTTTGTACTTAACACCTTTTAGGCAGCAAACACGGAATGCAACAGTAAGCGATAAATAGCAATAATCAGAAAGCTTATTACTAGAGACAGGTAAAATATGAAATTTCACATTTTGAAACATGTTTCGCATGGCAATAAGAACAGGATCTTTATGTCTCATGATCTGTGATACCAAATGTTACCAAATCTCTTTGCAAGAGGCAAAAATTTCCATTTAGCCCTTGAATTTCCCACGCTATACTAACTTTACAAAAGTTCAAAATTTATAAATACCTAAGTATATGAAAACCGAAACTATCGTATGTCACACATTGTCTTCAATAAACAAGTGAATTATCTGTAAATTCCGACCTTATACATTTTTCAACTGGATGGTCATATGCCAGAGTAGTCTATCTAACTTTTTCACCAATTTTGAGTTAATGAATGCTTGTTACACAAAAAAGAATGCGCTTTTTCTTATGCCAGAATAAGCCAGTGGCCCTTTTATTTTGAAATTAATGCTGATATTGCCTGGCTCATTCTGGCATAAGAAAAAGCGCATTTTTTTATGTAACAAGCATTCATTAACTCAACATTGGTGGAAAAGGTAGATAGACAACTTTGACATATGACCACCCAAATAGAGTATGAATAATTATATTCCTTAACTGAAAGAAATAACTGAAAATCATGACGAGAATAAGTACATTTTGTTATCAGGACTTCATACTTTCAGTACACTTTTCTGCTGTAGTCTTCTACGGAATTAGAAACGAAATTTGACAAGTTTCAATCTTGAGTCGTTTCGGAAATTCGTTGTTTCTCGTTTGGTACTTTACATTCTTCTTCTTACGTTTTCTTTTTCTTAAATATCAACTTACAATTTACGTTCCTTGACACTTGTTCCTTGAGATTTTTCAAGCAACGGCATAAATCAGAGCCATACTAGCATGTGTTTTACAATAACAAAATTTGACAATTAGCCTATTGAAAACACATTAGTCCACTTCCCCCTTTTTAAGAATTCTTTGTTGCTGATAACGTAAATACATGAAAAATTCCATATAACCTGCCAATTTCTACGAAAATTCCTTTTGTTCCCATTTGAGAAATTAATGTAAAAAATTTCCACAAAGTGAGATTTTTCCGACGGGTTGACATCACTGCACATGATATGTAGAATCGAAATAGTGTCTTCTTAGTTTTTTGCACTTCGTAATGTTTTGACAAAAAAATCATTAGTCTATAGCATGGCCGTCGTTATCCGAGTAGTCGCGGGTACCCGTCCCTCCAGATTTTAATCAAATGTATTTTTAAAAAACTAAGAACTTAGTATATATAACCTTTGTCGGAAAGGGGATTTTGATTTTGATTCATTCGACTTCTCAGACTTAAAAAGCTAACGACGCCAGTGGGCTATAGTAAAATCTTCACATTTCTTCATACTTTGTATGTTTTCTTTGAATAAATTGAGTTTGTAACTTCCTTGAACCCAGTGACCTTACATCAGATTCAAAGCAAAGTGCACTTATGTATCTATATGTATTAAATATTTTTGTTTCCTTATCAGAATAAATTTGTACTGAAAATTTGGCTTAAGTTGTAGTTTCAGTTGTTAACATTGCTTCTCATTCATGTGAAGATGTATTAAGTGTGTTTAGTAGATGTATTAAGGACTGAAGGAAACATGTACACTTGTACAGAGTTGATTAAAAAGTCCTTCTTAACTTCTTCACGAAACGCAATATTTTAATAAGGAACAAGTAGTCGTGTCATGTGTCCCCCACGTGAAGAAGTTTGGTTTGAATCTTAACATGCCAAAGTCTACCAGCCCTAGGATTAAATATAGTATTTTACCTCAAATTAAAAGATGAATAAATATTTAAAAATAGAAAACATTTAAGTCTTTAGATTCATTTTAGCGTTGTATCCCATCGATAGCTTAGAATGTTGTATCCTGAGCATTATACTAACCCGCTAATTACAACAGTATTGCTGTTACTCTCATAGAAAAACATGTAGAATGGAGTCTTGATTGTCATTATCTTGCGATAACCTGGATAACCTGGATAAAATTAAACCCTTCCTTCAGAACAGTTCGGATTGTGTGACGGATGAGATCTCTTATATGCGATACCTGTCTTTCTAACTTCTGAGGTCTTCGAGTGAACATTTCCAGAACCACTTGCACATTTTCCTCCGTCCTGGATATTGAGAGGCGATCGTATCTCCTAATATCTAGTACAGAACGGTTTGTCCATTACTTTCAAATGACAATTCCTTTTGACCTTTAAGTCTATCGAAGCACGAGATCCTTTCACACTTCGCCATCATCTCTGTGCATGTACCACGCACTGTCATACTTGTACCGGGATACCGACTGAGCACGTCGTCTACGCAAGATTAGATGTTGTGCGATGTTGCGCCACTGATGCTTGAATGACAAAAATGATATATCATGTAATAAATTCTATCATTGTGAGGAACAAAATGCTTTTGTTCCATAAAAAATTAATTAAATAGTAAAAACGTTATAAATATAAGGTGCAGTCAAATGAAAGGGTCCATTTCCACGTACAGACTTTATTACTCGCTACAGCTATATACAATGACTATTGCTGTTAAGGCACTTACCCCACCACAACACGAGATTGTGAATGCCCTGGAAGAAGAATTCCTTGGATTGAGTATGGAACCACCCTGTGACAGCTTGTTGCGCTTCTTCATCCGATCCATAGTGGTGCCCCGGAAGTGTTTGTTGAATGGCCAAAAAAACGTGGAATTCACAGGCACTCAAGTCAGAACAATACTGGGGGTGGTCTAGCACTTCTCATTTCCATAACGCCAATAGATCCTGAGTTTGTTTAGCAACATGAGGCAGGGCATTATCGTGCTGTAAAATGATGGTCTTGTGTGGTTACCCCGGCGCTTATTCTTGATTGCTAGCCGCAGTCGACGGAGAATGTCGCAGTATTTATTGTCGTCTATTGTTCTTCCTTTGGGGAGGAACTTCACTAGCAGAGACCCCTGCTCGTCAAAGAACTCAGTCACCATGACCTTAGCAGCTGATGTGGAACGGATTTCCTTTCGTTTAGGTGACCCTGCATGCTTCCACTGCATACTCTCACGTTTGGATTTTCGTTCATCAATTAGAGAATAAATTTCCAACCACTATATGTTACTGAATATATATACAAATTAAAAGTCGTTATCCCTTTCTTAGGATTATTGTTAATAAATAATTTTAAGGTCCATGTTACTATTACAATACTATATTATTTGAGTACTATGGGATTTAAATAAATGTGTTTCTCTACTTTCCAGACCAGATCCAGATAACTACTACATAGATGGCAACGTTACGGGTACCGTCAGGCTTGAAGGTCCTTACGAGATTAGTGGCAGGATATTACTTCTTCCCATCACTGGGAAAGGAGACAGCGATATTTCTTTCTGTAAGTATTATAGTAAAGTACAATTTTAATAGTGTAAAGAGAGCAAATAAGATTCCAAAATTGTTAAGATTTACTTAAAAACTTTCCTGGATTATCCAAGAGATTCCTAAGTTCACCAAACTCTACGACGTTTATGTTTTCCTTTACACACGTAAACTTGCTGAAAAAATAGGAGACTTAATATTAATGAAATCTGTGCAATCTTTATGGAAGAAATAGGCAACCGTTTTAACAGACCTGTGTTCTTATACACATAAACAATTAAATCAAACAAATGTGGATTAGAATTTCATATTTTTTAAAAAAATGGAGGCTCATAATACTACCATTACCTCTCTTAACTGCATTGGCGATCTATACAAAAATCCTAAAGAGTCCTATGTTGAACATTTAACACCACATCTTTCTTTTGTACATATTTTACTACCGAACTATATGTAGTTTCACTTAAATACAGGGTGTATCAAAAAGAACTTTACAACTTTGAAAACTCATGTTGATTTATTCATTTATCTTACAGAAATGGTTTTGGTATCATTTTAAAACAAAATTCATCAAGTTATGACTTACGTAGTGCAATAGTTCAGAAACAAGCCACCACAAGCGCTAGAGACAGTTGCAGCAAAGATGGCTACCTTTACTGGTGCCGAACGTGCTAGTTGTGTGTTTTGGTTTGAAGAATCCAAGTCTGCGATAACTGTGCAACTTAATTTTCGTACAAAGTATGATAAAGATCCTCCCAGTAGGCCTACTATTTATTACTTTCATAAGTGTTTTATTGAAACTGGATGTTCGATAAAAAAACACAACAAATCTTCAGATCGTGCTCGTACGTCTGAAGACGTTGTACAGCAAGTGAGACAAAGCTTTGTGAACAGTCCTACAAAATCAACACGCCGTGCTTCTCGACAGCTGGGCGTCCTACACATGACAGTTTGGCGTGTGTTGAGGAAACGGTTGCCTCTTAAGCCATACAAATTACAGATGGTGCAAGAATTAAAAAACATTGATAGAATTGTTCGTAAGAAATTTTGAGTGGAAATCGACTTTAAATGGGATGTATATCGCATCACCACTAGTAGTCACATTGAACCTCTTGAGGTATAACGTAAAAATCTTGATGTATTTTGCTACAAAATGACACCAAAATCATGTCGATAAGCTAAATAAATGAATGAATATGAGTTCTCGAAGTTGTAAAGTTCTTTTTAATACACCCTGTATGGTTTTATAGAAATATTGCTTTGTTGTACATACGAAGAACACGTTTAACTTTCCTTTCGTAAGTTTTAGACTAAATATAAATGTATTAACGATTACTTTTACTATTTCTCTATTGTATACATTTCTTTAATATGTAATTATAAATTATTTATTTCACAGTGAATAGTGACATTTTTGTGCAAATCAAAGGAAAACCCGTGGAGAAGAACGGCAAAACGTATATGAAGATCACAGAATTCCATTTCAACCTTGACACAAATCAAGGTAAAATCAAGTTAGAGAATTTGTTTAACGGAAACAAGCAACTTGGTAAGTATTTTTTTGTTTCACATTTTATATAAAATTATCTTTTATGTAAATGAGTATCATATATTTAAATGTTAAGTAAATCAGAACACATTAATTCACTATTCTCTGTTCCCTTTTAGTTCTAAACTGCAATACACAAAACTATTTGTATTACACGCCATACAGAAACTTGATTTTCTGGTAAAGCTCCACTCCCACACTTATTAAGGAAAGGGAGCGTGATAGAGGTGTCAGTTTGGGTCGCACGATCAATCTGGGTCAGACAGTGAATATGTGACAGAAAACAGTGCTTTGCAAGGAGACGATTTTCTTTCGATCGTATAAGATTCTCTGCTCGATACGGTCTTGCAGTGGTATTTCTGAGGTTTGTTGTTAAAAGCAGCGTTATTTTAGATTTTGGCTGGGTCCGGGGGAGAGAAGGCGGAGACTCTCCACCGACATAATAGTTTCATTTTTTATTAGTAAAAAAGAAATGAAACCTTTAACTTTTCCGTCCCACGATTGTGCGGAGTAGGGTAAAGGAGACGGCGACGATATACAATGAAGAAAATGGTGGAATGAAAAAGTGGGAGGAAATGGGAGAACCCACGCTCACGGTATTTGTCCACCACAAAGTTTACTTGGCGCGAGCTGGGATCAAACTTATTTTTTATTTTATTACTACACATTTGATCAAACTAAATGTATTTCTCAAGCTCAAGGAAGGGGACAATTACACCCTTCTGTCCTACCCGAATGACACCAACTGGAACATTTGCTTGCAATCGCTGACAAGAAATGAGTAACACACATTTTTCTGTGAGTAGTTTCTAGAGCTCTGCGCCCGCCTTACAGACTTTAGGAAGCACAAAACCTACTGCCATGATTAACAATTTCCATAGAATTCACAAGGAACATCTTCCTAGATTGATGTTATATGCAGCCTTTGAAGAAGGGAAAGAATGCAAATAAAGTGTTTATGGTACTATCAGAACATTTTGTGACGTTGTGTTTTATTCAGGCTCTGGAAAGGCATTTCAGAACAAACGAATGAAAGAGACGGTTTTAGAGCGATAAACCTTGTAAATTGGTTCTTGTTTTTTCTTTTCGTCTGAATGGAAAGAGTATATTACGTCACACAGCGCTTTAGACAAGGAGAGGTGGAGGAGGGGGTTAGTTGGGATGAATACCGGAAGTAACTAATCGATGAGAAGTGTATTTCGGAATGCATAAGCATACGGCGCAAGAGTTTGTTCCCAAGTTAAACTTTTTATAACATTTTCCATGCTTCGAACTGTACGTGTATTGTGCGTTCGTTCCTAACTAGGCCTACGTTAAACTTAAGAGTTGGTTGTAAACACGGTCTGGTCTCTACACGTGAGTATCTTTCAAACGAGGCACCACACGTTGCACGTTGCTATTTAAAATTTTGAGTTGAGTTGAATGTGAGTTTAACGTCCCATCCAGCAGCGAGGCTATATGAAATGTGGACCTACTGATTAACGTGGAATCCGAACCACATGAGCTCCCGCCGGGAATCGAACCCGGATCTCCCCTATTTAAAATTTTGTTGTTACCCCCGTAACGCCTTTGTGCGTCTCCATGAGGAATTGTCCTTATCAGCAAAATTTTGTTTTTTATGTCCCTTGCAGATTACAAAATGTTTCATGTTTCTATTTGCCTTGGTTTCTTCAGGAAACGGGTTTTTGTGTTATGAGTGAAACGTACTTCGACCGTACTTTACGGATGGCTGCCATATTGGATAGGGACATGTTAGCGACATGTAGTTAACAAAACTGATCTCTACATGTGATAACCTTTCAAGCGAGATACCATTTGATGGAGGTTCTATTTAAAATTTTGTAGTTACCCTTGTAATCCTCTTGGGCTCTCCTCGTGAGTTGTTCTGCTTATGATGTTGTCTCTTACATCCCTTGAAAGTTACAAAAGGTATTTGTTTCTATCTGCCTTGGTTTCTTCAGAAAGCGGGCCTTAGTATTATTCGTGAACCCACTGTGTAGTTAGAATATGTTCTTATTCAAGACAAATCTGAGGGTACTATTACTTTTTACCCTCAGCAACAACTGTTTCAGGTCTGTTTCCTTAAAGCAGCGTTTCTCAAACTGTAGTTCTTCCCTTGTGGTTCTATTAGATTGGATATCAGTCTAAAAAAAGACAAAAAATTAAATAAAATTAAAGTGAATTGCGTCTCACCCATTATAGTTGAGAATCTCAAACAGGTATAGATGATACAATTTAATAAGGTAAAAATTGTGTAAATTCTAATAGCTTATATACCGTACATTCTATTAATATAACAAATTTTGATAACCTTCAGTTATTTGTTTATCAAAAGCTAATATGTTTTCTTCTACTAAGAACATTGTCAAGTTTAGGTAATTTTAATTAATATTATACGCAAACCACTGGTAAAATGAAAGTAATGAAATCTATGTTTTTTAAGTTCCAAGTTTGTGTCCTATTGGCTAAAGGAAACGAATCATTAATAAAAGTGAATGGTTATTAAAAATTTTTTTAATGAGAATGTGGGATGAAACGTGAGAACCTCGATAAATTTGCTTTCGGGGAAGACAAGGGCAATGGTCTTAGAACATTGTAACCTATGAAAATGGTCCCATTAATAACAGTTGGACAATCCTTGCCTTTAAAGTCAAACAAAACAGACCTGTAGAGCAGTGATTTTCCGAAGGGAACTGCAATAAGGCTGCAGCATGTCATTTTGACGAGCAAGAATTCAAGTTATAGCTATTTGCAGGAGCTTCTTCGTGGTTAAGTGGTAAGCGTACTCGCTTTTGGCGTGAGAGACCCGAGTTGATTGTTCGGTCGAAACTCATGTGGTGCGTTAAGCTGTAGGACCACAGCGAGCTCGCATAGCCTCGCTGCTGAATGGAGTGCTATACTGAAATCAACAACTATCACAACTGTTTGCGATTTGTATACACGTGCAAGTATATTTGATTTTGCAGAAGTGAATTTGATTCTGATTTATTATTTTATTAAATATTTCATAGTCAATTTGGCTCACCAAAGGTAAACATTTAATGCTTTTATAGTTAAATGTAAAAAATGGATCACTTATTATTTAACCACCATTTTTTTTAAAAAAAGATAAAATAATAAATAAGTAATGATGAGATACAAAAGTTGATTGATTCTATGATTCTATTCAAATAAGATAAATATCTTAATTACAAGTAAATTAAAATTCGTACTAATGATCAAAGCTGAAATAACATTTTTTAGGTCTAACTGGAAACGGTTATGCTATTTATTAGCTTAGAATTTTAAGTAATCTATATCTTTTATGGGTAGCCTCAAGCCGAATGGATTAACAATTTGTTTCCTATTGATGTAGCATACTTCCTTCGCCCCGAAGCTTAAGCGCATAACAATGCATGACATATTTACATCCCTAAATTCAAAATTCTAGATAAATTTTCATAGTGCCAGTGTCAGTTTTACGACTTTAGCCACTAATCTTCCATCGACTTATGCCTTCTAAAGAAATAAAATCTCAAATATATAAAGGATATATATAGTTCAAATTGTTTCGTGTAATGTTTATGTGTAGATAACACTCGATCTTGAACCGAAGTTTCTTGTGTAGTAGGAAGTTCTTCTTCTTCCTCAACTTCCCTATTTGGCAGTTCTCTATTGATACCTCCAGTGCTGTTCTGATTTGTCTCCACTAACTAATTTGACTGCAATTCACTATTCCCAAGTATTTATTGGTGTCCTTCGTTTTGGACTCTTCTTTCTGTTCTTCTTGGTTTTGTACCTGGAGCTCTCAACTACGTTGTGTAACTACAAATACATTTATTATTACTGCACTTCCTTCTCAGCATTTATTTTCCGTATGTTTGATATTTTTAAAGTTAAGACCTGCTAAGTCTTCTCGATTGTCTACTTTTGCCACTGTAGGCCCACATTTCTTCATGTCAATACACTGAAGATAGGCTAATTCTGTAGTACCCACATCGTTATTCACAAGTGAATGCATATATATTGCTGATCACGTATCCCGCCATTCCTAATTGCCTGATTATTGCCAAAGAGCGACTCTGTTGTACTATTTGCCTCTGTTGTTGTGCATTGGATAATATCCTTCTTCTACGTGGGAGGGAATTTTTTTTCATAACGTGAAAAGCAAATCCGAAAGCGGGACGATGACGAAATTTATATGTATAACAGCGTTGGCATGTGACTCTCCTGCTTCTTACAGACTTAGACACATCGATATCTGGCATCGCAAATGCTGTTCTGGTTACATTTCTTGCAAAGAGTAGAATTAGCGGACGTGGCAGCAATACAATATACTGTTTATTCCGTGAAGTATGTTGTATTAGTACCGGACAAATAAATTCAGACTCACAAGCAATGAAAATATGCTATTAGTAGCTTAACTTTAGCCTGGCAATCAACATCATTATAACCCAGTCACCAAGCAATCCAAAACCAAACTGATTACATGAAGCCGCATTTTGATTTTAAAGAAAAAATCTCAGGGTACAAATTGTTTTTATAAAACCTCGGCAAACTGCAATAGTTTGATATGATTTTTGCTTCATTGTATGAAACTTGTATCTACGTGCCAATTGATTGGATACAACCTCATTCTTGTACTTCAACATTGTCTTAACTTCGCTTGATATCACTTTGGCCATATGAATTAGTACGGGGAACATCGTTCCAAACCTCCTGCTCCAAATTTGTTAGGATATTTCCGATACTTTTTATCAATAGATTTCATGTTGTCATAGCTAGATTTAACTAACGCATTTATACCTACGCATAAACAAATACTATTAATTCACAACTCAAATACCAACTTTATAAGCTATTTCACAAGTACTCTCTTTGCCCTTAAGTACTCAATAACCTCGATAACACTTCAATATAATTCACATGCAACCTCCAATGTTCTTTTTCCAATTAGGAAACAAAATCCGAGTAAAACTACAATATTCATTAATACAATTGTCAAAAATAGATAAAGCAATCATCAATCATAGATATTTTGCCATTATTGGCAGGTCACTTGCCGCAACTGAGAAGCTTTCATGCTCCGTGGTCTTCTCCTAACCTCTTCGTTTTCACGTACTATTTCTCTGTTTTGATATCGTCCATTAATTGGAGTCTCCTCTGCTCTCTCCCTCTCTTTCCTGCATCATATCTTCTAGGACATCCCTCATGATACAATTCCTTCTTAGCCAATGTCCCAACCAGTTTCTCTTCCTCTTGTTAATAATATCTAAAATCGTTCTATTCTCACCTACCATTTCTAACACCTTCTCATTCGTTTTCCGCTCGACTCAGCTTATTCTTTCCATTCTTCTCCACACCCACATTTTGAAACTTCCAGTCGATTCACATCATTTTTGCGTAATGTCCATAGATCCCTCAAAATAGTCTTTCTTCTTCCAAAAGGCTTCTTTCGCCATTCTTATCCTCGCTTTTATTTCAAGTTCACATTTCGTATCATTACTAATAATACTACCCCGGTATCGAAAAGTAATCATCTGTTCTATTTTCTCCATTCCTATTTTTAAATTTGACACCCACTCCTTCGTTCCAATAATCATGGCTTTTGTGTTTCTAACATTTATTTTCATCCTATATTCTTCACAACCTTTCCTCAAGTAGATATAAATATCACAAAATTACCAAAGGACACTTTCTTCGATCATTTATGTAATATCTAATAACACCATCCCAACAGTTAGTTTCCTTAGAAAATAAAGTAATATCATCTTGTCCTGTAATGCATATGATCCATTCTTTATTATATAAGTATCTAATTTATGGAACATGTATTGTACTAACATTTATTTGTTCTTTCTTGATTTAATTTTTCAGGTGATACAATGAATAATTTCTTGAACGAGAACTTTCCTGACGTCTACAAAGAGCTGAAACCATCTATTAATGAAGCATTGAGCCAATTGTTCCAAAGCCTTGGAGAACGAATTTATAATAAGGTTCCTTACACTCAGATGTATCCTAAGTCATAAATATTATATCATTATTTCCTTCGCATCTAATCATAGTTTAATCAAATACATTAAACATTTGTAAATAATACATTATAAAAAAACAAAAACAATACGTGTAACATGTATTAACTTAGTGGCATTACTTTTTTCACATTATATCATTTTTCATTAAAATAAACATTTTTTAAGAAAACATAATTACTGTGTCATGTTATTGTGCTAAAAATGTAATATTTATAATAAATTTTCAAAACCTATGCTAGATCTGTTCCAACCTTTTCCTAACCTTATCTATTTATTTAAAGATTTTCCGTTTCTCATTTATTATTACTTACACATGTAAAACTTTATTTTTATTATTATTTATTTGTTAACTAAGTACGTAGATTCAGGTTTGGAAGTGTTAAAACAAAATGAATAATGTTTTAAATTCACAAGGATTAGCACAATACAGAAGTAAAATAAATTAGTAAATCAGAAGATAGCAAATTGTTTGTAAATATACCGGGTACTTAAAAAAAAGTATATACACTTTAAACTGTCATTGAAATTATATATTCCAACCTAAAATGTTAAATTGCTGGGGGGGAAAGCAATGTTATGTTTCCTCAATAGGTGGCAGCAGAACTATCTGTCTAGCTGCGCAACCCAGTTAGTGACAAAAGAATAAATGAACATGGAGGACGGAAGTTTGAACTTTGAAAAGCGGAAGCAAATCATGAAGTGGTACGTGAAGTTTGTGAATGTTGCTCCTCTTCAGAGATAGTGGAGACGTAACTATGTAACTGATTCTCATTTATAGATAACAATTACACAATTACAAAACAAATTGAAAGTTCGGGAAGCAGTGTGTCATGTGTAGAAAGGCCGGCGGCTGCAGACACTAAATTCTCAGTTAAGTGATGGAACTCAATGAAAGAGACACGTGAGAGTAATGAAAGTACTAGTAGTGTGCTACGCATAACCAAAAAAGCTTGCATGTTCCAAAGGCTGGCGTAACAGTCAAGTGACGATGACCCTAGTCACACAACACAATATAGTGAATGGGTTTAGGAAATGGTTACAAGTGTACTAGGATTTTTCAGTAGTATTGTTTGGTTGGATGAAGAATCATTCGAATGTAATGGAACTGTCAATAGGTATAATTGTGAGCACTGCAATGAAGATATTAGGCTAATCACAATACTATTGAAACGGCTGTGAACTATTTTAATGTAAATGTGAAATATTTACATTTACATCAGGAGTGGTCCTCCAGCTTGGGGGTTTGGGTAAGGCTAACAACCTCATCCTGTAAAAAAAGCACTTGTTCAGAAATATTCACAAAAGTCTCGGACAAGGACTGATAACTTGGCAGGACCTCAGCAAAAGAAGATGGACATGAGATTTGGAACATGGAATATTAGAAGTCTTTATAGGGCAGGCGCGTTAAAATCCGTAACGAGTGAGTTAGAGAAATACAGGATGGACCTAGTAGAAGTTCAGGAAGTTAGGTGGGAAGAAAATGGTTCTGTGAATTCCGGAAAGTTTACGTTCTTTTACGGGGAAGGGAATAAAAATCACCAGTTAGGGACAGGGTTTTTCGTTCACAAACGAATATTACCAGCAATTAAACGGGTTGAATTTGTTACTGACAGACTTTCTTTTATTACTCTTAAGGGACGGTGGTGTGGTATTATTGTTTTAAATGTACATGCCCCAACTGAAGATAAGGATGATGATATAAAAGACAGTTTTTACTAAGAAGTGGAACGGATATTTGACCAACTCCCGCGATACCATATGAAAATTCTATTAGGGGATTTCAATGCGAAAGTAGGACGAGAGAATATATTCAACCGATTATAGGGAACGAAAGTCTGCATAAGGAAAGTAATGACAACGGTGTTAGACTCGTAAACTTTGCAACATCCAAAAACCTAATCGTGAAGAGTACAAAATTCCCACATCGCGACGTTCATAGATACACTTGGACATCACCAGACAGAAAATCACATAATCAAATTGATCACGTTTTAGTAGATAGAAGAAGACAATCTAGCATAATTGATGTCCGGTCGTTTAGAGGGGCTGATTGTGACACTGAGCACTACCTGGTAGCAGCGATAATACGAGAGAGATTATCGTTGAATAAAGGTAATATTTCATGTATGAAAACGGAGAGATTCAATTTAAAGAAATTAGAAGAGAGCCAGGTAAGAGAGTGACGATGGGGCAGTTCTCTAGTTTCATCTTGCTCATTTTTCCCATATATTTGGAGAACTGCTCACGCTAACATTTAGCGGTTGTCACAAGGGAAAAATAATATTGGTAAACACCAAGCGTTACTTGGGGATAATGGGAACTTAAATCTAGGGGTTGAATAAAGAATCTTGTTAATATTAATTGAATTTTATTTACTTGATTGATTAAGCAACATACAGCTCATTACTTTGGTTGTTATTAAGTATTCACAATAGTTATTTTACTATCAATATTTCTCTGAGGATAGACGGCGAAATGCAATTATACGACTTAATCGTGAGAGCTTTATTGTAGGGAGACAAAACATAGTTGAGTGTGATATGACATCTCCATTACAAGAGAATGGTACTATAAGAATCTTTGTTACGTACCTTTCTGAATTATCGTAAAGCGGAGTAAGTCGTTACTCCTATGGTCGTTGCACTCACTGTGGAACACCTGAGGGCTGACTCTCGAATCTCACCGAGGGCTGGTTCTCGAATCACTGAGGGCTGACTCTCGAATCTCACCGAGGGCTGGTTCTCGAATCACTGAGGGCTGACTCTCGAATCTCACCGAGGGCTGGTTCTCGAATCACTGAGGGCTGACTCTCGAATCCTCAGACTTTTAAAGGATATCGGGTCACGCCCAAATCTCGTGGTGATCAGACCATAAATTGCCTCAGATTCCTAAATATGGAAACCTATTGCCCTTCTTGCCTTCTCATTGGTTCTCACCAACTGCTGCACCCAGGATACGATACAGATGACACATGTACACGTGTACAATATCCAACGCATGACACAATGTCACGCGTCCAAGCATCCGTAAGCCATGACTAAATTTCCTATGTTACTGTGTTGTTGCTTTCATAATTCAATATCAGGTATCCTGTTTTTGTATTATCAATTATCTTCACTGAGTAAGCTTCCTATAATATTGTGTCGTAGTGATAATATCAATTGTCTTCATCGTTTGCGTATTTCCCTTCTCTTGTTGTTAGCTCTAAGCAAACCAAGAGAACAAAAGTGTCTGAAAAAAACCATTAATTCAACTTTACTCAATTAAGGGCAAAAGATAACCATATTTTAAGTTGAAAGAATACCTCACATTCTCACTGCTTCATAATTTTCGATTCAGAAAATTACCAAGAAGTGAGCGAGGCATAGTCTGAACATGGGGAACTTACTTTTCGAATGACCCTCGTACGTGAGAATTTTACTACTATTTAGCTAACACTATAGATTGAAAGAAAGAGCGATTCATTTGGTAAGCGAATATGATTATTTAGTAAGGAAAAAGAACTTTACAGTCGAACGTAACAGTCGTATGATTGCATTTCGTCTTACCAAATAGAACGATTAATATGTTTGTAATTCATATTTTATAACATATAAATAATGATAGTGTCTCCGTAAAGCTGAAGTACAAGTCATAACACATGGAATGAGACACAAGTGAAACACACTGAGACACTGAAACACAGTTGAAACACATTAAAGAAATTACGGTATAGTGAATGAAAGTAATAGTTACTAAACTACACTTGGTATTTAGTACATGAACGTGCAGACAGCAAAATACTCGCGAAAGAGTTTGCCAAACCGAAAAGAACAAACAGTACTGAATCTGTCACATGTTCAGTTCTATAATAAGTATGGTAAAACTATAGTAAACGAAAATGATTGTCCAACATTTGGCCCCAGTACAGAATCTAACACGGACCGAAGTTGTTTAGTGCCCAATAATTCAGGCTCTTTCTTTGAAAGTTCTTCCCCCCCTATTCAGCATTTGGAGAGTGAATGTCCTATTTTGAGAATTAATTGCACTGAAAGTCAACCATCGCGGAATTTAGTTAGAACTGCAAAGAGTATACAGATACTGGCTGGAAATGTTGGTTTAATAAGAAGTCTGCGTCTGCAACCCCATTGTTGGAGACTATTATGTAGAACCCAATTATGATGCCTTACATAAATCCCATAAATGTTTAATACCACCCACAATTTACGTGGAAGAGATAGGGTTTGCTAAAACTTCCAATATTTAATCTTACTTAGTAAAAGGGATGTAATAATACCCGTACCCCAAATTGTAGGACATTTGGAGGAATGTATTCCTGTATCAGAAGCGAGAGTAAATATGGGAAAAGCCACCCCATTTTCCCCTGGGAAAGTTGAAGAAACGAAACTGCAAATACAGCATGAAATGGACAAGGAAATTGATATTTCTCCAGACCTTTCCCCTGAAGATCGGGATAAGGTTTTAAAACTATTAAATGAATTCCAAGATATCATGGCATGGACTATAGAAGATATGACGGTAACGCATGAATATGAGCATAGCATAGAATTGATTTAGAATATCCCTGTATCTTCACCTCCCTATAGAGAGACTTTAGAGACTAAGAAGATCATAAAGGAAGAAATAGATAAGTTGCTCAAACACAACATTATTTTTCCTTGTTGATCTTATGCGTCTCCTGTCATTTTAGTCAATAAAAGAGAATTCTAAGAGGCTTGTAGTGGATTTTCGTAAACTGAATTCTATCATATCCCGTGAGTGCTACGCTCTCCCGTTAATCAACGACTTAATAGATTTATTCACAAATATCCAATTCGTAAGCTCAATGGACCTAAGATTTTTTTTTAAATCCCGTTGAGGGAAAAGGATAAATTGAAGACTGCATTCATTTGTAATGCCGGGTTGTTTGCCTTCAATGTTGTTCCTCAAGGATTTTCCACCTCTCCAGCAGCATTCCAAAGAATGACCAGAAAAGTGTTTGCAGGTCTAAAATTTGTCGTAATGGCATGCTACATGGATGATCTGATTATCTTTGGGAAATCCATAGATTAAAAGTTAGATAGACTTAGGAAGGTGTTCACACGCCTTCGGGAAGCTAATCTAAAGTTAAATCCATCAAAATCTCATTTCATGTATTCTGAATTACCGATACTAGGATTTATAGTAGGACTTGACGGAGTAAAGATTGATCCCAAACGAATTGAGACTATCACTAAATTTCCCGAACCAAAATCAATTCGTGATGTACGTAGCTTCATTGGAATGGCCAGTTACAATCGCAGGTTTATCAAACATTTTTCAACTATCGCGAAACCCCTAATAGATTTAACTAAGTCAAATGTATCCTATCATTTTGGAGACAAAGAATGTCAAGCATTCAATATTTCAAAGGAAAAATTGGTCACTGCTCCTGTATTAGCCATCTTCAATCCGGAAGCTGATGATACTGAGTTGTATGTAGATACATGCAAATACGGGCTTGGTGCAGTATTATTGCAAGTTAACAAAGGAGTAAAACGACCTATTGTTTTTATAGTAGAATAATCTCCGATCATGAAGCTAAATTCTTAACTATCCCAGAAAAAGAAACTATGGCTTTAGTGCAGGCTGTGTTACATTTTCATGAATATTTAATACAACTGCCGCACCCAGGATACGATACAGATGACACATGTACACGTCTACAACATCCGACGCATGACGCAATGTCACGCGTCCAAGCATCCGTAAGCACTGACTAAATTTCCTATATTACTGCGTTGTTGCGGTCATAGTTCAATATCAGGTATCTTGTTTTTGTATTATCAATTATCTTCACTGAGTAAGCTTCCTATAATATTGCATCGCAGAGATAATATCAATTGTCTTCATCGTTTGAATATTTTCCTTCTCTTGTTGTTTGCTCTAAGCAAACCAAGAGAACAAAAGTATCTGAATAAACCCATTAATTCAACTTTACTCAATTAAGGGCAAAAGATAACCATATTTTAAGTTGATCGCCACAGAGAGGAATACCAGATTAAAGTTTCGAATAGATTCTCGTCTTTAGAAGATTCGGAGTGCACTAGTGTTGAGGGTACCAGGATTGAAATTAGATACACCATTTAAATCTCAGCAAAAGAAAAGTTGGAACACGGAAATACGTAGGAACGAACCATGGTTCGACCAGGAATGTATTAAACTAGCAGAGAAGAGAAAACAGGCAACATTACGCTGGCTACAAAATCCGAATAAAATAACCACACAAAATTTCGCAGATATCAGACGGGAAACTTCCAAAACTTTTAGAACAAAGAAACGCGATTTTTTGAAAACAAAAATTAAGGAACTTGAAGATAATAGTAAAAATAAAAACACCCGGGACATGTATAAGGAAATCAACGAATTTAAGAAAGGCTATCAACCTCGTGCTTATATATTTAAAAAATATGTCGGTACAGATCTCACTGATACGGATAGCATCTTAAATAGATGGAAAGATTTCTTTGGCGACTTGCTTAACCCCCAACCAAAAACTAGTATGCGTGGAGAAAAGGAGTTCCACACCGCAGAACCGTATATTCCAGAACGCAACCGAATAAAAGTAAAAACCGCTATAAAGAAATTAAAGAAACACAAATCTCCGGGTGTAGATAAAATTCCGGCTGAGTTAAGTTTAGCTGGAGGCGAAAACTTGTGGAACAAGCTACACAAACTCATTCTCCTTATCTGGAACAAGGAATAATTGCCACAAGAGTTGAAAGAATTAATCATTGTTCCAATTCACAAGAAATGCGACAAAATTGACTGTAATAATTACCGAGGCATTTCTCTTCTGTCAACATCCTATAAAATCCTTTCAAATATTCTATTAGAAAGACTGACCCCATACGCAGATGAAATTTTTGGAGATTATCAGTGCGGATTTAGACGAAATCGATCAACTATCGACCAAATATTTACCATTCGCCAAATACTCGAAAAGAAGTGGAAATACAATACCCCGGTACATCAACTATTTATTGATTTTAGAAAGGCGTACCACTCGGTTAGGAGAGAAACATTATACAACGTTCTTACAGAACTTGGAATACCGAGAAAGCTAATTATATTAATTAAGATGTGTTTAAATGAATCCCAAAGTAACGTCCGGGTAGGAAAATTTTTGTCCACGAGCTTTCACGTCGAAAATGGCGTGAAACAAGGAGATGCGTTGTCGCCATTATTATTTAACTTCGTTCTGGAATACGCCATAAGGAAAATCAAAGATAGCAACCAGGGTCTAGAGTTGAATGGTATTCACCAAGTTATGGTATATGCTGATGATGTAAATTTAATAGGGGACGATAGGAGATCAAATGAAAGAAATGCAGAGATCTTATTAAACGCTTGCAGGGACATGTGTTTAGAAGTAAATGCAGAGAAAACTAAATACATACTATCATAGCGGCACGAGAGCATTCCTGGACAAAAACTATACAAGGCCAGATTATAGGACACAGGCAACCAATCGAGCATCCTTCACAGCTTATTGCGCTTCTTGATGTCTTCTTATGGGGCAAACAAAGAATGAGGTGTACCGTCATACACCGTGAAACCTGGAGACATATTAGAATGAGATTTAAATAACCGCGACATAAATGAAGTAAACACAAACTCAAATAGAAAATACCATGGGGCAAATCGAATGTTAATGTCGCGGTGTCCCGCAGGGCCGCTCTTCAAGGCGCCAACCTTTAAAATTTTAAATGGAAACATAGGGTGAGTGATACTTCGTACGAGAGATCTTTAAAAACTAAAAAGCGATGTGGCAAAACATTTTCCACATCGGTCAACGTATTAAAATGGCTGCCAAGATATGTTACCTCTATCAGATAAAGGCCCAGTACCACTAATATGAAAACGGTTGAACATAAATAAACCAAACAAAAAGTCAAATAGGAAAGCCATGGGGCAAATCGAATGATGTTGTCGCGGTGCCCCCAGAGCCGCCTTTGATGGGGACCCAGGCCCAACTTAGAAATTTTAAACAAAAATATGGGTCAAGTGATACCTCGTTTGATAGGTCTTCATACACTAAACAGACTTTATTCAGTTCATTTATGTTTAACCGTTTATGAGATATTTAGGTTGAAAGATTAAAATGGGCCACCCTGTATATATATGGAAAGAAAATGGACATGAGGTTTGGAACATGGAATAGTAGGAGTCTTTATAGGGCAGGCGCGTTAAAATCCGTAACGAGTGAGTTAGAGAAATACAGGATGGGCTTAGTAGGAGTTCAGAAAGTTAGGTGGGAAGGAAATGGATCTGTGAATTCCGGAAAGTTTACGTTCTTTTACGGGGAAGGGAATAAAAATCACCAGTTAGGAACAGGGTTTTTCGTTCATAAACGTATATTACCAGCAATTAAACGGGTTGAATTTGTTACTGACAGACTTTCTTTCATTACTCTTAAGGGACGGTGGTGTGATATTATTGTTTTAAATGTACATGCCCCAACTGAAGATAAGGATGACGATATAAAAGACAGCTTTTACGAAGAAGTGGAACGGATATTTGACCAACTCCCGCGATACCATATGAAAATTCTATTAGGGGATTTCAATGCGAAAGTAGGACGAGAGGATATTTTCAAATCGATTATAGGGAACGAAAGTCTGCATATGGAAAGTAATGACAACGGTGTTAGACTCGTAAACTTTGCAACATCCAAAAACCTAATAGTGAAGAGTACAAAATTCCCACATTGCAACGTTCATAAATACACTTGGACATCACCATACGGAAAAACACATAATCAAATTGATTACGTTTTAGTAGATAGAAGAAGGCAATCTAGCATAATTGATGTCCGGTAGTTTAGAGGGGCTGATTGTGACACTGAGCACTACCTGGTAGCAGCGACAATACGAGAGAGATTATCGTTGAAGATACGGGAAAACATTGGTGTTTATAAAGCTTCGTTGGTTTTGACGAGGAAGAGAAGTGTGATTTAAGGGAAAAAAATCACGAAAGAGAATTAGCAGGAAGTTCTACGTTATGGGAAGTGGGTCAAATCATCCCTTTTGTTGGGAATTTAATTGAAATTGTGAGGCCACCCGACGGATTGAAATTCTATGCATGAGAAAGAAGTTTATTAATATTGACAATGATGTTTTGATAACTATGAATGGTAGAGGACTAAAATTCTACATATCTTGTATTTTGATAAAACTTTAACCATACTATAATCTATATTCATGGACTGTATAAACAGAAAAAGAAGAAAATTCAATATATGACTTAGTATGCATCAAATAATCTTGAAGAAGAGAATTATTGGTTTACAATGTCAAACTGAATGAAAAACACTTTTCTTGTTTTAAATTATACTCTAATACATTCTACGGTTAATTTTCTTAGCGCTACTCAAGTAATCTCGTATTGAATTATATGTTTGTAAGCTGGTATGTGATTCATGTAAAAAAAAAATGTAACAACCTGTACCAGATAGTCAGTCCAACCAAAAATTTAGTGGCTCGGGGAAACATCATGGTATGTCACATGCTCTAACTTTCCAGTAAACTAGGAATTTGGTTCAATATTCCCATGCAATTCAATGTAATGACACATGTCAAACCAGCTTCTTGTGCCATCTGTTGACACATTTACGAAAGTAAACTACCTACATACTATTCTTTCTTTTTGTTGTTACTAATACCTATTTACAAAATGCCACCTAAAGGCTCAACAACTCCACGCGATACAAAGGCGTCAAGTCCATCAAAAGAAGACTTTATGAAACAAATCTGTAGTGAAGTGAAGGCAGCAGTACAAACACCGGAAGTAACAAATGTGATTATAGAAGCTATTATTGAGACAGTAACGAAAGTTGTGGTGCAGAAACTAAAAGAAACTATCGATTTTAATACAGAAGTAGTAGAAGAAATGAAGGCTTCAGTGTCAGAGCTGAAATCCAAGTTGACGGAAAAAGAAAATAGAATCGCTTCTCTGGAAGAAAGTGTAGTTGAACTTGAACAATACCAAAGGAGAAACAGTATAAGAATTTTCGGAGTGCCTGAAAAAGAACAAGAAAATACAGATAACGTTTCCTTGTCAGTCTTCGAGACTAAACTAGGAATTAAACTTGAGCCTACGGATATCTGCAGATCTCATAGAATTGGTCCTAAAGTTCGTGGCAAAACAAGGCCTATTATTGTTAAGTTCACGAGCTACAGAAGCAGAGCTTTGGTCTTTAGAAACAAAAGGAAACTAAAATCCAGCGGAATCACCATAAGAGAAGATCTGTGCCAGTCAAGATTACAACTCCTTAAGATGGCGACAACGAAATTCGGTACAAGGGACGTATATACACAGGATGGGAAAATCGTCATCATAAAAGACAAGGTAAAGCATTTCATAACCACAGCTAAGGAACTTCAGTCGGTGTAATTACACAGAAGAACAAAACTGGGAAGTGCTTTTATGTTTCTTTCTATTATTATTATATTTTTATTTCACTATTTTTTTTTAACCAATGGTTAGTGCCGTCCTTCTTATAAAGTGCAAGGCAGAAGTACTACCTCTGTGTGTAAAAACTGACTCCCCCTTTGTACATTATCTCGTTTTGACTGCTTTTATTACCAGCAACTTTCTGTGCAAAATAACTTACTCTTTAATATTCATTATGTGCAGACAATCATGCTTAAAACATTATTACGAAAACGTTTGCTCGAAAATGGACAATAAACTGGAGCGTGTTTCATATATAGTGAATATCTTATACGTTGTGTGCTTATATTCTTTATTTAGTGAGTGTGTTGCATTGTATCTAAAATGTTATAGTGTTGTTGCTTGTGGTTTCCATGATCTGTGCCCGTTTTCTCAATCTAAGCCACCGACGGAAGCCCTTGTTCATTTGCAGCCTGACTGCAACTGTACTGTAGATACTCACAAAATGTCTCATTACTGCTTTTTACGTTCTTACTATGTAATATCGTTTAAATTGTTTTATTGTGTCTTAAGCTTACTAAGTATGAATTCTCGGGAAAATGTAAGAAGTTCAAAATATTTTACAAACTTCTGTCTCATATCTGAGGTAAGTGCCAGGAGGATAATCACTGGGTTAGATATTATAATATACATAATACGTACCGTATGTCATAAATGTAACTATGAGTACGACTATGGGTAACTCTACTGGACATTCTCATATTCTTGACCTCTCTGTTATTAACAGAAACCGTGCTGTGGTATGCACAATACCTGCAGATGTCAAAAGAAAATTTACCGTTATGCATGCTAATGTTCGCTCACTTCTTCCGAAAATTGATGAAGTAAGATCTCTTATCGCTACGAATGAATGTGCTATATTTATTGTAACTGAATCATGGTTAGATAAATCTGTTAATACTGAACAAATTGATGTACAAGGGTATTCCGTTTTACGACAAGACACGGGCAGAGGTGGGGGGATAGTAGTATATTATCTTAAAAACCTAGAACTTATGACTTTTGCATCCAGCTCTGGTGACGGATTAGAGAGACCAAACATAGAATTTCTTAACTTTACTGTAAAAATAAACTCTTATTCAATAGGTTTTGCTGCATTATACAGATCACCCAATATATCATATACTTCACTATCAATTATTGAAGATATTGTCATCGAGCTCTATCCACAGGTCGATTCTCTGTATTTAATTGGCGACCTGAACTGTGACCAAACTTGCATAAACAAACCTGAAACGGTATATTTAAACTCAATATTAAATAGGTTAAATCTTATTCAAATAATTAATGAGCCTACTAGGATAACTGAAACAAGTGAATCTTTGTTAGATGTTATTGTTACTGATAACAGAGACAGACTGGCGTTGCATGGTGTTAGTCCCCCTATTGGAAATTCTGATCACTGTGTTATATACATGGTTCTTGATATTAATAAACCGCCTAGCCCGAAACCTGAAATTCTTAGCTGTCGAGATTATGGTAGTTTTGATGAAAATCTTTTCTTTAGCGATACTCAATACATACACTGGGAAAACATTGAGTCATTTGAAACAGTAGACGGTAAGGTTTCCTTTGTACAGGACGCATTAACACATATATTCGATGTACATGCTCCTATTAAAAAGATCAAGCTTTCTAAAACTAAACTCCCATATCTCTCAAGTAATACCAAGCTATTAATGAAATTGCGTGATCGAGCACATCTTAAGTTCAAGCGTACCAAAACCCAACAAGATTGGGAAGAGTTTAAAAGGCTTAGGAACTTTACAACGTCAGTGGTTCGACAAGAAAAAATTGCTTACTTCTCTTATCGTATTAAAAACTGCACTGCAGTTAAAGACAAATGGAAAGTAATACAAGAGCTGGGTCTTTGTAACAGAAACAATGATGTAGCACTTTCCAGTGAAATCAATGATCCAAATGTTATTAATGATCATTTCGTCAGTCTTCCTGGTTTGCCTCCTATTAATTCTGAGAGAGTTGACAATCAAACTAAGAAATTTCTGTCTAAAAAAACATCCACAGCTACAGACAACATTTCTATTTAACCCAATAAATGAATCCGATGTGAGAAAGGCGGTACACAGCATAAAATCTAACTCAGCTGGCCTTGATGCAATAAGCACTAAAATGATCAAATTAGCGTTGCCATTCATACTATCACCTCTAACGAAAATAATTAATTATTCACTAGTTAACGGCTGCTTTCCTACTGCCTGGAAAACAGCAAAAGTGGTACCGCTACCAAAGAAACCCCGCGTAACTTCCTTAAACGAGCTACGTCCAATTAGTATCTTACCAATAATGTCAAAGATCGTAGAAAAATTAGTAAACCAGCAATTATACGACTATGTAAATCATAATAATATTATCCCTATTATTCAATCCGGTTTTCGTAAGCATCATAGTACTGTCAGTGCGATGCTCGAGGTAACAGATGGGATATTAAACGCAGTTGATAACTCTCAAGTTGCAATCATAGTCCTCTTAGATCTAGCCAAGGCCTTTGATCTAGTTAATCATAACCTGTTGTTGGCTAAACTAAGGTATTATAAATTTTCTGATACCGTCATAAACTGGATTGAAAGCTACTTACTAGGCAGGAAGCAACAAGTATATCTTAGGACAGCTCAAAATCCCTTATCTTCGGCACTCGTTATAAACAAAGGAGTACCTCAAGGATCAATCTTGGGTCCCCTTTTATTTTCTATTTACATTGCTGATCTCATAGATTCCATTAAATACTCTACTGTGCATTGCTACGCGGATGACACACAACTTTGCATCATGTCATCACCACAAAATATTGAACAAACTGTAGAACTTGTTAATAGATATTTGACCTCTGTATCTGAATGGTGTACTGATAACGGTCTTGCCATCAACCCAAGTAAGTGTACATTTACGATTATAGGAACCTCACAACAGTTGAGTAAAATCAAGGCATCGGATCTAAAAATAAAAATTATGGACACTTATATTTCTTACTCTACCCATGTGAAAAGCTTAGGACTCATATTGGATAAGGAATTAAACTATAATAATCATATATCTACTCAGTGTAATAAAGCTATTACTTTATTACGTCGACTTTACAAAGCCAAAGACTTTCTATCTCAGTCTATGAAATTATATCTCATACAAGTTCTTGTTTTACCGTTATTAGACTACTGTGACGCTGTATATGGACCATCTCTCTCTGTTTACAATTCTAAAACTATACAGAAAATACAGAACTCGTGTATTAGGTTTGCCTTTAACTTAAAGAAATTAGAACATATCCTACCAGTGCTAAATAGAAACGACATTTTAACAATGTCGAGAAGAAGATACCTACGCTATAGTTGTCTGATATATAAAATCCTTAAAACTCAATCCCCACAATATTTATATTGTAAATTTACAAAGCGGTCACAAATTCACTCTCACGTTACGCGTAACAGTGAGAAATTCAATGTACAAAGACTTAAACTGAAGATAGTGCAAGGATCATTTTCTAGAGCAGGTCCGAGAGTATGGAATGCGATACCAAAAGCTCTCACGGAAATAAAGTCATTTAATTCATTTCGAAATTCATTAAAATCACATTTGATGAAATCCCAGCGACTGGCCTCTGGCACTTACGACATGTACAGTTTTATGTAAAAGCTTAGCTAAATCCAACAATATCGATACTTTTTATTGCATATGTCACTTGTTTATTTTCTGATTTATTCTTTTACTTGTATTTTTTTAAAGTTTTTTTTCTGTTCCTTTTGATGTGTAATGTTTAATATTGTATTCTTTTGACAAGGGTTAGGTGGTAGAGCAGCCATGGCTGAACCTCGCCCGCTTCAATAAAGACATTTTCATTTCATTTCATTATTCTATGGTGGTTTAATCCCAACGCATTCCACCTAATAACTCAATTTCACCGGACATGGTGTTTTTACCATTGTCTTCCTTCGAGCTACTCAATTGTATTTATTGGGTTTGGAACAGGGTGTACTGGTGAATCCGCGCGGGATACATCCGTATGCAAGAAGCACGGAAAAATGGTTTATACACACAAAAATAAATGTGCGAAATTACGCACCAACCTGTGCTAAGTGGTCACTACGAACAATAATCTTCTATTCTTATTTGTTGTTCAAGAATTATTTGTTTCTTTTTCAAATAATATAGGCCAATTTGAGTGTTCCGTCAGGATTAGGGGGTTCTATGTTACACAATTGTTTCTTGTGTGTGTTTAAGAATTTTTGTTATGCTTTTTGCAGTGTCTCTAAGAGATACGTCATTAATTTGCATTATTTTCGTGATTACTAGAGATTACGATTCCTTTTCCTGTCAATGTTTATAAGATTCTTTAAATACTTATTAGATGTAAAAAAAACGTGAAGGAATTGGCGATGATAACATTTTCTCATTTGCTTCTGAGTGAAAACATCTAAGATTTCCAACACTTGGTTTAATACTGGAATCAACTTTTTAAATTTGGTTTGTGCATCTCCTGCTGTTCATGGATTCATAGCAATGAGATTTTCTGCTAGACTCGAATAGATAATTCGAAATGATCTTCGAAAGTACGTAAAAATACTTTTTCACTTTTACCTTTCTAAGTATTTTACAAACGTTAACATTCCTTTGAGCGACCTTACGTGATTGCTGCTTTAAAGGACATTTTCTGAAACTTTTGTACTCAATATGTGTTTTTGATTAGACCATTTTTTTAATTCACTCCCATTTGTGGACTTATCAATACACCGTTACTGGTCATGTGGATAGATCCGAAAAGCAGCTCCAGCTATGGACATTAATTTAAACTATGATTTTCTACTCCAAAATGAAAAAAAAAAATGCGTTCATCACATGAAATTGGAAGAGTTGGTGATCGAGAATTGAATACAAGCGTTGAAAGTTATTCTTCATGAGTAAACAATATTATAAGATATTACTGGATAAGGTAAAACAGAGAGAATTATCTCCTGTTGTAATGAAACATCATCATCTGAAATAATAAATGAATTGCAGACTATGTCTATGTCTTTGTTCGTTTCTTGATAATTCAATAGCCTCTAACATAGTTACCTCTAGAGCTCGGAAGTTGAAGACCTAAAAATTGCCTAAAAAGGACCTATAAAAATACCTAAAAACATCTTTAAAAAAAAGACCTAAAACTGAAAAAAAGGATGTAAAAATAAGGCCCAATTTAATTAGAATTTTATATTTAATTAATATAATGCTCAAGAAATTCAAGCTTCTGGTAGGTTAACGGTCTGTCCTTCCACAAACTGCAGTACAAATTAAAATAGGAAAACTTCCCTATCCTCACCCTCTCTTGCTTGGGGACATTGTTACGCCTTCTTATCTGACTTGTGTGTGTGCAGATCTGGCCTTATTAGTCCAGTTGTTGAAGAATGTCTTATCATTGGAATTTTCTTTATTAAAAAAAAAAAAAAAAAAAAAAAAAAAAAAAAAAAAAGATGTTTAAGAGGTGGTGGGTAATGGCCAGTAAATTTATTGTCGAAAGATGAACTGCAAAAAAAGACGTTAAGACATATGAAAAACTTAAAAAAAGAGAGACCAATAAACAAAACAAAACGCGGAAAAAGGCAAAAAAAATGACAAATAAAATTCACCATTTTCTGGCCTATAATGACTCAAAATGAACATATATAATGTTAACCCTCCTCTTTGGGCACTCGTAGAAAAGAGGATTTTTCCTCAACTTCCGGGCCCTAGCTATTACTATTTCTTCCTTCTTGACATTATTACGCGGTAAAGTACGTGCTGTGTCTTCACTCGTATAATCTTGTACGCATATAGTATAATGTTCGCAGGTATGAATGGTTTGTGGTAATCTTTAATTTGTTGACATGGTTAAGGATACCTGCAACTTCTACTGACTAGGGATGATTCCATACCGGGACGAAGAACCTCGGGAAAACCTATATATCGTCTGAAAGCTCCTGCCATGAGAAGTAAGAAACCGTTTTCAAATCACAGGTAAACCTACAACCTGACCCTATAAGGAGCCACTTTGTTGGTGATTGTGCCCTTATATATGCCATATTGGACAGAAATAAAAATGAATGTTCCACGATGCATCAAGTGTAAGCGCTTGAGCCCATCATGTTACTTTTTGGCTCATTGCTAGAACGTGACTCGGGAAAGGGTTTGATAATATCACTTTGTACATAGACATAATCATTTGGTTAGTGTTGCCAATGAATTGTAAATACAATGTGGCGGATGGTTTCTATACTACTGGATGAATATCCGTGAAACGTGGCACAAACATCAGTCGTCACTAGAGAAAATATATTTTGGATGTATTCCTCTCCCAAGGATTCCAGTCTGTCAGTATTGCCAACCTAGTGAAAAAATGAGAAGTAAAACATTTTCCGTTCCATGAGACGTTTATACACGAAGCTTGGTGCATAAACGACACTATAGCAAAAAGACGTTGAGCGTGACGTCTCTCATCCATTCTAGGCTTTCAGTGTTGCCAACCAAGTGTAAACATAACAATGTTGAAAATAGCGTGACAAATACAACTATAACATATGTGACTGAAGGAGCATTGAAGAATGAAAAACATAGTATAAGTGTCCCCGTCTCTTAAACACCCCAGTGTGGCAGTGTTGCATGAAGTCTACAGCATTGGAGGAACATAATTAGACTGTCTACAGCTGACATACAGACTGACATACTGACAAATTGGGATGCTTGGGGAATGGTAAAAACCACAGCATGTTTGTTGCTGTGTCGAATAATGTTTTTGCCAAGTTTTGTCTTTATGCATGCAATGGTTAGGCAACCTTTCGAGGAAATGTATTTTAGAATGGTTGGAAACACGGACAACATGGGTGCTTGTGGGTTCACACTAACATACTACAAACCTAGTATGGGTCACAGTATCGTGTGATGTTTCTGCCAAACGTCTCATCGAACAGAACTTGTTTTACTTCTCATTCGTTCACTTGGTTGGCAACACTGACAGGCTGGGTCCTTGAAAAAAATATGCCCACAGTATATTTTCTCTAGTGACGAATGGCGTTTATGCCGTGTTTCATGGATATACATCCAGTGGTACAGAAACCATCCGCCACATTGTACTTACAATTTATTGGCAACACTGACCAAATGAGTACCTCTGGGTGCAAAGTGATATTATCAAACCCTTTCCCGAACCACATTCTAGCAATGAGCCAAAAAGTAACATGATGGGCTCAGGTGTTTAAGCGTGATGCATCGTGTAACATTCATTTTTACTTCTGTGCAATATGCCATAGGGGCAGAAACACCAACAAAGTGGCTCCTTATAGGGTCAGATTGCGGGTTTGCCCGTGATTTGAAAAGGGTTTCGTACTTCTCATGGCAAGAGCTTTCAGATGATATGCAGGTTTTCCCCAGGTTCTTGGTCCCGGTATGGAATCATCTCTAGTGAGTCTGTTATGAACTACTGTAGATACTCACGGCTTGCTACGAAGATTTCCAGTTGGCGTTTTCTGGTACAACACCATGACAATTTTATGAGTTCCGCGTAGACCGGAAAAGCTTGTCTCTTTGTGGCCAAATAGCTTTTGCTGTGCAGTAAAGTTGGTCTGATAAACTGACTTGGAAAGGCAAGGCTCGGTAAGTACGCCTTCATAGTGTGTTGGTTGATAGATAGTTAATGAAGGTAATATTCAAACTAGAAGTGCTAGAGATCAACGATTTTCGATTTTAACATTGATTACTATAGGGGAAAACAGGTAATAGGTAGCTGTTTTCTGCAATCAATCAACTAAGGTTCCAAGAATGTACACCATTTCCACCCAACTCTCAGGTTAATTGTCTCTAAGAAGATTAAGGAATTAAAGACCAAACCTAAGGGAACTTAAACTGACCCAACGTATAACCTAATCTAGCCTAAATTAACCTAATCTAACCTGACATGCTGGAGTTGCAAAGGCCCTAATCTCTCTACTAAAATCGAAAGGGATATAAATCTACCGCACTTCCGATTTTAATATTATTTGAGAAAATATCACGCCATATAAATCAAACTAGCCTTTCCCACTGGTCAAATGGCTAGTGCATGTGCCCTTTATGTACATGGTCCTGGGTTCGGTTCTAGTTGGTGGAGCACAACAAATTAACTCCACAATCATTTACTTTCATTAACAATTTATCTCCTTTAACCTATGGAGCATAACTTTGTGACGTAAAACTAAAAAAATAACCATTTTATTAGAAACCAAATTCCTTCATATTATGTGCAGGCACATAGCCAGGGGGGGGGGCGAATCCCGCCCCCTTCGAAGCCAGAAATGAAAAAAAAACAAGGAAGGATGACACGAAAAAGAAACGAGAAAAAGAATAATCAGCGTTAAAAATAAAAAGTGACAGCAAGCGTTTGGTTACTGCAGTCCACTCCAGTCTTACGAGGAATGCATTAGCCAAATTACTTGTACTCGTTAATACATGGTGGCGAATGAGCGGGATATCCAGAAAAAGTCATGGAATTTGAAATTTCTAGAAAAGTTACGGAATTCTAAGAATTTCTGCTACAAGTAAGGGAAATTCTAAGCTTTCAACTGAAAACAGTGAAGTTCTGCAATAGTGAAGAATAAGTTTATCATAATTTTCGTCATCTCTTCTCTGTAGTATCAAAACATGTTATTTCAGAAAGACTTTTCTACTGTTCCTTTAACTTGTGATTTTGAACAGACAGTAGTTGGCGGAATAATAAAAACAAAAGTAAAAAAAAAAAAAAATACGTGGAAAGGAAATTCTGTTAATATTTGATTCAACAGAGAAAGGAACGCAGGTCTATACTTTTTATAATGGTTGAAATCATAATGAAAGAAAAATTGTTATATTTGAATGAACAGAGGAAGGAAGGTAGATATTGTAAAATCTTTTCCAATACTTTTTTTATATTCTTTTACTCAAGGTATCTTCATAGTTTGTTACTAAAATACTTACTAACATATCTTCAGTTTATTGTCCTAACAAACAAATATATGTTGCCAATAAAATACACTGAAACCTCCCTTTTGTCCCGGCAAATCTATACGTTCAATTACGAAACAAAACCCTCTCTTTTACAGACATTCTAAGGTACGGACGCGGGCAAGCCTTTTTTCCCCAAAACATTTCAATAACCTCTGAATAACGGACAGGAATTACTCTAAGTTCTGCGATATATTACAGTAGACAGAAAAGTCTTTTCCCCACAAGTGACTGCCCAGAAGTTTAATGGTGTAAGATTCAAATTAGTTCCATTCTATGCTCTTACTAAGCTATTTTTACTTTTAGTATTGGTGGTATGTGAACTAATGGATTTTTAGAGGGTGATGACATGTAGGGCCTGCTTAAGAAAATTACCATATACGCATTATCTTTTGCAGTATACGAATATATTAACACATCCACTAGCAATTTAAATACGTACCAAATAGAGTATTTTCATATTGAATTTTACGTACTTAGGCTCATACATAATGTATTAACTGTATATTACTATATACAAGTACAGTTGTGAGAAACTAAATTTCTCTAACCTCTCTGTAACGAGCACCTCTCAGTAACGGACAAAAATTTATGTCCCATTGGTGTCCGTTATTCAGAGGTTTCACTGTAGTTTAGAGTGATCGAGCCCTTGGTGATAACCTTAGTATTTCATGTTACGCCCTCCTTCCGTTACGAAATCCTGGCTAAACGAACCAATATATGTTGCCAGTAAAATAGTTTAGAATAATTGAGCATCTGGTGTGATAACCACACTATGTCATGTCACGCCTCCTCCTCCCCCCCCCCCCACAAAGTGTCGAACTGGACAGAGTGGCGAGGCGGAAATCTCCGGCCGCGCCCACCCTTTTATGGCGCCCCTTTGTCACAATAAAACAGGCTTTAGTTGTGTTGAAGTCATGGCAATTTTAGTTTAAATTTCCATTATCATCTTTAAAATAAATATCATATAATAGAATTATTGCAAGTTTGCGTATATTATTTAAAGTCTATAAGCTGTCAGGTTGCTGTGCCAGCACTGCCAGATATCCTAGGTGATATCGTCGCATGAGAACTCCATTTTCGGAGGTTTACAGGCGAGAGGACAAAAATATTATTTTCTTAGAAAAATGTGTTTTTAATAAGATAGTAATTGAGCTACATTACAACAGATGATCGACAAGGAGAACAGATGGCATTACATTCCATTTACACCAAGTGGGGCTTTCAAAATTATGTCCAAACATGAAGAAAACAAAAACAGATTTTTGGAGTTACGTTCCCCTGGTTCTCATGGGACGATATGTAACAACTCGATCTGATCTAATATTATCACAAGCCGCATTGTGACTGTTGTATGGCTCATTCTCTCGTTCCGTTATTTGACTGTTGTAATGATATAGTGTTAACGTCGAGACCCAACGTAAGTGGCGCCTGCGTGTTCTCAAGTAGGAAAGTAGATTTTACTTAAGGCAAGAATATTGTGTGTTATTGTTTATATTATTAATGTAATTGACTTAAGTAGTCATAGATATTAAGACTATTCATGGCTTTGGATTGATTATTTTAACAAAAGAGACACTGCCCAATTTTCTGTCTGAATCTGAAGAAGGATATGCTAGATATCCGAAACAGTTACAAATTATAATTTAAAATAAAGTGGGTTTTAAGCTTTGGTCAGGGTCTCTTTTGTTAAAATAGTCATAGATGTGTAGGTAAAAATGGAAATATTTTTGATATTTTTTTTCAGAATTTTAATATACAAATTATGCTTAAATTACGTTTAACATATCTTGAAACATCTTCATATTATGTCTGGCTGAGTTTTCAATAGTTAGGCCTATGAAATTATAAGCTTATTTTGGTTAAAACATAACAATCGCTCTTTTGACTAGATCAGTGTATCGTCTGCATTGTAAGAACGAAAAGTGTGTAAATTTAACGTTTAAAATTTTGCTAGAGCAACAGGATATTTTATATTTGAAGGTAAGGCTCAATAGCCCAATATTTATTTATATTCTAATTTAAAAACATTATATGCAATGCACATGTGGTGCAAAGAGAACAGAGCAGCAAGGGCAAAACGTTTATGAGACAAATGGTTGAAATTCGAAACTCTAATGACAGAAGCTCTTTACACAGAACTATTTGCACTTACAACACTAACTTCGAATTACCCATTGTCAAGGGCGCCGATCCTGGGGTGCCGAATGTCCCCCCAAAGTTCATGTGGGCCCCCTCATTGTATTTGTAAATTTACAATATTTGGCATAATTTGAATGCAATTTGTCTTAAAATCCTCATATATGCTTTCTGCATCTGAATGGGCCTCCCCAAATTTACAGAGAAATCGGTGCCCTTGCCCGTTGTCCCCAAAAATGGACTACTTAATGGAATAGACAATGGACTAAACATTAGCAACAACTTTAAAATCACTCATAGAGATATTTTCTCATCTCTATGGAAACGTTAAAATGTTTTTGAAAAATCTTAACACAGAATGGGATGGAAACGAATTTGATCTCAGGGTGGATGCTGATTTTGCAACGAAAAGGATTCGATGTAAAAGCACTTTTTAATGAATCGACGTAAAAAAAAAAAAAAAAAAAAACTTTTTGATGAAAACTACTCTGAAGAAGATTCGTCTTTGCAAGAAGAAGTCAAGTGGAAGAAGTTCGAAGTGGAAACCTTCTACAAAATTTGACACAGCTTTTACAAGTGTTGAGGAGAGGTTTATTCCAAGTGAAGATTTAATGAAGATTGTGCCTGTTTGGATCCAAAGGGATTTGTAGAAATCAACAAAAATGGATTACCAGATGCAGCCCTGAAGGCATTGGCAGAAAATACAGGCGTGTAAAGGAACCCTGTCACGAGAACTCAAATAATTTGTTGGTCATTATAAAGATTACTTCAAGAATCTGAAAAAAAAATGAAATGAAATCCTTAAGTTTTATGTCCCATGGTTTTGCCGGCTAGGCTAAAGGAGATGGTGATGATGAGAAATGAATGAAATGGTGGGAGGAAACGGGAGAACCGCGAGAAAACCCAAGCACACAGTGTTCAAGAATCTGAAGATAACTTCAACTAGTGACTTTGATGTGGTTCAGTGCCCAACTAATTCTGGAAACGAAGACGAATGGAGTGAAAACAAAACAGATGAGGATCAGCCGAATCCAGAGTTGTGTACTCTGTGTGTTTACATTTTTGCATGAGCTGACTTTAAATCAAAACAATTATAGCAATCAATATTGTGTGTACAAATATGATATGGCTCTTCCAACTAACCCAGTAACTTTTGAGTGCTTATTTATTAAGTTGAAGATCATTAAAACAAAACTAAAATTACTGTTGGGACATAGTCTACTGGAAAATTTAATGCTCTTTCATACTGGATATGTCAGAATTTTCATGTAGATTGCGATGTTATTGGAAGCGAAATAGCAAAAAGCTTAGGAGATTTTAAACGATTACTCATGCTCTGAAATTTAATATAGTCGTGCAATTGTACCTAATGATATTTTTTCGTTCTCTTTGTATTGGAATAGGTAGACTATGCTAATTAACCCATCCTACACTTACATCTTTGTTGGCTGTAATTGTAATATTATTCTGTGCCATGCAACATTTACGGTATTTCGTCCTAGTCGTTTTGTGTGTAACTGTGTATGCTTAATGCTGTGAACAAATTAAAAAGTCATTTAAAAAAAACACAATGTTTACATAAATTTGTTCATGAGGCGCCTCCCTAAGTTTCCATCTCCGCCTATCTCTGACAGCTCCAGTCCGACACTACCCCCCCCCCATTACGAATTCCTGGTTACGTGTCTAATTGTGTGCACGTAATATAGCCACTTACTTATTTTATTTATTTACATAGATTCATATGAGTGGTCATAATCCAAGATTCACAATAGTGTTAAGTGTATGTGTGCATTGCTTTCCATATTATGAACAAGCTAGATAAGCTGACGGATACACATAGATAAATCGTAAATATTAATCACATGATTCGAGTATAATTTTGCATATAAATAGCAACTGCTACAAGTTTTTTCATGTGGGACAACTGATTATTTTTTAAATTTATTTGTTTTGTTTCTGATTCATTTGCTTTTTAACAATCTATTAAGCATATAAGAAAGATTCACTTAAGATGTGAAAGTTCTGCTACCGACCACTAGAGGTAGTTTAGTTCTAAATTTTCAGTTAGCGTTACTGATACTAAGAGACATCTAACGAGTATATTTGTAACTAAAGTAGCTCTTCCTTTTCTGTTGGAGTTGAATCCAGTCATTACAAAGGAAGAAAAGATAAGCGAATACTTTGTAAAATCGCTGTATGATTTGTTAAATACAGGGTGCGGCACGTAAAACCGGCCCGTAAAGTGAACACATAAAATGAAATGTAATGTATTGAATATGACTACTGACCTTCACAGCAGGTGCTGAAAGTGTCCTCCGCCCACTTCAACACACATGTGAGCACGATTGAGGAGATTCATATATGTCAGTTCTTGTGTTGTAGTGCTATTGGTGACATCCTGGATCCTGGTCTTGAGTTCTTCAATTGTGTGTGGATTTGTTTCGTATACTCTTCCCTTTAACAGTCCCCATAAGTAAAAGTCACACGTGGACAAGTCTGGTGACCGAGGAAGCCACAAGCCTTTGCTGATTGTCCTCTCTGGTGTAAACATCTCATGCACAAGGGACAATGATGCAGCTGATATGTGGCATGTTGCACCGTCCTGCTGAAAGTAACATAACTGACGCTTCTCTTCGGTCAAGTGTGTATAAAACTCCTCCAGGATTCCCATATACACGTCACTGTTCACTGTCGTCTCAAAGAATATGGGCCCAATTATTTAAGTGTTGCCAAAAACACAATATACCAGAATATTACGACGGGCCGGTTTTACGTGCCGCACCCTGTATAATGAATTGTTCAAGAATATAAGAATAGAATAATATAATAATTTGTTCAAGAATTATGTGGAAAAGATTCATTAAACGTATCGTGTTAAACAGGGATGGATCCAGGACAGACTTCTGAGGGAGGAACGGTCGGTAGTAATAGTGCTACATAGAGCTACTTTTAAGAACTCCAAACTTTTTATGGATGGGTTTATTTATATATAAAATAAGAAAGTTTTCTCTTCTGGGGGGGACGTTTGCACCGATCACGCCCCCCCCCCTGGATCCGTCCCTGGTGTTAAATAGGTACTCTACAGAGGGGAATGTTAACATTACGGAGGAGCAATGCAAAATGACTAGAGCCGTTCTAATATCAGTGTGGAGATGAATGAAGAAGTTTTAGTGTAGAACGAAAAATCACTTACACAAAATTTCGATATCCTTCCTTAACAAGAAAATTAAGGAAATTACGTACTCTAGCGCCTTGACTTCAATTCTTGCTCACGACTTCAAGAAACAAGTAGTAGTCTCTTGTGTATACCATTTGAGGGAGTTTGGTTTAAATAACGTGATATTTTCTGAATTAATTTGGAAATTGAAAGGGGGTTTGGACTTTGTGGACTCCCCTGTCAATGCACCCCTGCGTCATAGAGACTAAGAATCGTGTTTCTGTAATGAAGAAAGCGTCCCAAGAATACTTATCCCATTACAACTTTAATCCCTTTACCAGGGACGGATTCAGGAGGGGCAATCGGGGCAATTGCCCTCCGCCCAGAAGAGGAAACCTTCTTATTTTATATATAAATAAAACCCATCCCAGAGTTTGGAGCTCTTAAAACTAACTCTAAGTAGCAGTATTACAACCCACCGCCCCTCCTCCAGAAGTCTGTCCTGGATCCGCCCCTGCTCTTCATTAATGTCATCCATACTCTGTATCACACAGGAGCACATCCACGTGAAAGTCCATTGGGTCTGAACCCCCGTTAAAACTTACTAACTCAACCTACATATCTGTACAGTTTCTCAATAAAACTATACTTGTTTAACAGGGAAGTGATTGATGTAGCATGAACATTTGATCATACACTTCACTCGTGGTCTTTCTCTTACGAAAACAATCCAATTGTATCACTTTCAATTAACTTAAATGGTATATTACTAACTTCTCTATGTCTCTGTGTGTCTGTTATTTCCGTTTTTTTTTTTTTTTTTTCAGTTTTGACCCCTTCATTCGATAGAGCATCAAAAATTACCTCAAAGAAGTGATTGAATTTTTCGCGTCACCTTCCCGTTCCCCAAATATTGGCAAAAAAGAAAAAAAAATCGATTTCCGGAGATTGAGGGAATCATATCTCGGGAACCTTAAGTCATAGAGAGATCAAATTGGTGTTGATTATTACCTAAGAGGATGATGAATATTTTGGTACTAAATAGTAACCGGTGACCACTGGCTAACTGGCTACAGTTCTCCAGATATTGGCCAAAAATTTCGGATTTCGGAAGATTTAAGGAGATATATTTCGGCGAACAGTAAGTCACATAAAGTCGTGATATTTTGCGAATTTTCCAATTTTTTTCCGGTTTTAGTATCACCTCCATCATTGAATTCGTTTCTTAACTTGTGACTCTCAATATGCTGGTCAAACTTGATGAATCGAACTTCTTGAAATATATTGTCTCCCGGACGGACGGACGGACGGACAGGCGAAATGTCAAGTTTCGGTAAATGAAACTCTTTAAAGGCGATTGTGTTTGTCACTGCTAGGTACTATGTATAATTCAGTTGTTTTTTTATTATTATTATTTTGCGTTCAATGTCCCTTTCAACACAAGGGCTGTTGGACATGTGGACCGACACTTTAACATAGTATCGAAAACACATGAGTTTCGAAAGGCAATTGAATCTTGGTCTCCCGTACAGAATGCACTCAGCCTAATCAATATTAGAAATGTATGTATGTTGTAATATCCTATGTGATGCCGTAAACAAGCAGTTCCACGCTTCAATGTTTACAAACACAACCACATGGTTGGGCAAGAAGATCTCCCACCAGAGGGACATATAATCACATGCAGACGACGGCTTCTGGCCCCTCCCATGGAGCAGAAGACGACATCAGATCAGCAGCGCCACCGCCACCCAAAAGGACCCTATAAATTGGATGGACGAAGGCAACTCGACACCACAGACAAAGGATATACAGACCGCAAACTTCCAATATGTGCAATTGAAATCAGTTTTTATCGTCTGCACAGTGAAAGAGCCAATCAGCGCTGGGGTGGGTGGAACGATGTGTCGTCCCGGGTGAGATGGCGCTGCCATCGGTCTGTGAACGTGACGTCATGGGTTGTCATAGTAACCAGGGGATTGTTTTCGTCTGCTTTGAATCACAAGTGTTAGACGCAGTGCAGAATGATTAGCTAGCTTGTGTTCAGCTTTTCTTGTACTGCCTCTGGATTTGACATTCCTTTCCAGCTTTATATATATATATATCAGATTTTCCTTTTTTCCCTTTTTTTTTCGAGTTCACTGAAACTGCCCAAGTTCTGCAAAATACGTCAACATAAAAAGCTGTTCCCCAAATGCAAGTAAAGGAGCCAAAGAGTAATAGTTTTAAATAAAAATATAGAAATTCCTCCTGTGGCTGCGAGTGTCTGCACAGACAAAGGATATCCTTTGTGTGTGCTCGCAGCCACTCTTCCACCACGTGCTAGTATCCTAACCCGCGCCCAGTGAGACAAAGCCTCGAAGGTGGCGTCAGATCGACTGATTAGTTCCGTCGTCGTTGGTGCAGAGGCGCTACTGTTCCCGAAATTTCCAGTTTGCCGCGGAGTTTGCGGTCAGTATATCCTTTGTCTGTGCTCGACACCAGTTTTCTGGTGACCCTCCTTTAGTCTGCTACGGGACTCTTGGAGTAACCTAACCCCAGGCCTCTAGTCTGCTACGGGACTACGCCTATCCTATCTCCTGGCTTAGCCTGATACGGGGCTCTGTTGGCCACTTAACCCGCCTCTGCTTGCTACGGAGCATTGGTTCCTTAATTCCACTCCTCTTAGCCTGCTACGGGGCGCATATTTGCGGATCCCAAACGTTTCAGCATATCCTCTGATCTGATTGGTCGATACAGATGCGATATCACAAGACATGATCTACATATAGCACAAAATAAACATAAATTGTTGTCGGCTCTGGTAGCCGAGTGGTCTAGCGTAACATGCTACTAACAAAAGTGTTTTGGCGAGGGTTCGAATCCTGCCTACGGATAGTTTTTTTACTACTTTTAAAAATGTTTATAACACTTCTTTCGTTAAAATAAGATTAAAAATAATATTCAAAAAGTGATTTAACGATCATTGTTTTAAAATTTTCATTAAACTTCTTTTATTAAAATAAGTTTGCCCTTGTACTATATAGATCCACAGCAAATGTAGTAGTAGTAGTAGTAGTACATTTGCCCTTGTACTATATAGATCCACAGATATGTAGTAGTAGTTGTAGTACATAGTAGTAGTAGGAACGGATTACAAGCCCCGCAGGGGTTGTTTGGATTATGTTATCGACATCAAATTGGCAAGAATGCTGAAACGTTTGGGATCGGCAAAAATGCCTACGGGGCTGTGTTGGAGATCCTGTCTGCGACCTTACGGTCAAAGACCACCTATAACTCACCTTGATTCTAGGGAGATCAATTTGTATAGTATTTAGTAACAATACTTTTATAAAGGAAAAGTTTTATAATAAAACTGGTAGTGGGAGTCGATTCCGGACGCTCTTTTTATTAACTGCTCTACCCAAAATCATATGAGACAAAGTTTTACAATATAGATAGGTAGATAGATAGATGATGTAGGCAGATAGATATCGTGGAGGATTGTTCGACTAGATTTCCCGCAATGTTCTTGCAACAGAGGCTCACATATATTCAATAGGGTTCAGATCTGCTCCACGAGAAACCATTTTGTAATATTTTCAGTATGGCAACACGTTGTTCCATCGTGAAGTGCTATGTTCTTTCTCGTACAGAAAACACATGGCGATCGTGCGTTATTCGGCGCCAAGGTATATAAAATAACATATAGCCTCAGTTCGCGTTGAACGTTCTGATTGGCTCCTTGTCCGTGACGTCTTGTGAAGGAACTTGTGCCCATCTTGAATTCCGTATGCAATATTTCACTTCTTCTCTTGAACGAAACCACCATAGGCGGTACTAGAGGGAAGACAGGGGGTGCTTCCCCCCAGTAGTAAAGCTGGCCCTCCCTAGAATTTTTTTTACTGGACGAAAACAATGTTATTAATTTACCTCAATTTACGCATGACAATTTTAATGATGCTTGCATTCGACATGTTCAATAATGTCTATACTCGTCCGCCCATCGATTTTTTTTTAATATGGTCTAGTGCCTGGATGTAATAAAATCCCTGGATTCATGTGATAGTGGGCAGTATAGCGACCTCTCTATTTGCACTATATGAGTTTTTTTTTTTAATTTGATAGCTTTATTATGTAAATAATTTTTGTATTAACGTAGTAAGTTTTTCTTGTTTACATACCGGTATGCATGATAAACCAGTCTGCAGTTTTCTTGTTATTATTTTATTTATAGCATAGTAATGTTTGAATAGTTCAGATTCCCGGAGCATATTATTAAGGTACTGTACACACTGAAAAAACAGAAAGGAAAGAAAAAAGAAGCCGAACTCTTGAACTGCTAAACTCAAGCAATTATATTCTACATATATTCATATAATACCCATTGCTTATTATTATTATTATTATTATTATTATTATTATTATTATTATTATTATTATTATTATTATTATTATTATTATTATTATTATTATTATTATTATATAAACTGAAGTTTGTAGTTACATTAATAAGGTATACACTGTAACCAGGAGCAAAACCAGAAATTTTTGTGCAGAGTGTCGAAAGTTGGGAGAGGTACAATATTGCAAGACAAAGACACGACGTTATTCTACATCCGAGTAAACGATAAATAATTTCCAAGTAGCGGAAGTAGTGAATCCCAGGAACACTTTTTATATTTTGCTTTCGAAAAGGGAGTAAGCTATATTTGTGCTATGCTAAAGAAAAAAATATGTTCCTGATAACCTGATATTTTAGTTTCATGCTGTAAAAGTTACATGGGTACAGTAGCAATAACAAGCAGTGTTCGCAGTTTGAGGGAAATTTTCGTAATCTTGAGAAATTTCATAGGTAAATTTAGCAGAAAGAGAAAAAGGGAATTTTTCAATATGACGTGAAAATCCAGGGAAATTCTCGTGCTTACTGATTAGCCAATATAAATACTTAAAGGGCCTAGCGGAATAAGCATGTGAAAACTGCCCACAAGCATATCTGCACCAAATTTACAGTATCGATTAACATTTATGAGAAACTCAGTTTCCAAAAGTTTCAGTCCCCAAAGCGCTTTTGGAGGGGTGTTAGGCGGGGGGAAGGAAAATTGAATCTTTTTTCCTCCTGAGCGGCTGAACCGATTTGCTTGAAATGAAAAAGATATTAGGTGTTTTCAACAAGAGAAAAGTTGGAAAATATTTTTTTTTTTAATTTTTTGGGGTTGAAAATTGGTCATTTTTTTTTTTGAAATTTTGAAAAAAAAATTAATGGAAGACTAACTGGGATACCCAAAATTTTTGGCCAGTTTTGTCTTGAGAAGGTCCATAAAAATATACATTGTTTTCATTTTGTTTGCAAGAGTACCTCATAGTGAAAAAAAGCCAAATGTACATAGGTCAGCATCTATGTGGTATACGTATGATACACACTGTACACCACTAGGATAACCAATACTTTTGAATGGGGGGCATGAAGTTGTTATAACATTGGAATCTTATGATAGTAAGTAATTTTTTGTTTTAACGGTAATTGGTCTCTGAGGGAGGATGACGGGGGTTCTCGACCCTGTTCGCACCTCAAATGGCTACGCCAGTGCTGTACATCAACTGAAATTATACATTCCCGCATTTTGTGTTAATTTTGCACATAATCAGTGTTCTGTGATATATATATATAGATCTTTGTTTAGTAATTGTTCTTGTTTTGTAACAGTTGGTTAATAATATGCCAGTTATTAATAGGTATTTATGTGTTCCGTTTGTTTCGATGGTATTACTGTATATTTGTGTTTAATATGATCAAATAAAGAATGAATTAAAAGAAATTAATCTTCATCACTGTTTTCGTCCACTACTGGAACAATTTCGGTTTACGTGAACAGAACTGTTGGCTGCTGTTCTCACGTTGCTGCTATTGTGTATTATTTATCATACGCGAGATACTTATCGAAAATCATTTGACCAGCTGGAAATACTCAGTAAAATGTCACGAAAACCGAAATTGCTCCAGGAGTGGATAAAAACCGTGATGAGGATTAATTTCCAGGTGCATAAGTAATTTTAAGTGTGGTGACAAACTATAAATACAACGCCACTGTGTAGTTTTGCATGTGTGAAGTTAATAGACAAAAGATAAATCATATTTTAGTCCAGAGAGTGCATCCACGGGGAGGGTTCACCGGGCCTGAACACTTTCCTTAAAACCTCCGAACTCAACATACATTTGTACACTTTCTCAATAAAACAATACTTGTTTAACAGGGAAATCCTGGATGGGGCGGATCCAGGACCGACTACTGGGGAGACGCGGTCGGTTCAGAGATGGTCATCCTCCCTCATTTTGCCCTCATGAGGGCCGCCCTCACCCTCACCTCACCCTCATTTTAGTAGTTGAGGGTGAGGGCGTTGGAGGGTGAGGGTGAGGGCGATAAAGTAATTGAGGGTGAGGGTGAGGAAGGGTGAGTGTGAGGGTGTCAATGGAGGGTGAGTGTGAAGGAAGGTGAGTGTGAGGGAGTCAGTGGAGGGTGTGTGTGAGGGCGTCAATGGAGGGTGATGTGTGAGGGAGGGTGAGTGTGAGGACGTCAATGGAGGGTGAGTGTGAGGGAGGGTGAGGATGAGGGAGAGTTAGGAATAATGACCATCTCTGGGTGGGTTGTCATACTGCTACTTCTAACGGCTCCAAACTTTGGGATGGGTTTTATTTATATATAAAATAAGAAAGTTTCCTGTTCTGGGAGGAGCGATCGCCCAGATCGCCCACCCCTCTGGATCCGCCCCTGGTGGCATAAAAATTTGATCTTACACTTCGTCTATATTCTTCCTATTACAAGAAAAATCTACATCAAGTTCAATGATTTTCTTCTAAACTATATCTGGAAGTTGTATTTTACAATTATTTATCGTCTTTTCGCATGTAGAATAATACCCGTTCCGTACTACATAGATGTGGTGGCTTGCAGTGTTGGACTCAACCGTCAGAGCTTGGGCCTCTCCCAGCAATAATTTCTGTATGCGCTCTTGGTCTAGAGAAATGTATGACAGTAAATTTAAGCAAAAGGGTTGGCTTTTAAAAGAAAGTTAAAAACAAGAGCGTAATTTTAGAATTTCTTTTTAACTAATAAGAATAAGCTGAAATGACCGTTCTTCGCACGGGAAATATTGGTTATGGAATAATATTTTACCCGCTTTTCCCCCCTGATCCACATTTTCATGAAATTGTAATGATAAAATCAGATACTCTATTTTTGGGATAAATTCCTATTCCTCTAAGATAGATTTCGCAAAATTAGTATTTAACTTGAACACGACTCAATAATTAATATCTATTTTTGACAGTTATTTATACTTGCTTTAGTATACTAAGAAACTGAAATTATGTTTTCAATTACAATTTGATCCATATTTCAATTTTTGTAAGTACAGTAAACCCTCTTTAACACGAATTCCAAGGGACTGAAAAATCAAGAGTTCGTGTTTAAAAAATTCGTGTTAACCGGGGACCCAAATTTATTATTCGAATACATTTTCTCCATACATACGAACTACAGTATAGAGATTATACATACCACTATAGTATATTATGTATGTCATAGAAAACACTAGAGATGGTATCGAGACGAGACTGAGTAGTCTCGGTCTCGTCTCGGTTCCAAATTCGAGACGAGACCAAGACTATTCTCCGTCTTGATACCATCCACAGATTTGTATCGAGACGAGACTAAGAGTTTCGGTCTCGTCTAGATTTCGAAAAGCACGGCTCGGTCTCAAATTCGAGTTAAGATCGAGATCGAGACTAGTTTCGGTCTCGGTACCGTCCTCTGAAAAGTGAAAACACTACAATAAGCTTATTATCCTAACTTCGAAGATTTAAAAAAAAAAAGTTTCCACACAGGAAATCCAGGTCAAGTTATAAAATTGATAACTCTGCTAGCAGGTTGGGTACCGCTAATAACGGAAAGATATTTATGACTGCCATAACTAGTTTGGAGTTACAGGGGAGAGAACATGTTTTGTCTCGAGCTGTCGCCAGCTCGTCTGCCAAGCACCTGCATGTTCAGCGCTTGACGGAGGACAGAATCAACACCTCATAAGAGAGGAAAGATACCCGTTTCTGGTTTTTCTCTTATTTACAAGGCAATTTTCGTCTGTATAAATACTGTATGACAAAAACTGATCTGGAGTGAAATCTGAAATAAGAAAAATGATCTGAAAAAAAAAAAAGGATTGAAAGTTCGTGTTAAATGAATACCTTTACTAACTCAAGGGACTAAAAATTAGTTCGTAATTCGTGCTAACCGAAATTCGTGCTAACCGTTAAAACTTGCTATAAGATAACGTACAGCGATGCCGGGACCGAAATTTTGTTCGTCCTAACCGAGTGTTCGGCTTAAGCGAGTTCGTGTTAACGAGGTTATACTGTATATTAGTTCGATTTTATTAAGAAAATGTATTCTTTATTATCATAAATCTCACAATCAATGCTCTTGTTATTTTGTAGTCGTCCTAAACCAAAATACGCAAATGACAATGTTTTTAAAGCTTACAGTTCTTTCTTTCTCTTGTAATAAGTGAGTATCACTTCCTCTAACTAAAATCCACCAGTAGTTGTCCATCATGTGAGGATCCTCTCTAAGCTCTTGACATTTGTGTTCCATTTTTTGAGTACCATAATGGAAATTTTCCTTTTTCCTGTCGCTCACAGCTAGCAAGTTCTCGAGGGAAAAGTATACTTGAAAATATTCGAAATGAATTTTCAACCGAATCATGGTTCTAACAATTTTTATTTTATTAGACCTAATTTTATATGTAGATGAAGTGGTAAGCAGTACTTTATCGGGTTTACTAAAGCATTATATTTAGCATTTTGTGATAGCATTGATAAAGTTCGTAACAGTGCTGAAAATGACGTATTTGTGGAAAATATTTTAAATGATTGTTGTTCTCTTTTATAGGATTACAGTAATAGTTCTTAGTTGCTGTAATTACAATATCTCGCAATTATATGCTTTAAGCAATGTAGCAAACTTCAGCAATATTTATCACATCTCCGGAAGGGTTTGAGATATCGAAGTGTTATAAGCTGCAAAATAATTTACACATCCATTGTAAACCACACAAGTAACTAGATATGATACTTATCTAAGCATTTTTTCGACATAAAGCCTTTGAAAAAAAATCAAATTTTAAAGAGCTGGTAACTTCGTTCCTGTTCATTTGAAACTAGTCATACCATGACCATGTTATTCAACGCTAAGGTACTTTCGATGTGCGTTATTCCGTCCATCTCCGTTGTGCTGTACATGTGATAGAGGCTTCTTAACTTTGGTTGTTTGTGATACTATAACATCCTTAGTTTGCAACACTGAACAATAAATGTGTTTTTTATGTTTTAACTTGACATGTTGATTTGAAATATATATATATATATATATATATATATATATATATATATATATATAGATAGATAGATAGATATATATATATATATAGATATAGATAGATAGATAGATAGATAGATAGATAGATAGATAGATAGATAGATAGATGGATATAGATATAGATATAGATATAGATATATAGATATATATAATTCGAAGTAGTGACATTTGAAAAAAAATATAACTTTATATTGGAATAGCAACACTGTTCACTTGGTGGCGTTGCTTGAAACGTAAAACAATGTCTCCCCCTTGTATTATGGATGATCAAGATAAATTATAACCCCTGTATATATATATATATATATATATATATATATATATATATATATATATATATATATATATATATATATATATATATATACAGAGCGTTCAAAAAGTCTCTATACACTTGAATTGTCACATATTCAAAGCAACGAGAAAATTATTTTACTCAGAATTTATTATATTTTATGGCATAAAAGCACTATGTACAGGGCGTAGCATATACACACACATTTTCACAGCAAATGTTGGAAATGTCCCCCATGAGCCTCCAAACATGCTTGCACACGTTTCTTCTTGTTCTCAAATACTCTCACAAGTTGTTCATGTGGAATGCTATGAGTAAAATCTCGAGCTGTTTCGAGTTCTTGTAGCGTCTGGGGGTTCCCTTTATAAACATAATTCTTTGCATAACTCCAGAAGTAAAAATCCGGAGGATACAAGTCAGGAGACCGAAGTGGTCACAATCCCTTTGAAATTATTCGATCTCCAAAAACCTCTTGCAGTAATCTCATGGATTGGCGAGCTGTATGTGCTATAGCGCCATCTTGTTGTCTCCAAGCATTACGAATTTCGTCTTCAGTTAGTTCTCCTATGAACTGGTGAATAATTTCACAATAACGAGTTGAATCTATTGTTTGTCTGAAAAATATGGGTCCGACTATTCTTCCTCTGGATATTGCAATCCACACCCCTACCTTCTGGTAATGCAGAGGAACTTCATATATGACATGTGGGTTTTCTGCACAACACAAACGTGAGTTCTGGGCATTGACGTAACCTGATAAATAGAACCAGGCCTCATCAGTAAAAAAAAAAAAAAAAAAAAAAAATCCAAAACATCGTCAGACATGTCCATAACAAACCGGGTAAACCATTCACAATAACTAGATGCAACAATCACTTCAACGTCACTTTGCCGACTGGAATCTAAGAAAGGAACTTCACGCAAGGCGATAATATAGCAGTGTTGCAAACTTTCGTATAAAATTTTATTTCACGTGACTTTGAATGCGACTTTGACTTGCCACGATTCAGGTGTATAGAGACTTTTTGAAAGCTCTGTATATATATATATATATATATATATATATATATATATACTGGAAATTGCCATATTTCTAGCACTAACAGAAATAATTCAGAAAATAGTGCTTTGTTTTAAGGTCTTGGTAAAATAAGGAAATTAAATATTACCCCTATGAAAAAAACAAACACACTATATATATTCTCCAAATTGTCCCTGTAATACTAGTAATATAGCAGTATCCAGTAACTAGCCAGCAGTACTCGTAACAATGATTCATATCTAAAAATATGAACATGTTATGTTTCTATTTTGTCTACAGGGTACGACACTGACATTGATAGTTTAGTGTTGACGTTGTCTAGTGATAGCGCTTTGAGGGTATTTTAAAAGAGTCCATAAACATTTTCGTTCTTCAGATTTGGAAATCTAGTTGTTACAGTTAGACCCAAAGCATCTTATGCAAGAACAGAAGGATTTGTTAGTTATACATTGATTAATAAATTGTTTATTCTTCCTAACAAAATTAAATTCTAGTTCTGGAATTCAGTAAATTCTACTCCCCTACTCATTCCAGCCTCTTTTCGAGCAGCTCTTCTTGACATTTAGAGAGATTCAGATATCATGCTAAGTTGTTCAGTATAGAAAAAATTATCAAAATCCTTACACGTTCTGGGCAATCTTCGTAGGTATCCTTAAGAAAACTTACCTCGACTGACACAAAATATTTCCTTTGCTTACCAAATTTACCTAGGTTTGTTGAGTATTAAGTTCCTATTAGAGAGGTTATGTGAGAAGATTAATTTAGTTAGGCCGTATATTAAATTAAATGACAACAACATTTGATTCATTCCATTCCTGGTGTAAATTATGCTACTTTGAACACACACAAACCATTGCTATGGTCTATCTGAAGAACAATGGAAAATTTTAACCATTTATAGTGGTCAATCAGTCACTGCGAGAATTTCCCTGGATTTTCACGTCTTTTCGAAAAATTCCTTTTTGTTAAATTTATGTACGAAATTTCCCTAGATCAGGAAAATTTCCCTCAAACTACGAACAGTAGTTCTGGCCTAAAATTTTGATCAAAGAACGTGAATGTTCTGAGTAAATAATCTACATATTCTGCTAGAGATAAGTTTTCTAGCTTTGACAGGGGATTAACAACTGGAGTTCACGTCCATGCGGTATTTGATTGTATACCACATGAAGCATTAGAGTATTCAATATATATTCTTCTTTCCAAATCTCATTTATTTCTATTAAATAGAAATACCAGTGTTAATTACAGAGAAAACAATTCTTGACATTCACGCACTCGTGACCACTTGTCAAAGGGCAAAGCAAAATCTAAAATATGAAGTGTTCTCAGTAAAACACCTTCTTAGCCAGTTTTCTTTGGCCAGGTTCATAGAAAAATGAAGCGGTATCATTATTAAGGTATCATTATTCTGCCTTTGACAGGTCCTGGGACTAATGAAAATTTTTTATTTTATTTTAAATTTGAGCCTGGAAATATTCCTTCCACGTTTCTCGATCTTTAGCTTCCTCATTTAACTCCCAATATTTTTCTTCTATTTTTCAAATCATTGATCAGTTGTGTTCTTCCTATTCCTCGCTTTCCTTCTACCTTACCTTCTATGACGGTATGAAGAAGGCATTTTTTTTTTTTTTTTTTGCAAGATGTGTCCAATGGAATTGGCCTTCCCACGAAGGATGCCAGGTAAAAGCGTTCTCTTCTCCCCTATCCGTTTTAAAACATCTTCATTTGTGGTTCTCTCTATACGTTTTTCTTCTAAACCTTCCTTCGACACCATACTTCGAAGCTCTATAACTTTTTTCTTCTCTGAACGAAACAGTAACATTCGTTAATTTACCTTACCCCTTATAATGCTTTATTTGGTTTGAATAACTATACAGGGTGTTTCAAAACAACGCCGAAAACGTTTGGGAGGTGATTCCTGACACTAAGATAAGACGAAAAGTATAGACCATCCTGGGTATACAAATGTTTCCTTTAGAAGTTATACGCTGCCAAAAACATGAGAAAATGTACTTTAAAGGCCTATAGCTCCAAAACTATGGGACCTACTGTAGTCGGGTCACTATTTCACTTAGAAACTAGTCTGCGTCCTATCCAAATATCCATGTTTCAGAATTTTAAGGTATTCAGGCAACAATTTTTATAGAGGGAGTTCTCGAGCATATAATTTGAACTACTCATCAACTACCTCTATAAAAACTGTTGCAGAAGCACCACAGGATTCTGAAACTTGGATATTTGGATAGAGCTCATATTACTTCCTAACTGAATTCTTGAACTGATTACGGTAGGTTCCATAGTTTTGGAGCTATGGACCTTCAAAATTCATTTTTTCATGTTCTCGGCAGCCTATAACTCCGAAAGGAAGCATTTGTACACCCAGGTTGATCTATACTTTTTGTCTTATCTTGGTGTCAGGAATCACCTTCTAAACGTTGTCGGTGTTGAGTTGAAATACCCTGTATGTACGTCAGATGAATGTTTTTTTTTTAATTTTTAATTTATCTATTTATTGTATTATTATTATTTTGTTTTACATGGATATACACGCATATGTTATAAGATAGAAGACAAAAATATTTAGATTTATTAATTTGCTTTGGTCGAAATAGTTTCTTGAGATACAGACTGATATATCTGCTAACACCGAGTGTATATGAAAATGTGTTGTAATCGAAAGAAGGGGCAGTTATTACATTCGGGAAGTTTCTGTACAAAATATACAGGATGGATCAAAAGTAGGTATAGGCTTACATCCCTAAATTGTTCAAGTATATGGGTTTCTTTGCTTCGGCTCTTCCGAGCTTAAGATGTACTTAAAGACACATTAAGAACAAATAATAAAGAAACTAAGTCTACCTGATGGAAAACAATAAGAAATGGTATAAAATGCAGTACGGTACTGTATAACTACTCTTGGGTCACCCTGCATGTCTTTAAAATATTGCAGTTTATTCTTTGATTATTTTCTCATATGGATCAGAAAGTAGTGTTTTCATCTGGGATACAATATTTCAAAACGGAACGGTTTCCTTTTTTCCTTAATATACAGATTTTCTTCTGAATAATTCATTCGATATTCACGAAACTTTCCACAGTTATTTAGTGATAGAACACAGTAATTTTAGAAGTCAATTTAAAATCCGTTTATTCTTCTCGTTTGTACAATAATGTGTGAAAAAATTTGTGTTGGAGAATTTCATACATTTCCCTCAATTTTAACTAAAGTACCCTTTTTGTTTAGTTCAGAATAACAAGCGTATACAAAAATAGGCTCCTGAGTGTCGAATTTTGAAAATTCGAGTAAATTTAATCAAGGAGTACGACCAACAGGGCCGGAACTTCGGAACATAGAGTCCAAGATACTGTATTTTAAGAACTAAAGACGCACTTGTTTTCTTTGAAAACTTGCCTCCAAAACTCAGATGCGTCTTCTACTCGAAATTAATATAAAAATGTCCGGTGTTTGATTTAAAATTCCCGCCAGTATTAAAAATGGCCATATAGGCTATTCGATACCGCGGGAAACTTACCTCCATCTGGCAACATTGGATTCAACTGGCAGCAGCAGTGCACCGATGACTGTTTCCCTCCCGTCTAGGGATGTAAAATACCTGGGTATTTATTTCAGCGGGTAAATACCCTGGGTAAATACCCGGGTATTTACCCAAAATGGGTATTTTAGTGGGTATTTTATGTTTCAATTACCAATAAATGAATTTTATCGTTGTGAATGAAAAATATAATGGTCATTTGAATCACTTGCAACAGAAGCACTAAATAACCACTAAATTAATCATTTTTTCTATCAATTAAAGAATGAATTTGATATTTATTAAGTAACACAGTACTGATTTCCTAGCTACTCCCCATTATTTTTCTTTCTACTCACACTAAATTTCCTACTATTATTCTTCGCGGAAAATAATTGTCCATTCTACCCCGTAAATTCTTACCTTAGTGTGCCCCTGAGGCGTCCAATCAGTTGCACGGTGTAGAATTACATAGTGGACCAAATCAACACGAAAATATAAAATTTATGATAGAACATGACGATGATCAAAGAAAGTGAAGTCAGTTATCACCAAACTAATCATACACTATTATTAAGTATTCTGTCTGCCAGCAGCTCCTGGTATTAATAACACGAAATTTAAGTTACTCCTTATGTTCGCGTTTGATGAAACTGCTTTCTTCATTTCTCTCGATCTGGCACATCTTTTATTTCCAATACGTTCTCCAGTTTTTCAAATCACCGATGAGCACACCAACTAAACTATTTAAGTAACAGTGGGATCTATATAACTAAAATGAACAACCACTTTTTCTTTGGGTTTACCAAATTCATTAATTGCAGAAAATGAATTTATTTTCCTATTATAAGGATCTAAAAATGTGAATAGTACTGATGAAAAACAACTTCTTTAATATATTAAAAAAAAAAACTGAACTGATATTCGAAATACAGCTGGTTACTTTTTTCCCGCGAGGTCAAAACAAAGCAAATGGAGATGAGCAAGACAACCCAAAGATACTATATTAGAATACTTCTGTTTTACTAATATAAAAGCTGCTCTCACGCATTGTCTCCTATGATTACTAAAATTTTTTTCAGGGTTATATTGTTTACAGAACATTCATGATCTCTTCAGACAAGTAATGTGTATCTTTCGACAACGTGAAATCAACAAAAACAGGTTCAGACTTTGAAATGACGAAATAACTGATAGATTCATTTCTCAAGTTACACCACCCGTCACACTGTAAATCTAGATTTGGAGAATTCCTCTAACTTCATTTTAACTTCCCCTTGCATTTCACTGTATTGAACATCCAAGTAACTCGTAACCAGGCGATATGAAGGAGAAATTTTCTTTAAAAAATTCAATCCATAAAGGGTGAAAAACAAGTGACAGGGGACACCCACTAACGAGATCGCGTTGACAAGGCTTTCGTTCAACACTTCCTGTAATATACTTCCCGTAAGACTTCATTAACGTTCCATACGTCGTTATTTGTTTTAAGAAAGGTCTATATTAAGATTCTATCAAAGATCCTAAATAGTAACGTTGAACCTAAGAAGCCTTAAAAGTTAAGGAAAACCTGTACATTTGATGGAAATTGATGTAATGTTTTTTTATTTCAGCATATTTTCATACAATAAATGCGACTACATCAAATATATCGAACTCATTTTCTCCTTTCATGATAAAACTACTCTAAAATGTCCTTTTAAGTTACTATACTAGTAGACATAGGGCACACTTTTTTCATGATTAACTTGAAGTCCATAATGATCTACTCGGAAAGATTTTGATAATTTTGGTTGTCTTTATTCAACTAGTTATATAGCCTCTGATGTGTAATGCTTTAGATACATAATCCAGCTTTCGTTTATCTTTTATTTATGTGTCGGGTGTCTGAGTTGTTTTCTGTGAAACATTTCTGAGAATTTTTAAAATTTCAAAATTGCACTTTTCAGGAAAAACTGTTGGATTGAAGTACTCGCAAAACATCTGCTCTCAAATGAAAATACACAATAACTTGAAAGGGTTCTTGAAAATTGATGGCGTATTGCAGACTTTACATTTAAAACTGGGCCTGTCTCCCAAACATTCAACAAAGAGGGTTTATGTACGATTTCTATGTTTGGACAACCTAAGGCTTGAAGTCATACTGATTTTTTTTTTTTTTTTTTAATCTTGGTGTAAAACTAATCCAAGTTTAAAAGCCGTTCACACCTTGGTGAAGAAAGGGCATAGACTCATAAGTATAGTAAAATAGCCCCAGATAAATCTTGAGACGGCAAGTGGGTGGTACTGTAGGTACCCCGAGGAGACATTAATCCCTCAAGTTTCAACTCTGATTCTGATTCTCAATCTGACTTGTTCGTGAGCGATGACGTAAAATCGGAAATGTGGTGTGAATTATTTCTCAAGATTGGCTTGATCGACGTTGATCAAACTTTGATGTACGTATAGGTGTACACGAGGGCTTCGTCTGAAAAATGTAACAACTCACTCCCACCATCTCCTCCTTTCAAAACAATCGATTCAATATTGTGATCTCTTTACCTATGCAGTTCTTCGAGAAAAATTATTTTTAAAAAATAGGTTTTAGATATCGCTTTAACCTAGAATAACCTATAATGTCCAAAATTGTACCGCTGGTGCGCCATGATTAAAATTGCTTTCAAACCCGCACCGCACCTGAACGGGGTCGATTGGATATTATTTTGCATATTTATAGTGAATGAATGAGACATCACGCTCGAGAGACCCCAAAATACAGAAAAACGTCACCAGTACGGTTAACAATTCTTAAAACTTCATAATAATTGAACTTTCGTAAAATACCCATTTTTTGGGTAGGTAAATACAAAAGGGGTAAATACCCGGGTAAATACCCATTTTTTATTTACCTACCCACTGGGTATTTACCCGACCCACATCTCTACTCCCGTCCCACCATCACAAACCCAGAACCACACACTAGAGCAGTATTTCTCAAAGTGTGGGCCGTTTCTTTGGTAGGTCGCGAGAAGTTTTCCCGTTTAATTGTGAAAATTTTATTTTGATGCAAAAATCTATGTTGTAAAGTAAGTACCATTCAGGAAGCGAAAATTGAAAGCGTTTGTTAATGAGGTGAAGAGTAAGTGGTTATTCAGAGCCTTGCCCTGTTTTACAGTCAGTAGAGATGCAGGGTTAGGATGGAAAGAGAATGGGTGAGTCAAAATCCGTCACGGGGTAGGGCATTGCGTTAAGAATAGTGTGGGCTCTGTGTTACCTTTATATGGAAAAATTAGAATTATGATTTACAAAATTGAAATACTACCATTACGTAGAATGACAATGTGTATTTGAATAAAAGTAGGTGGACCACAAAGTACTTTTTAATATTTAATGTGGGTCGCGGTAACAACAAGTTTGAGAACCACTGGGCTAGAGTATACATACCGTAAACTCTGCGAAAAATTGGGGGGAAAATATTACGGTAGATAATTTTGTAAAAATTGCTTAAAAATTTAAGTTCTTATATTCCGTAGCGCTTATAGTCCGTAAAATACGTTATGTAGCGAGAGAGTCTAGAAGGCTGTGGAGTTATAATTACATTTTGCATTCTTTGGTTTAAACGATAATCATTTCTAACATTTCTTCTAGTACGCGTACCCTTTGTATATCAGGATACGATGACAAAATCTTTAACTTCTCATGATTATACGCTTTAGGCTAAGACAGACGATGATTAAAGCAAGTGGATGATGATGGAATGAGAAAGTAGGAGGAAACGGGAGTACCCCTAGAAAACCCACTGACTCGATGTTATCCACCACAATCTCACTTGGCCGGGGATAGAACCAGAGACCCTATGGAGTTGTGACAAGCGTTCTACCATATAGCCAAAGTTGTCCCCCGGAATACGATGACATTTGCTGAATTCCATATTCCATGACACTTTCTTTACGATGAGAAATAAGTGCACAGTGGCTTTTGGGATACTTTTTATATACAATTTTCTCAGAAACATTTTGCGTCTTAAAGACAGATATGGATATTTAACAGCAAATTGACGAGTTACTTGTTGAAGAAAGGTCATTGAATGATTACGTAATATTTGCCTACACCAAGAAAAAATGTACACTACAATACGAGTGTAACATTACAGATAGTTCTTTGGAGCAAAGAAAATTATAATGAGGAATATTTACGAATAATAATTCTCGGTACGCCAAGGTCGGGTTAAAATTCCGCGAATAATTAGAGAAATTATAATTTTGTACATTAACTGCAGGGCATACGCCTGAAATTACATGTAGGCTATTATTCACACCTGTCCACAGGTATTCTGCAAATAAATAAATAATAACATTCTACGTACGTTTGAATGTTTGGAAATTTATACATGACGTATTTGGAGGTACCATCTAGTTTCAAATAGGCCAACCAATTCATTTATTTCTTACTAAAAAAATTGATTTATATATAGCAAGTTACTTATTTATTTATCTGCAATATTCTTTTTCTATTTAATCGTACATTTCTATAGGTAAAGAACAAAATTTTCTTACATATTTTTTCCCGAATCCTGCTTCACGGTTAGTAAATATTACGACTAGGTGATACTCAAAACAGGGGCGTCATTTAGGGGGGAGGGAGGGGCATTTGCCCCCCTCCTGAGTTTGAGATGTATATAGATTTTATCAATATAATGGTAGTAAATCAGTGAAAAACGCGAAATTTTACTTATATCAAGGGATCTTGGCCCCCCCAAGCAAAATCTGAAATGACGCTCCTGACTCGAAAGTATACGTTATTAAACTTTCAAAAATTTGGGAATTAACAAAAATTTTAGGAATGATCAAAAAATGGATCCAGAGATTTTCAATATTTGCTAATAATTAGTTTTTTGAATCAGGGACCACAAAATATTTGAACGGTCCCTAAATCGAGTCTTCGCATTTTCTACGGAATAAGCACATCATACTGAGTTAAGTGATGGTTTGAGTTTCACTACACTGTATGTAGTTCTCGAGATACGAGGCCTACAAGAAAATGTTTGATTGAAATATATTGGATTTTTTGATACAAAAATATTAATTTCAGATTTCCTCCTGATTTTTTTTTAATTAATGACTTTATTAAGAAAATTACATCCACCTTTCCAGTGATGTATTTAGGGGGACTCAACCTCTCCCTCGAAATTAATTTTATATATGCACAACTTCATTAATATTTGTGGGCATCCAAAAAGAAAAATATAAGTACTTTTCACTTTTTGTGCATAGCCACCCCCGAAACAAAATCCTAAATACGCCTGCACCTCCTAATTAGACTTAATATACCATGGTGAAACATTTGTATGTGTGTGTGTGTGTGTGTGTGTGTGTGTGTGTGTGTGTGTGTGTGTGTGTGTGTGTGTGTGTGTGTGTGTAAACGTGACATCTTACTACATTTTGGTAAAAAAAAAATAATAATAATGACAAAAATGAATAAATTCATATGAAGGAAAGATATAATCTACACTATATTATAAAATAAAAGCTAAAAAAAGGTAATACTAACTGAATTCAACAAAAAAAAAAAAACGCTGAAAAGCAGAAAATTATTCATAATTTATAAAAGTTTTGAAGTCTATGCCAAGCTAAACAAATTATTGCCTGATAAAAATAGACTTCAAAGATATGATGGATGAAACTAATAAATTATTATCTGCTTTTTAACGTTTTTTGTTGAGGTCTGTTAATCTTTATTTGTTTTTAAGTTTTTATTCTCTGCTTTTTATTGTTTTTTTGAAAAAAGGTTATTTTTAAAGACAATTTAAATTTTCCCCACTTTTTTCTAACTTAGTTTTAGATACCTTACCAAAAAAGCAGGACACTAACATTCTATAAATTTGTTAAACCTACAAAACATACGTGAACAAATTAAAATATCAAATTTGAACAGAGGACTCCATTTATTATGGAAGCAAGGAATAAAAAAGTATTTTTTTTAGAAAAATAAAAGGAAAACAATAAAAAAAACTGATTTTCAATAAAACTATTAATATATATTTACTACTTGGTATTTTCGAACTTTCTCGTCAGCTCCTTTTTAAGACAGAAGAGAAATATTTCGTTCTTACTAAAAGGTGCCGCTACGCCGTACCGTTGCGTACCATCAGAAATAAAACAATATACGTATATTTAAGGGTTCATACGTAATTTTTATAGCACCCACTACATTGGAAACTTGACCAACAACTGGTAACTTACCACAGATAACGTGATCACATACATATTCGATAGGAATGTTGATCATATTGCTATAGAACATTGGCGACATGTCTTTGGCATTGATTAACACATTTGGCACTGCGTACTTTTGCATACCTCCTCTCCTACTATACTCTCTATGCTTTTCATTAGTTTTGCAGGTTTTCGTGTAACAACTTCCATCATTTCACCACCACACTTACAGCATCTGGTAAGCTAATTGCATCCGTATTAAACCTTAATCTCTAAGAAATTTTAATGCACATAGCTTAGTTACAATTATTTTGAAGGCGCAACTCCCAATTACCAAATGACACATTTCACTTGTTTCGTTTACTGAGAGGAGAGAATAACGGCAATGCTGCGAGTCATCCAGGTAAACAACGCTAAGATAGGGCAAGTTACAGCAGAACACATAATCTTGGCAAATTCAGGGTAGATCACTTATTGCAATACATATGACCCAGTAGCTCATGTGTATTAGGGAATACTTAATAAATTTCACCTCGAACTTTTCCCCTCTGTTCAAACCAGAAGTGGTAAAAAAAATCTATGATTTTCGGTTTCACTACTGGTCACCATAGTGAACACATTGTAATAGATAGCAAGGAACAATTATATATAGCCTATTGAAAGATATTTGGAATCAGTGTTGGAATCCAATTTCTTTAAATAATCTTAACTTTCTCAAATTTCCGTCAATAGCTTCCCTTCCAAAGACAACACTGCCACATGTTGCATACCGTTGAAAAGGCCATTCCATTACCTTTCAAATCCGCTATGTCTGTAAAAGGGTGGACAATACGCAACAAAGTAGAAAATGATTCACAACCTGTAGCTCTCGAACCATTGAGATTAGGACCTATGTTCAAATGAAGTTTTTTACTTAGAATCATTCATACTATCATTTCCCAAAATATTTCCCCTTCCTCTTGGGAGAAACTATATATATATATATATATATATATATATATACAGTGGCGGATCCAGGATATGATCAAGGGAGGGGCTAAACCATAATTTGCCGTTTTATCCAGTGTAAAGCAGAATTGAAGCCCATTTTATCCAGTGTAAACCTGAGCGTGAAGGGGGGGGCTATAGCCCCGTAGCCCCCCCTTGGATTCGCCCTTGTATATATATATATATATATATATATATATATATATATAAATTCAGTATTACAAGGATAGATTCCATCTCTGAGTTTAATCCGCTACTGCAACCACTTCTGGTTTCAATATCGTTCTCTATATAGTGCGAAGTGTAATAATAAGAGTCGACAAATTATTTGTTTATGGGTATACAAGTTCTCTAGAATAAATTTCATCTAAATTCTAATTATTCTGCTGGAAAGGAACAGTAAACTCTACTGTAACTTTCGGTTGCAGTAGCGGATTATAAATATAGGGAGAAATTATTTTTGACACTAATCCAGCACCGAAATAACCGGTTTCATCTATGGCCTTATTTATCCCTTTATTGCAACCAGTAAAACTTCTTTCGAAAGTAAAAAAAAAAAAAAAAAATGAAATGAAATCTTTAAGTTTTACGTCCCACGGTTATGTCGGTTAGGCTAAAGGAGACGGTGATGATGAGTGATGAATGAAACGGTGGAATGAAGAAAGTGGGAGGAAACGGGAGAACCCCGAGAAAACCCACGCACACGGTGTTTGTCCACCACAAAGTTTTCTTTCGAAAGTAATACAAGGTACCAATACTTTTAAAAAAGTACTTATGAAAATATGTTGATTTTTGATTATGGATGTTTAATTGAATATTTTTTAATTTTTTTTTATTTATTTTAACGAAAATATCTTCTAGCATTTGCCTATCATGAGTTATTTCAATTTCTTCACTAAGAATTTATTTAAGGAAAGCGTGAATTGAAATTTCTTTCCTTGCTTAATACTTTCTTTTTCTGTATTGAATTCGATACTTTGGAAGTCTACCGAAGTTACACAATGTAAAACTAAACTGATTTGCTAAGTATTTCTTTCCAGAAACCTAACAAAATGTGTCGAATTTCCATTTCTTAACCTTGAACTCAAGCATTGTTCATTATATATACACAAGGAGTATTTCCCGTATACTTTGTAACGTGAGTAATGCTAATTTTCTTGCTATGTCCTTTAGGAAATCTGTAGTTGTCCTCTAATTATACCCATTGACACCGAAAATAGAATCTTCAAAATTAGCTAAAGTGCTCTTAGTTATGGAAAGTAATGAAGATTAAATGTACTTATGAGTATATGTTCATTACCGTTGTTCATTCACCAAGGTCATACTTTTCAAATTTGAAGGTCTTGTTGACGTAAGAAGAAATCCAATCTTAATTAAAACCATCACGGTGTGAGGGTGTGTGAACACATACGTATATATATATGAATTCAGCCTCAGCTCTTATTATTGTCTATACAACAACAGGAAACAAAATGCATCCCATGCACAGAAACGTCTTTATTTTGTCAGTGTTTTTCTTTGCAGTTGTGCAAGCAAAACTTTGTAAGTAGATATTATTATTATTATTATTTAAATATTTGAGAATGAAATTCGTTATTCATTAAGATCCTGAGCACTATAGAAGCTACTGGACGTACGGTTTCGAGTTCAATTTCCAGTGGAAATAAACGTGAATTTCATGTTAATCTTTATAAATATATATAATCTTTAATATATATAAAGTAGGGCTTGCTCAGAAGTGAAAACATAGAGGATCTTGTGAAAAATAGCTAAAATATAACAAAAACAAATAATGAACAAAATTATTAAAAATTATATTGCATTTCAAACAAATTTGTTCAACAAATACAAAATTGATGAAACAATTTGATGAAGTAACGTCAAGGAATCACTTTAATGAAAAAGAAAACTTCAGTATGGATGAACCATAAAATTTTAATGAAATATAAAAATACGATTCATCTTAACAGTTATTTATCTATTACCCTGTAAACTTTCTCCAAACATGTTAACAAATTATTTTCATTAATATGTGCCATCTGTTTACCAACTAAACATGAGTACAGTGCTTGGTGACATAATTTTAGTTTATATGTACAGCGCGCAGTAACTTCCTATTTTGTAAAATCATGTCATGGAATTCACTACAGATACAATTATAGTTGCACTCAGTTATTACTTTGTATTATGTATTTAAGAGTTTCAGTTTTCTACTGAAATTTCTCAGCAGTCCACTAATTATTCATTATAGAAAATATTCTCTCAGTCGAAGCATTTGTGACCGGGGGGGGGGACATATAGAGTGACCAGATTGCTGACTTTAAAAAAAGGACATTTTTTAAAAAATAACTTAGACCGAAATAATATATAGGCTCTACCTATAATGATTACCGATTAACGTATGCTGAAAATAGCTTTATTGTGGACTTAGGACGTCACCTATGATTGTTTCAAGTTGGTGAGGTGGTTGTAAGACAAATAGGCATCTTACATGTATGTTTTTTTCTTCTTGAGTCGAAAAATTAAATCGGAGCTACACGATATATTGTTTTATACAATTTTAGCGCTGAAATGAGACTTTAATTATCTAACAAACAAAGCATTATTTCCTTTATAATCTGTTGAATGTCTCCATAGTGATTGTATGTAGCATTTACGGTCAGTAAATTCCAAAACAATTTTCACTGATTTTAAGACGCGTACAGCATACCACTAAGACAAAGAGCAGGTAATTTAATAATAAAGAAACAACAATGAAACGAATACAATAAATCTGAAGTGAAAAGATAAGGAATCTGAAGATTAAAGTTTAGAAATAGACGTACTGTCTAATCTGAACCCAAGAGATGAGAAATCTGAAGCTAAAATATAAGAAATACGGTGTATTTCTTAAATTTTCTTATATAGACAGTAAATAGAAATAAAGATTAAACTTCTTATGTCAGTAATGTCATTTATAGCTATTTTTGGATCTTAAAATCCAATATATTTCAACAAACAATTTTCTTGTAGGCCTTACATGTGGAGAATTACATATAGTGTAACCAAACTCAAGCTACCAGTTAATTCAATATGATGTGCTTATTACTTACAAAATATCACAAACTCGATTTAGGGGCCGTTGAAAAATTTTGTGGACCTTGAAATTAATTATTGGCCATGATCGAATTCTTTTGATCCAATTTTGTTTTTCCTAATTCTTTTTTAAAGTATAACCTATACATTTAAAAAGGTGTATTGATTCTAATTATGGGCTTTTAATTGACTATTATTTTTTTTATTTTAATAATAACACTTTGTATCATTTCCCTATCTGAGTTGCTAGAAGTGTCTCATTAGCCAATTAACGTAAAACATAAATGAAAATTTCTTTGCTCATTTATTAAATTTGATTACAGTAAATTTAACGTGACTTTTAAATAACAAATGCATCAATCGAATGTAGTTTAAGATATATATGTGCTTCAAAACTTATTTTGTTCTGAAATTTTAAGATAATTTCAATAAAGATATAATTAACATTACTTCAACTCAAAATGTTTGTAGCGTACGCTTAAAATTGTCTACCACATAAATTTAAGGACATCTTTAATGCTATAAAAAGTCTCTGAACAAAATTATTTTGTCGTTGTTTACTTAAGTTAGAAATATACATAACCCGGCAACGGAATGTCGTCTGAAGAACCGTGAATTGGTTAATTGTCAGCTTAATCAAAATAAATAAATAAATAAATAAATAAATAAAAAGAAATTTTTGAGTTTTACGTCCCACGTTAATGCCGGCTAGGATAAAGGAGACGGTGATGATGAGAAATGAATGAAATGGTGCAATGAAGAAAGTGGGAGGAAACGAGAGAACCCCGAGGAAACTCATGCACACGGTGTTTGTCCACCACAAAGTTCACTTGGCGGGAACAGAGTTTGAACCCGGGACTCCAAGCACCAGAGGTGAACGCTCTACCACTGAGCCACCACGAAAAAAGAGGAAAAAAGAAAGAAAGAATATTTAGATGTTAACTAGCGTTATGTGTACTAATATGAAAGAAAAGAAAGAAATATTTAATTTAAGGTCTGTGTTTATGCCCTTTAGAATTGAGGAGACCAATAATAATTAAAGCTATTGAAAGATTATAGGAAAATTGGTGGAATGAGAACCTGGAGGAATCGAGGAAACTCATGGACCCTTTGTTGTTCACCACAAACTCAGTTGACTTGGGGTCGAACCAGACAATTCTCACTGGAAATAATCGTTCTCTTAGTGAGAGATTGTGCCCGAAGTGTAATAGTATGTGTACAGTGTTTTGTTTTACAGTTTACAGTTAACTAGAAACTTTTTTTTTTTTGGAACCCTTTAAGAGTCAGCTACTTCTCGTTATATTCAACATCATTCCAATAAAGAAATAATTTTTAGGATTACTCTAGGATTGCGAAGTTAGTATCTAAGCACGTCAATTACTCCACACGATCAATGGCGTTTCTAACAGGAGGCCCAAGGGCCTAACCCCCGTTATTTGAGTGACAAAAACAATTGAAACTATTATTTCTTTATATTTTTGAAAGTTTATAGTAAACTCATGATATATTTATTATAGTTTGGATTCTGGCAGCCCTCCCCCAATTTTTACCTTTTAGATCTTTCACGCTAACTCTTGAACGAAACTGAATTTTTAAATTCGGTATGTTGGCAATACGCTGCTAGGCGGATATTTAATGGTGTCAGTCTGTAAATATCTTGACAAGTAACGGTGGTTGTTGCGGGGGCCACCCATATCCCACATATGGAATACTGAATGCTGGAACTACCAACGTAGGTTTATAAACATAGGCCTATACATTGCGAGATCTTCTTCACTGTCTCGCACGAGTTTATTGAAACAAATATGACCCAGTCACACTTCTGTATGACAATATGTATTTGGTCTAGGAATTAATTCGTGCGGGTGGACAAGAGATGGCGCAACGAACGGAGCGTCCCACAGTTCCGTGTATCCACACATGTGTTACAAACCCCTGTCATCGCGTATCGTTCGTAGTATAGGGCAGTGGATTAAAGCGTCAACAACACCAGTTTGTAGTGAAGTGAACATGGCGCAATTTGTGTCTGATAAAGTGTTTTTGCGGGGTGTCCTGCTGCATTACTTTAACATGCAGAAAAGTGCGACTGAAAGTCATCGTATTTTGGTGGAAGTGTATGGTGACCATGCTCTAGCTGAGCGAACGTGTCAGAAGTGGTTTGCACGGTTTAGAAGTGGTGATTTCGGCTTGGCAGACCAAGAGCGAGCTGGATAGCCAAAAAAATTTCAAGACGAAGAATTGACAGCATTGCTCGAGCAGGATTCGTGTCAAACGCAGGAACAACTTGCAGCATCATTAGGCGTTGATCAAACAACAGTCTCCAAACGCTTGAAAGCCATGGGAATGATTCAAAAGATGTCACATTGGGTTCCACATGAATTGAAAGACAGAGACGTTGAAAGACGAAAAACCATTTGCGAATTGCTGCTTCAACGACAGAGCAGAAAGGGGTTTCTGCATCGAATTATTACGGGTGATGAGAAGTGGATCTATTACGAGAACCCTAAACGAAAAAAGGCCTGGGTGAAACCAGGTGAACCAGGTCCATCACAACCAAAACGAGATATTCACTGTACAAAGGTTATGCTGTGCATATGGTGGGATATGAAAGGTGTGGTGTACTATGAGCTGCTGCAACCGGGTGAAACTATGAATGGAGAACGTTATCGACGACAATTAATGCGTTTGAGGCAAGCTCTGGCCAGAACACGACCAGAATGGGAGAACAGACATGATAAACTTATTGTTCAACATGATAACGCTCGCCCACATGTCGCAAAACCGGTCAAAACCTATTTAGAAAATGTCGGATGGGAAGTTTTACCCCACCCGCCGTATTCACCAGACGTTGCTCCTTCGGACTACTACTTGTTCGATTGCATGAACAACGATTTGACTGGACAGCGGTTTACTTCTTCAGAAGATATCGAAATGGGTCTCTGACTGGATCACTTCCAAGGATGAGGACTTCTTTCGCCACGGAATCCGTACATTGCCTGACAGATGGGTGAAAGTGGTGGCTAGCGATGGACAATATTTTTCTTAAGGTATTTATGTATTTTGTGTTTGTACTACAGCTCCAATGTGTGCGTACCAACCGCACGAATTAATTCCTAGACCAAATATGTATGTATGTATGTATGTATGTATGTATAAACCTTTTACTTATAAAACTTTAAGAGGTAATTCCTCACATCAAAATAAAATAAAAAGTTCATGTGAAGCTATGGCGAAAAGTACATAGTTTCAGAGCTAGGGCTGTTCAAAATCGCTAAAAGCCTAATTTCAAGAGGCCTAATTTCATAGATAGATAGATAGATAGATAGATAGATAATAGTAAGGGAAAAATCGTAATCGTTATAGATCACATTAAGACATAATATTGTGTCTACCTTTCTCCGTGGTATAGCGGTTAGCGCGTGTACCTTTAGTTCACGTAGCTCCGAGCTAAATTCCCAGTGGGAGAGCATTATAAAATGTTAAACTCAATACTGTTCAAACAGGCTACTGAAGACGGGAGAAAAAGCAAATATGCTCGACAATCGCTCAAGGGATTCCTTAAAAGTCTCTGAAATAGTGTCTTGAACGGATTATAGTAGTTCCAGCTCAACCTTAAATTTTAGGCTGTGTCTCATTTGGTCTCAGTCTTGGGAAGAGACGTTAAATTTCAGCAAACGAATAACAAATAAAGCAAGCAGAATTTATAGGATAAGTTGTGGACCTTTGTGATATATGTATCCCAACTAAAACTAAAGTATGAAGAGATTTATTGAATATCTTCTAGTTTTGTATAAATAACTTGCTAAATATTATTGTGAAATGATTAGTTCTTGTATAGGCTAAAGATGAATTGAATGATTTCTAATATACATTGTGTTAATATGAACTCAGTGTCATAAATTTGAAACTGATTTTTGACATAAAATATTAAAAAAAAAGAAAAAAGATTCATATAAAACGTATGTCCTAAAGCTCCGAGAGAGAGGGAGAAAAGCACAGAAGAATTATAAAAAAAATCTCTCAAGTAGACGTGCATGGAAATAAGTATGAAGGGAAGGGAATATCATTAGGAAACAGAAATTCGTTGTCGGGAAGATGGATATCATAATCGATTTCAAAACAACGGAAGTGTTTAAAATATGTTGCATGGTTGCATAACCGCAGGAGAGACCCGTTGTCTATGTAGATATGCAACGGATCTCGTAGATGGCGATCATTCATGAGCCTGAAACAGTGGCAAGAAATCTGTGGCGGAGGTATGACGACACCTCTACAAAACAGCTCTAAAACTGTTTTTCTTCCATTTTCGGTAACCACTCGCTGACATCCAATTTCGTACTATGTTTACGACACGCAATTCATTATCGCCCTGTATAATAAACTTAAGAGGTACAAATTTTCAGCAAGCAAATAATTAATAAAGCAATGAAAATAAAATAAGCTGGGGTGATGTAATAGTAAGAAAATATATGAACTAATAATTTATTTACTGTATTAATGGTTCATGTGCTTCCTACATCCACCAATTTAAATCAAAATTTTTTAACAAAAATCACAAATATAAGTGTCTTGGTCATAAACTGAACACTCTTCATAGGCCCACACATATCACTGAACAGACTGTTTCCACGTTTCGCCAGAAGAAAACAGCGCCTCGCTTTTGTATAAAATGCTTGAGAATACTATGTCGTAAGCTGTCTTCCTATTTACTAGAATTTTGGAGTAGTGAAGTATTCGATATTCCCTCCCTCGAACCTTTTATTTATTTAGCTTTCCGTCTAATATAGACAAACTTCAACAGGAAATCATTTGATTGTTTCGAAGCTTAACAGAAGCCCTTGAAATTAAGGTTGCACTTTTAATGTAATATGTATCCATTAAGGTTAAGTAATGAAAACATAGCCTACTTGTGAAAGTTTCTGAAACGTCCATATTGAATCTTTCTCTCTTGACTTCTTTTTTTTTTTTTTTTTTCAATTCTATCAGAAAATTCGCATATTATGATGTAACGCGCAGTTTTCAAAGATACGATCGATGGACTCCATAAGACTACAGCTAAAAGCAGACCAGATAGATATTACTTCCCATAACTTCCAAATCCGATCTATAATCCCTTCTCTTCTGTGTGTGCTTTTAGTTAATCAAAATATTTTCTATCTATTACAGCTAAATATTTGACAATATGCAAATCTAATGATCCAGAACTTCATACTTGCATTAAGAACTCTGCCCAGGCGTTTTTCCAAGCATCTGTTAGGGGTAAGTGTTCATTTCATTACTTTTCTAAAAGCACATAATAATAGTACACTTATTTCTGGAAATAATTTTCAAAAGTGCTAGGACAATAGTGACGATCAGTGGCGTATTTAGAGCAGGCCTATCGGGCTCAAGCCTCAAATAAATTTGTTATATGCAGAACTTCATTAAAATTTGTCAGCACCTAAAAGGAAGAATATAAGTGCTTATTCACACACAGAAAAATCCGTTCTCCAGACAGCGGTATATTATACAAATATACGGTATCCTCTTGCTTACTATAGAAATCAGTACGGAGCACACGTTATCCGTATGCTACATAGGCACTGCCCTTAGATGTTACATCATGCCGTTGCAGGATGTCTGACATCTAACAGTTTTCCGTATATCACATGCATATACTTATGTTACATTCCTCAGCTATATGTTATATACGTACATTTGTATGTGAGATCCTGATAGCCTACATTTCCATACATAAAGTACGTATATATGGAATACTTACAGAAAGTATTATAAAACATGCGTTTTCAGTTATACGTCTGCTGTACGTTAAGTCTAAAAACTACAGGAATTACGTATGTAACCTATCTTTTTAAGTACGCCACCTACATGTTTTTCTCAGTGCATGTATTGTGCATACCCAACCCCGAAACAAAATCCAAAATAAGCCACTGGTGGCCACGTAGATATATCTAATTCAGGATTCTTAAGGGGGCAGACTACAAAATACTCTTCAAAACCTAACAAATTTTCTTTTGCCCGTTTTTACGTAAGTTATTACATGTAGTAACATGTAAGTTATTACAAAATAAATACAAATATTATTTAAAAATTAGTTAACAACAAACCAAGACAATATGATTAGTCATCAACTGCCGTTGAGTTCATATTTCTAGTCGCTGCCTTAACCTAAATTTTTGGGTAATTCAAAATCTGGACATACTGCAATTTCTATGGATGGCAACACTGATAATTTTTCCGATTCGTATTTTCGGGTTTAGAATAAACACTATCTGTTGTTGTGGTAAGTTAGATTTCATAATCTCTTTTCATGTACGAAAAACGGGCAAAAGAAAATTTGTTAGGTTTTGAAAAATATTTAGTAGTCTACCCCCTTGTTTGTCGCCTCTACCAACCAGGAAGAGAGACAAACAAAAACACAAACAGAAACACCAGAAACAGAAACACAGAGAGAGATAGCGCAAAAGCAATCAAGGTCAATAAAAACAAAAACAAACGTTGTACAGTGTCCGAGTATACGTATTTTGTTTGTATCCAAATATTTAGTCATAAGTGGCCTCGTAAAGCGCTCTCGTCTTTAATGCGAGCGGACCAGGGTTCGATTTACGGTAAGGACACACAGTCGAAAAAATGTAAAAGCTTTTTCAGACCAGCCATTATGAGTGAGATTTCCTGGACTTTCGTCATTCACACCAGGCAAATGGCGGGATGGTACCTAACATAATGGTCCCAGACCGTTTCCTTCCTTCCCTTTCCCCGGATACTGTGATCGCCGAGGGAAGTCATCCCTCATACCTGATGGGCTAACATGGCCATAGACACCGAAAGCCCAAAAATCTAATTCCTAAATCCTAAAACCTAAATTTAGTAATAAATGGCAAACGTCTATGTCTGAGTCCCACTAATTCATAACGATGCAAGTGGATGTCACTATAGCAGATATATTCTTTAGATAATGAAGTCCTTAAATGCGTAAATATGTTATGAGTTTTCAGAAGGTCGGTGCTCAATTTTTTTAAAAATAAGTAATTTCTACAATATTATTACGATATAGCCTAACGGGTAAAGAAAGTTTCCTCAAAGACGATCCATGAATCAATTGATAGATATGATTGTGCTGAATATAATACATGCTGTGGTTAAAGATATACTAGCCTAAAACTGCAATTAACTCTTAAATGTTAACTAATTTAACTCTTTAAATTTAAGTTTCAAATCAAATTCCGTTTACTTAAAATATTGTAGTATACACGTGTTTGATTTTATAAACATTACACGTGGTCCTGTTTGTAAACAACAACCACATGTACTTTACAATGGAGTACTACACCCCACGGTGCATTACTACAGAAGCAGGCGATCGACTACCAACACCACCGCTACCCAGAGCGCCTATATGACGATGAGGATTCAACGGACAATCACCAGCCTGCGATTGGTCACCCTTCCTCTAGCTTGCCTGGAGCTCTAGGAGAGACCCATCTAAAAAAACTGTAGTTTGCTGCGGAATTCTAGGTTTCCCTTCCTCTCGCCTTAACTTGCCCAGAGCTCTGTCGGGATCCCAACCTTAGTTGCTTAACCTGCTTCGGGACTCTGTGACTCCTAACTCCCTCACTACTTGCTTCGGAGCATTGAGGTTTCCTACTCCACTCTGCTTAGCTTGGTTCGGAGCTCTGTGACTCGTAACTCCCTCACTGCTTGCTTCGGAGCATTGAGGTTTCCTACTCCACTCTGCTTAGCTTGGTTCGGAGCTCTGTGACTCCTAACTCCCTCACTGCCTGCTTCGGAGCATTGAGGTTTCCTACTCCATTCTGCTTAGCTTGGTTCGGAGCTCTGTGACTCCTAACTCCCTCACTGCTTGCTTCGGAGCATTGAGGTTTCCTACTCCACTCTGCTTAGCTTGGTTCGGAGCTCTGTGACTTCTAACTCCCTCACTGCTTGCTTCGGAGCATTGAGGTTTCCTACTCCACTCTGCTTAGCTTGGTTCGGAGCTCTGTGACTCCTAACTTCCTCACTACTTGCTTCGGAGCATTGAGGTTTCCTATTCCACTCTGCTTAGCTTGGTTCGGAGCTCTGTGACTCCTAACTTCCTCACTACTTGCTTCGGAGCATTGAGGTTTCCTATTCCACTCTGCTTAGCTTGGTTCGGAACTCTGTAGAGATCCTGGCCTGACGCTGCACATTCTTCATCTACCTTTTCACTATCTTAAATTAGAGAAAGTTATATTATAATATTTCTGTAGGTACTATTGTACCTTATTAGATTTTATAATAAAAGAATAGTGGGAGTCGATTTTGAACTCTTAATTTTACTCCACCTATTCCCACAAAGAGAAGAACTTTACAATACTTTGTAAAGTTATATCAGCCGATAGAGCATATTAAGCTGAACAAAATAACCCAATTGAAAGTAAATTCTCATGCGTAGTTTTTGAGAAAATTGAAAGAGAGAACGAACTTTTATGGGACTTATAAAGTATTTCGTTAGTTGCTAATGATAATAATCAGTTCTTATTTTGCTGAAGCTGATAGCATCAGGTGCGTATCCAGGGGGTCTAGGGGGGGCCCTAAATTTTTGCTGGCCCCCTAAAAGTTTTACAGTAGGCTTGCAAAGGAACTCTAATATAGTGATGAAATATCATATGGTTGGATCGCCCCCCCTAACTTCAGCCGGGCTCCCCCTAAGTTTTTGGGCTGGCTACGGGCCTGGATAGCATCTATTGCTGCTTTGTCATTTCATAGCAATAACTCACGTACTCCTTTACGCAGTCACTGGTTGTAAATAAATTTCTTAAATGTAAATGATAAGACTTTCAACTAACCAAAATTTTAACATAGGTATAGGGTACAGGGAGCCGAAAGTACTGGTGGAATAACCAATACAAATCGGGCTGAAATCTCTTGATGTCTGGCGAAAGCCAATAACACTCAAGTGCAACGTTGTCGGATTTCGCTTATTTTAGTGTACAAGCGTAGAATCGTGTTTCCCCACCCCTACGTGCTTTCTTTTTTGTTTTTCTAAATACACCCTATCGTTATATCACGAAGAACTGTTTCAAGCGCAACTAATATGTCTCCCAAGCATCTAGTGATGCAGATCATATTAGAAAACGTCGCGAAATTTATATTGAGTATTATGACGAGGAGGATTCGCCTTAAACGTCAGAAGATTTGAGCTGGACTTTAGTATATAATTTATTTTAAGCAATACTAGGTGAAGGACATGATAAACAACTAGTTCGTATCATGAATAAAAGAAGAAAGGAAACGTTCATTTTTTAAAAAAAGAAAAGAAATCAAGATGTTTACAATAATAATAATAATAATTGAATATTGCCACGGAAGAAATTTCCAAGTATAGAGAGGGGGAGGAATCTCTCCATTCATTACAGTAACGATCATCCTCTGATGTCACTGTGCTGTTATCACCACGAATTTCTATTGTTGCATACAAATACTTGTAAAATCGTGTATTTTACATTAGTTCATATCCGTGCCGCCAATTAGATGTTCTGAGAGCATAGTTTTATTCTATTATGAGGCAGAAAAACTTTCAATCGGTAGCGCATGTAGCCTGTAGGAACTGGGGAGTTTCTGAAGATAAACAGAGAGAGAGAGAAGGTTCGGAATCAGAGTGTTATAGATGAAACATTTAAATACTGGATATGCTTAATGGCAAATCTGGTAAAGAATCGATTAAGAAGGAAATTAGGAGAAATGAAATTGCCACTGAACTCTGTAGTAAAGTTTAGTAGACATAAAGAAAAGACGAAAGTGAATCTGTTGCAAGGAGTTTTGTCTGTTGTTTAGTTTTCCGAAGGACTAAAGTTTACTAAAACTCCTTTATATAGTAACTTTGTTTGCATGCCCAAGAGGGAGATACAAGTTCTGAAAAAGTACTTGATTGATCACCATTAATTTTCACCAGGATATAGAGTAAAAAAAAAATTAGGAACATATGTCCTTGATCATGATGATATCCAAACTAGATGTGATAGAAATCAGGCATTGATCAACGCCAAAAGAGACGACCAGATAGGACTGAGTTGAAAGTAATCTGTTAAGGAAAAAAAAATGCGTTGAACAAAGAAATTTCTCGTATCTGGAACAACAGCCAATCAGGAGCCAGCATTTATCTCACCCAATCATAAGTCCTTATTCATATCTTCTTCTCTAAATAGTCATCATATGTATATATGCTCACCAGTGTTGCCACACTTGGTACAATTGTACCAAATTCAGCCCTTTTTGTCATGCATTGGCCCGTTGGTACCACGCTGGCATTTTCAGCACCTTTTGAGAAAGAGTTGGTACAATTCTACCCAATTCAGCACCATTTAACAAACACCTGTACATTTTCAAAAATGTATGTATGCCACATATTAATAGATACAATTTTGACTTAAAATTATTAATAATGTGTTGTGATATCTTTCAAAGAAGGTTATTGGACCCTCGACCGGTTTTACATTTCTTATAAATGTCAGTTTACTTACCTTATATTCTTCTTACAGCCTATTATCTATCCTCCTTCGGTTGTGAAATAAGTGAGAATAGGTGCAATTGTCTGCATTTTAATATTTTATTATAACTTACTGTTTACACATGAACTCGGAAATGATTGATTTGTTCCTCGTTATATATGTGTTTTCATATACCGTCTTGGTTTATTGGTCACTTTGAAATAGAAGCGAGTTTGGTTTCCTTGCAATACATACTGAAGATGATTCAGCTTGTGAACTGTTTTCCCTTTTAATTTGCGGCCTCTGTTATACTTTCTACGTGCGAGAAATATTTCATCTACTTCCACGGTTGTTCGGGGTTCTATCTGGATGTTTTTAAAAAGTAATTTTTTAGAATGAGCACTTTCTTGATTTGGATTCTTGGAAGAGAGGGGGAGTGTTCTAGAACTTTTCCTCTTCTAGTTTTGTGTTATAGAACCATGTATTACACTGGTATAAAATAATGAATTCAGCCCTTTTTGTTTCAATTTGGTACTATTTTCCAGCCCACTCCAGAGCTAGGACTGTGGCAATACTGATGCTCACATATCCTTGATCTCTTCATCACAATTCCTGAAGATAAGAGAAATTTCTGTTTTTGAAACGTCAGATGTTAATTTCTCCATCTGGGTGGTTAATAGCCCGAGAACACGTACTAAAGCAATTAATAATGTTCGCAGTTGTCGTTGTGCAGTTCGATGCAATTATTCTTTGGAAATGCTTCTGATCCCATGGTTTTGATGCTAGTCACCGTGCAATAATCGGATACATCAGCTTATAAATTCTTATAATGATAAAAGGCCTATAAAAGATATTTGGGGCACCTAGTAAAGAGCATACAAAGAAATAAGTAAAATGCGCTAAGTTGAATTTAACTTGATAAACAAAATTGAAGGAGTTTCATATCTAGGTTTGCTTTAATTTCAAAATTCTCTACAACCTTCCGTTTTAGACAGTGGAAATAATTTAAGGTACGCACCCCTTACTCTAACCCTCCCTGGTTACGGTCCTGGTTAATATATTGAAATTTTAATTTTAAAAATTGGAGCCAATTTCTCAGTCGCAATAACAAAATAGAAATATAACTCTTATTTAGTGCACTTGAACAAGAAATCTGAACCCAAGTATAGTCAAGCCAAACTATAAAGAAGAAAGTTATAGTTTCACAAAGTTTGTGAAGAACAAAGTATGCATTTGGCGTGCAGCTCAGTTATCAAGGGGGAAGAGTATAGTATCTATATATGTAAAAAGAAAATCTGTATTAACCAGAGTTCCGTGAAAAAAAGATAAAATGGTTTAAGCTTTCTTTCCCACACTCAAAACCTGAATTCGGTTAAGTGTTAAAACTCAAACTTCCAAAAAGAATACTCAAACATTGAACATGGACTTTCTTTCTATGTTTTTCACAGGAATTAGAGAGTTTGGAATTCCACCAACAGACCCTTTAAACGTTCCAGCTATTTTGATTGATCAGGGGAGAGGTCCAGTAGGAATATCTCTATCTTTCACGAACGCTCAAATTTATGGAATTGACAATCTCATTGTGGAAACAGTCAGGTAAGATACTTAAGATACTTATGTACTTTATAGTTTATTTTCAGCGCTGAGGCTATAACAGAAAGGGAGGGTTAGATCCTATAGTTTAACCATTTCAAACCTAATTTTCTTTTAGTAACTAACAACTAAGTGTATAAGTGGATCTGAAAAGGTTAGGAGATGCATGACGTCACGCTGTCCCCCGTGCTTATCTTTTTCCATTGTAATTGTAACAAATGGAGACTCTATCTATAATTTTGAAAGTGGGGGAACGACGTTTCCCCACGTTCCACGTAACTTTTTCCACGTAAGTTATTCTATTAATAATGTAATATGGTATCTGTCTAAGGCACTAAATGTTCTCAAATAAAGCATTCCATTATAATTATCCAATTAAGAAGTAACATAATGAACTGCATATTCATTGGAATAGATATAAAAGCTAAACGAATTCATGTAACATCCCAGCCATTTGAACTCACTCCAAGAATTGAGCTCAAGTCTTCCACATAACAGACGACAACTCGAATCTTTCAACCAAGGTCAAGTTGCAGAGATATTATTCTTAAGATTTTTATTTTGCTTTAATATAGCACTATATTTGAAAAGTACTTTTAGTGTACATTTTGTACCAACAGTTCAAGGCCATTTTTATCGTAATTAGCATAAAAATGGGAACTTGCAAGGTTGTATTCAATCTTTGAGTATCAATACGATAAAGTGTCTTTCTATAGAGTTCCTTAGTAGGTTAAAAATAAAAGGGATATTTATTTCTTACAACGACTGAGAGAGTGTTGCTTCTTATTTAACACAAATTCAAGCTTCAGAATTCCCCAGCGGGAAAATCCTAATTAAATCTTTTCCAGGATTTTCCATCACCCACACAAGAAGAATATTAGGAGAGTACATTTAAATATAGGTTATGACCATCTTCTTAAAATTTTTACTTCATACTTCTCAATCATAATGTTTTCAACGTCAAATGGCCTCATTACTATTCTTGGAATTTCATTTAAAACTAACTAACTAACTAACTCTATGGGCTATGGAACCCGGAGGTTCAATGCCGCGTTCACTAAAGCTCTCCACTGACTTCTATCCTTAGCTAATTGGATCCAGTTTCTACTTTGTATTTCAATCTCTGATAGATCCATCTAAATATGGTCCTCCCATCTGCGCCTAGGTCTTTCTAATGGTCGTTTTCCGATTGGTCTTCCAGTCAAGACTTTGCAAGCGTTTATACTTTCTTCCATCATGACTACATGACCTTCCCACCTGAACCTCCTAGACTTGATGACCCTAACAATGTTTGCTAAACCGTATAAATTATGTAGTTCCTCGTTATGAAGTTTCCGCCACTCCCCATTCCCGTTCCTCTTAGGTCCGAATATTCGTCTCAGGATCTTGTTCTCAAATACTTTCAGTCTATGTTCTTCCCTCAGAGTAAGTGACCATTCCATTTAAAAATACATTGTTAATTAGATAATTGTCTCGAACTACTTTCATAGCATTATTTTGAAAATTAAGTTGTCAAGTATTCTTTCCAGAAAAAAGAAAACTTAAGAATCATGTAAAAATTGAAGTTTTTCTTATTTTAACTTCTTACAAATACTTTAAATAAAAGTATTATTACAAAAATTATTATAATTATTAAGCTTTTGTGTGGAGTAGGTGCTGAATAGAGCAGAAAACGCGAGGTAACGTAACTAGATGTTTTAAATGTGATTGTGAAGAAGAATTTAAATAATTAGAAATCAGTGTTTGACAAAGTATATTAGAATAGTAGAGAAGAGAAGAATAATGCTTAAGAAAAATTTAAAAACAAGCGGGAAAAATAAGGGGGAATATTGAGAAGTTCAATTATGAGATACGTCATACAAGGTATGAAGGAAGGAAAAACAGAAGAGATTGAAAAGATATTAAAATAAAGTACAATATTGATGATAATTATAAAGAAAAGGAACTGATTATAACATAGATAAGAAGTTGCATTCAGAGGACAGGTACAGTGGAAGTATAAAGGAGGAGGGACAGAAATTATTATAATTGATAGAGAGTAAATGGAAAACTCTTCAGCCAAGACGAAGAGGTTTTCTGAGGATCATACTACAGTGCCAATCATGTAAGTTATGGAAGATTACATTATTATTATTATTATTATTATTATTATTATTATTATTATTATTATTATTATTATTATTATTATTATTATTATTATTATTATTATTATTGTTATTATTATTACTTCAACTATAAGAAAATGTTTATTTCCGCAGAGCCGATCCATCACACTTCTACCTTGAAGGGAATTTAACTGCTGCCAAAGTAAGTATTGTTGGAGACTACGAAGTTACTGGAAGAATTTTGTTGCTGCCTATTACTGGAGAAGGATTTAGCAACATTACTTTTCGTAAGTAGAAAAAGTCAACAAGTCAACAACTTTTATTTTTGAATACGAGGTCACAAAAATCAGAGACGGTAGTGGGATATAAGTAATGAATTATCTTAACCAGTTTCTTGTGTGGGTGGACGTGCCTATTTTGGTGGAAGGAAGACAATGTACGAACATTCTCACATAGTACAGATACATCCCTTAGATGTCTCAGAGATACCAGTGGTAGGGCACCGAGATGTGTATGGAATATTATTTTTTTCGTTAGTTGACATTCAGTACTACTGTCAAACATGTCTGCGTTGTTTGGAGAATAGTTACAATATGATTTTTGGATGCCCACACTTCGTCCCGTGATTGATACACCTATAGACGTAGCTAGATGAGGACTAGGCCTCCATTTAGAACACTGTTGCCCCCGGAGAAAATTGTTGCAATGTTATGTAGTCATTGAAAAGTTATTTCAATACTCAGAAGCAAAAAACCATGCAACTCTCACCCTAGTAAAATAACTTAGTTATACCAATGGGTACATAACGATGAAATAGAACTTTAATCCCGTGGATATTTCAGTAGTTCTTAAAATTTCTACTGCGATTCCGAATGACTAGGTCAGGTATATTATCTATGGTAGTCTCCTGAGCATGTTGAACTATGTGGGTTGAAAGAAAATACGAATATTCTGTTAAAGGGTTAGACTACTAAATAGTTTTCAAAAGCTAACAATTTTTCTTTTGCCAGTTTTTCGTAAGTAAAAGGAGATAATGAAATGTAACTTACTTCAGTAATAGATAATGTTATTCTACACCCGAAGATACGAGTCGGAAGAATTTTCAGTGTTGCCATCCATAGAAATTACACTGTGACCAGAATTTGAATTACCCAAAAATCTAGGTTATGGCAGCGACTGGAAAAATGACCTCAACGCCAATTCATGACTTATCATACTGTCTGTGTTCCTTGTTAATACTATTTAAATAATATTTGTATTTTAGTTGTACTGTTTATTAAAAATATTTATTTTGTACTCTTTATTACAAAATAAATACAAATATTATTTAAAAAGTAGTTAACAATGAACACATACAACATGATAAGTAGGCCTAATTAGTCGCCGTTGAGTTCACTTTTCTAGTTGCTGTCATAACCTAGATTTTTGGGTAATTCAAATTCTGATCACTGTAATTTATATGGATGGCAACACTGGAAATTCTTACGATTCGTATTTTCGGGTGTAGAATAACATTATCTATTATTGAGGTAAGTTACATTTCATTATCTGTTTTCATTTACGAAAATCTGGCAAAAGAAAAATTGTTAGCTTTTGAAAAATATTTAGTAGTCTACCCCCTTAATAGTATGTAAAAGAAATCAATCGGAAAGCATAAGTCGGAAATATGTAATAACAAAATTTTATCTTAAGAAAAATCCTATTAAACAAGATTACACAATATGTAATATATCTGTTCTAAATATACAAACGCATAAAGATCGTAGTGTTAAATTTGATGATAAGCTTACTTTCAGTAGATATTTTGGTATTGTTACAAAAAAGATAGGAATGTTATATACAGAAATTCAAAACATCCATTTAGGCAGTCCCCACGTCATCAAAATCAGTTAAAAATGGTGTCAATCATTTGTGCAGAGAACTGCAACACAAATCTTCGTTTATGCAACAACGAACAAGGAGCTAGAATATTAACAAAGTGGGGGATGTCTAAACGGTAGCCGCACATTGTCAAAATCGTTTGAAAATTGTGTCAATCGTTTGTGCAGAAATGTGCAATACAAATTTGCGCTTGTGAAACAATGAACAATAAGCTAAAACAAAAACAAAGAAGGCTGTTTAAACAGTAGCCTCTCCATCTTGTCAATATCGGTCGAAAATAGTGTCAATTGTTTGTGCAGAAATAGGCAAAACAAATTGTCGTTTGTACAACAATGAACGATGGTCTGGAACAGAAACTAAATGGGTCTGATAAAAACAAGTCTAAACGTAGCTACTCACCTTGTCAAGATCAGTCTAGAAAGATTCTGTCATTTGTGCAGAAGAGTTCAACACAAATTTTTGTTTGTGTAACAATGAACCATGAGCTAAAACAAAAAAGTGGGTGGCTGTTTAACGGAAGCTCTCCACCTTGTTAAAATCAGACGAAGATAGTGTCAATCGTATGTGCATCGTTTATTCATCTACTTATAACAAGGTTTTGATTGCTCTTGTATTTAAATACTGTTCGTCTACATCATCTATGGTTTGTTCGACAAATCTTTTCAAGCTTGACACTGTTTTCAACTTCTTTCAGCCACTGTTCGTCATAGAGTTCAGTGGTGCCCACCCCCTCATATCCATGACGCACCCCCCTCAATTGTCTATCCGTAGGTGTTCTTCCATGAAAAAAAAATCTTTTCGATTAATTTTTACACCCCATCAAACATATTTATATACATTTTTAACACCCCCAAATATTTCAATGACGCAGTTTGCGTCATAGTCCCCCTTTGTGGGCACCCCTGATAAAATTAATTACTATACAGATAAGGTCTGTCCTTTTTAACAAAGTTTAAAATAATAATTCTAAACATAATTTTAAAATAATTCTATTTCTTTCTTTGCAGTTGACAACGACATTCTAGTGCGTATTCAAGGAAAACCTATAACTAAAAATGGAGAAACATATATGAAATTAACAGATTTTAAATTTCTGATTTATCCAAAGTTCGGAGTTATCCGATTAGATAACTTGTTTAATGGAAATAAACAGCTTGGTAAGTATATTTTCCTTTCATAGTACATAAATCTATTGAACAAAATTATAACCATCTCATGGAACTTAAGAACCCGAAAGTACAACCTGCTGTCTTTAAGTTTTACGTCCGACGATTGTGCTGGTTAGGCTAAAGGAGACGGTGATGATGAAAAATGAATTAAATGGTGGGATGAAATAAGTGGAAGGAAACAGGAGAACCGCGAGGAAACCCATGCACACAGTGTTTGTCCATCATAAATTTCACGAACTGGGATCGAACCAAGGACTCCAGACACCAGAGGTGAACGCTTTACTATGAGCCACCGCGGCCACGTGAGTGAAGTTTTTCTGAGTTTTACATCCCACTGTTATACCTTGTAGGCTAAAGGGCACGGTAATGATTAGAATTAATAAAGTAATTGAGTGGGAAAAGTGAGAGGTAACGAGTGAACCCCGAGGAAACTCACGTACTTGGTATTTGTCCACCATAAATTCCATTTGGTGCGAGTTGGAATCTAACCAAAATTCTACGCACCAAACTTGAACGCTCTACCATTGAGCCAACTTTGCATCCTCCTTCTTGATCTTGTGTGACTCTGATATCAGCATAGTTATATGAGTGTACGGTGAATGGATTTTCAACAGTGCAGAATGTGGATTATAGTGAAGTTCTTCGTCGATTTTTCGTCTAGGTATGTCATCTGTCACAGACAGATGGCAATCGCTATTTAGTTCATTCTCAATTATCACTTTGTCCTTTTCTGTTCCAAGAAATTTTTGTTCCCTACTTACTCATTGTACTTCGATCCACAATTTTCAAAGTATTTCTCTATAGTATTTTTTAAAGTTTATAGCAGAAACTGCTGTTAACATTCACTAACATTATAATTTGCTAAGACTATGTAGAAAAATAAAAAGGTTAGAGTGCATTTCATTATCAGTGTTATTTTAACAGGTGGCATCATTTTCATTCAGCATCAATTGTTAGGCTTGCAATTTTAAAAAAAAATCTCGAAAACTACACATGAGATTTTACACTAATACATATCATTTTGTTGTATTCACTGATATCTATTGATGGGTATATGATCTTGAAGCATTTTTTTTTCGGTTAACGCCAATAATATTGTAAAAGTTGTCCACCTCGGTATCATGAATTGACTCTCTCCTTGTTGAATGGAGGCCAGTGTTCATCTGGTTGATTTCAGTGATGCCAACCTGAAACGTTATAAAATCATATCTCGACAGGTAAAAATTCCCATTTTGCTCTTGAATTTCCTATGCTATACTAAAACAATAAAAAAAAAAAAAAAAAAAAAAACTTAGAAAATATAAACAGTGAAATTAATGTATTTCAGTCATTTTCTTTGACACATGAATAAATAATCCAAAAATTCCGATCGTCTACGTTTATCAAACACCTTACGAACCAGTATTTTCCTTATTTGAAAGACAATTGAAAATTCTTATGAAAGCAAGTATATTTTGTTCTGAGTTTACATTCCCATCACGCTTTTGTGCCATGATGTTCCACTGAAACTGTGCCACAATCAAATGGAATCGTTGAGTTTTACGTCCCACGTTATGCCGGTTAGGGTAAAGGAGACGGTGATGATGGGTAATGAATGAAATGGTGGAATGAACAAAGTGGTGGGAAATGGGAGAACCCCGATGAAACCCACGCACACGGTGTTTGTCCACCACTAAGTTCACTTGGCTGGGGCTGGGATCGAACCCTGGACCCCAAGCATCAGATGTGAACGCTCTACCACTAAGCCACCGCGGCCCCGTGCCACAATCAAACTACATAATGGTAAACTTCATTCTTGAGTCATTTCGTATGGATTGAGTAAGGGGCGCGGTGGCTTAGTGGTAGAGCGTTTACTTCTGGTATGTGGGGTTCCTGGTTCCATCCATGACCATTGAGTTTGTGGTGGACAACATCGTGTCCGTGGGGTTTCTCGGGGTACTTCCGTTTCCTTCCACATTCTCATTCCACCAATTCTTTCATCATTATTCACTTGCTTTAATTGTCGTCTCTCTTAGCTTAAAGAGCATAATCCTAGGACTTTAAACTGGAAAATTTAATTTAATTTCATTTTCATTTCGACATTTTACCGTCTTCCATTGTTCCTTGGCGCTTGTTTTTTGAGATTCAGAAGTAACTGTATACTCGCTTTAACACCAATATGCATTTTATACTAACAAAATTTGGACAATTAGAGATAATTTCATGTATATTAGAGACTCATTTCTCTACTCGCCCATAGATAATTTTGTTAGTGTCAATGAAATAGATATATGGAAAATCCCACAAATCCTGGAGGGACGGTGGCTCAGTGGTAGAGCTTTCACCTCGGTGCTTGGGGTCCCTGGTTCGATCCCTGCTCGCGCCGTTTGGACTTTGTGGTGGACACTGTGCTGGTGGGTTTTCTTGGGATTTTCCCGTTTCCTCCCACTTTCTTCATTCCACCATTTCATTCATTTCTCATCATCACCGTCTCCTTTAGCCTATCCGGTATAATCGTGGGACTCAACACTTAAAGATTTCATTTTATTTTCCATAAATCGTGTCATTTTTTATTTTTTATTTTTTACGAAAATTCCCTTTATTGCGTTTCGTGAAATCATTGTCAAAAAATCTTACAATTTGGGATTTTCCCCATGGGTTGGCATCACTGGCTTGAATTTATGTTCTGTGCGCACTAAAATTGCGCTACAAGACAAGTTGAGCATATCTTGTGTTAGAAACATGTTCTGAAAGTAACCTCTGCCTCTATTAGAACAACTTTGTCTCGTCTCTCGTATCTCGTCAGAAATCCCTTATATGCAGAGTAGCTTTGACCTATGATTAGCGTTATACTAAAAGCCTAACTACTGCAGGAAACATATGTTAGTCGAACTCCTTAGTATGACACTAATCATGTGTCAAAACGACTCTGCATATCGCCTATTATGTATTGTCTCGTGGGCAACTTTAGAATGTAAGCTTTGCTTGTATGGCCACTCGGCTCAATTTCGTATTTCCATTACCATTATTTACTACATGTTATTTCTTTTTTTTTAATTTTCTCCTTCAGGTGACACAATGAATGCATTCCTGAACGAAAACTTCTCTGATGTATTTCAAGAACTGCAGCCAGCTGTTAACAGAGCATTGAGTGAGCTATTTGGCGGACTAGCAGAAAGGGTCTACGATAAAGTGTCATACGCAGAAATGTTTCCAGATTTATAAGGCCTTTATTTCTCTCATCTAACGTGTATAGAAGTATGAGTGTGTGCCATATATTCACGAATGATATCATTTGTCCGAAAATAACTCATTTGTTTACAAAGTTAGTTTCAGTAAGTCAAACCACATAAACATCATTTTCATCATTGTGTGTATTAAAGAAAGAAACATTGGGCCTTATACACAGTCATTCTGACACGTGATTAGTGCCATATTAAAGAGTTCTACTAACATATGTTTCCTGCAGTAGTCAGGCTTTTAGTATGATGCTAACAGTACGTCAAAATGACTCTGCATAAGGTCCATTATCTTAAAAATACTCGTGTATCTTTTTCAATAAAGACACAACGACACTTAGTAAACTAGTCAATGTTTTAAAAATTGTCTTCATTCTTGGCTATTTGATTATCTAAGCCTACTGTTTTGTTTACAGAGAATTATTTAACTATAAAACAGATTATATCACTATTTGAAAACTCATTCTTGACCTTGAGGCTTTTTAAAAGAAAAAACTAACAGGAACAAATACATTTTTAAAATGCTGTTGAAAATGCATTTAAGGACATGCAGTGGGAATTCATTTATCTGGCTCAAAGCCGGTACGCAATGAGACGGTAATAGTGCGTTAGAACAATCCTAGCATGACGTCATGAGGCATATCGCAAGTGTTATACATTTTGCTTAAAAACATAGTGCTTTCTTTAATAATTCTTCTAACTTCCTCGAGCTGCAACAGAAACACCTGTTTGGGTAGAAATTCGATAATAAAAATGGTCTTTTACCGTCTATTTTATTATATCCTACCCAACATTTTGGCAAAGCTGGATAATAAAAGCCATTCGCCGGAGCCCGGGTTGCAGTTCATGGCCATTTCACTATATCTTGCACATGTTTAGTTAATTTTAGATCTTAATATCAAGCAAGCAGACCAGAGTAGAGTGCGCTGCTTGACATGCGGACATGCGTTATGCTGCTGGCGGTCCGGCAAATTGTCCTGGACGAATTTCACATCACGAATTTGTGACACTTTTTATGATTCCCAAGATAAAGACCAGGGATGTCAGAAGCAATAGTGTAAGGGATTTGCAGGAACATAGAACTCCTCAGTCGACTGTTCAGTACTGTTACGTTCACATGGGGGAATACGCTGGTCTTAATACACTAGTTGCTGACCTCCTGTCAATTACGGCTGTATGAACAATCCTTCTATCTAGGTGGTTCGTTGTACTTCACCAGGTCCAGGACTGAGAATTACGTCTACTGTGGGAGCCCTCTATCTTCTATCATACACAACCAATGAGCCACTTGAATATATTTACCTGTGCGAGTACCCGGTTTCTCGTAGCCTCACTACACAGCCACATTCGAAACTACTTAAATCCATAGTAGTTCCCTGCCATCGTCATAGGGTCGCAAACTCGCATTTCGATCAAAATACAAAATAATTCTCTCCCATACATACACATAGCCAAGGGCGCCCATGTTGTGGTTTCCAAAGGGGGCAAGTATAAGCGACGTTTCAATAAATAGTTTCAAATTTTGCTGTAACTAATGTAAAAATTCTATTGGATTTTCGATATTCTGAAGTACAATTTCCTCTAGGGGGCGAGCGCCCCACCTTGCCCCCCTGATGGGCGCCCTTGAACACAACTACACTCGTAGTGTTGTCATCAGGCGATATTCAAAGTACTAGCCGCAAGCATCGTATAGATGTCATCTACATGATGCCAGCCTGTCATCTACGGTGACCGGTGTGCTGGAACATTCAAACTAGGCTTAGTATAACTTCTGTAGACATATATTCTGTGGTAAGAATTTCGCTCAAATCGGACGGACAACGTAATGCGATGTTTATTAATGTGTTTCCTCCAGCATTAGATACAAATAGCTTACCACATCTAACTTGTTTCAGCTGTTACATTTCATTATATATATCAAATTGTCTCTGAAATAGATATAATAGATTTTAAAATATGATATGAAAAGTGTGTTGTAAAGAAGGATGTATAAATAATTGTGCAACTCAAACTTATTTTCTTTCTGTTGAAATAGCGTCTATTTTACAGGTATGTACTTCTCTTATGAAAAACAGTACATATATGTGTCAGTACAAATATGAATTTTATTTAAAATGTTAAAATAGAAGAATTACATTATAATTGTAAACTTTATTTTTCATTTTCTATCCTGTAATGAAAATAATATATTAAAATTGTAAATAAAATAAATTAATGTAATATTTGATACCTTTTCTTTTTATTTATTTTTATAATATATTCCTTTCTGTACTTTGTAAAAAAAAAGCACTAATAGGTCATTAATACACGAACAATCTTTATGTTTTCAAATATTCTGAAATATCCGGAAATACATAGACTATTACGTAAATAGTCAATTGTATTTTTATACGAACGTGATAACAATATGAAGTGAGGTATTCTTACATAATAAAATACATCTACGTTGGAACATTTGTTTGCACAGGGGTCGCGATTGTTGTGTTAGAGAGATCGCCTCTGGCCAAGGGCGCCGATCCTGGGGGAACGCCCCCCTCCCGAAGCTCATGTGGGAACCCCTATTGTATTGATGAATATACAATATTTGGCATAATTTGAATGCAATTTGTCTTAAAATCCTCATATATATACCTTCTGCACCTTAATGCCCCCCCCCCAAAGAAAATAAGCAAACACCTCCGCCGCGAAAGACACCAATGTTATCTGTTGTTATCCGTGGTGTTTTACCGGAAATCACTGATGCAGAAGGACTGGAAGAGCTTACAGCTGAAGGCATTCCTGTCGACAAATGCATTCGCATCAGAAATCAAACGGGCCTACGTACTTGGTTCCTGTGCTAACCTCCAACAAATCGTCTATTGATACCCTCCTTCAAGAGGGAGCGTACATCTTTAAGAAAAGGCACAGAGTCGAACCCTCACGTACTAATTCACCCCTGCCTATTCGATGCGAACGATGTCAGACTTATAACTCACACGTGACAGCAAAATGTCCTAACATCCCTAAGTGTGGTTACTGTGCTAAACAGCACGAGACTAAAGACTGTCCAAATCACCAAAAGCCTGCTCTCTGCTCTGTATGTCCTGGGTCACACCCTACATACAGCTACAAATGTAAAGCTAAGCCAGCTCCACCAGCTGCTAGTCCTGAACTCACAGTTCCATTGCGTACAACTGATCCACCAGTTCAAGTCGACCATTCAATCACTTCCGGTCTTACAGTTGAAAATTTTCTTCGGTATTTCACGCTTGTTCTACAAAATATTTTTCCTGTTCAAAGACAGTTCATTCTTGAACATGTCATTGCTGCCGCCACGAGCATTTTCCATATCAATCTGTATGCCACATATTCGGGGAATTATGTACACTTTCACATATCTCCGAGAGAAACTGCTGCCTAAGCAAATAGCTTACTACATTATCATTGGTCTGGCCTTCTTATTTATGAACATACGGTCATTGCAGCAACATAAAACTCTTTTTGAACACCTGCTCTTAGAAGAAAATATTGATGTTTTCGCTTTGAATGAAACTGCTTTAAAACCAACAATGCCATCACGATTTCCACAGTATCAACTCATGCGCTATGACTTTTCACAAGATAATGCACGAGCGCAAGCTGGAGTTGCAATTGGCATCAATAATAAATTATCTTATCGACAGCATCAGACTCGGCTTCCCTATCGACGTCCTGAACATCTTACAGCAACTATCTATCTACCTAGCATATCAATTACGATTGCAACAATATATGTACGTCCCGGACACGCGATACCACTCGAGTATTTTACGCATTTGTTTCAAACATACAAGCATCTTCTGATACTGGCAGACATCAATATCCAAAGCCGTTCCGAGAGAGAAAAGACTCAGTTTGCAGTCCATTTAGCAGTTTCCTTACATGGTCACATATATCCCCTTCCGAAGAACACCAGACCAAGTAGCCAAACTACACCGGATGTTGTTCTTTCTACCACTTCACTCATAGACAGGTGTCATATCGAAGTCTTCGATTGCATAGGTAGCGACCACTTACCGGTGAAAATCACGGTCAACGATGTACGTAAAAATATTTCTCCGACAGCAGCCGAACGCACCATATATTTATATGACAAAACTAACTGGCATAAATATCGCTCGGATATTGAAGCTGCATTAGAAACTGTACTACCACCGGATACAAAGGAGAGTCTAAACACAACCATAACCACACTCACGCAGGTCATTGCTACTAGCGTACATGACAACATTCCCACCTATCACAATAAACTTATCAGCCTGTTTTGCCTCCGCAATATTTGCAATTAGTAAGAAAATCTCGGCATTATTATAGACAATATGAGCGCACTCATAATCCTGAATATCTAACACAGGCACGTAGATGGCAAAGAACTCTGCACAATTATATTTTCGTCCATAAACGCTTGACGTGGCATAAAACGTGCAGCCAGTTGAATGAAGAAACTCATCCCACACGATATTGGAAAAAAGTTTCATCAGTTGACCGGGCAGCAAACAACAACGAGATATCCACTGTTCCGAAACAACGATCATTTGCATTCAGATCAGCATAAAGCCGACGCATTTGCCTCTCACTTACAAACTGTGTTCACTCCGCCCATCGGTCAACATGACGAGAGTCCCAGATTCTCAGAAACTACCATCGCTCAACTATTACAGCCATCAACTACTCACACCTTAGATAACAATCAACCGTTAACATTTTCTATCACCCATGACGAAATACAGACGAGTATCAAAGGAAAACGCAACACAGCGCCTGTTTTTGATAAAATATCCTACCGACTTATCAAAGAATGCTCAGTAAAGTTTTTTATTCTTCTCGCAGCTATTTATACTTTTATTCTCCATACGGGATATTACCCAGTTGAATGGAAAGTCTCTAAAGTTTGTATGTTTCTAAAACCGAACAAGCCACCACATTCTGGCAGTTCGTATAGGCCGATACAACTGACTGCAACACTGGGGAAAGTATTGGAAAAAATTCTTGTAAAACGTTTACATCAATATCTGCATGATCGTCAACTCCTTCCAATTTCCCATACCGGTTTTCGACCATCATACAGTATTAATGACCAGTTGCTTCGTTTGACGACCACTCTTGTTAACCAGTATCATAGATCGCTTCCATCTTGTTTAATTTTAATGGATCTAGAGAAAGCATTCGATCGAATTTGGCATTATGGTCTATTTTACAAATTGCTTAAATTTGGAATACCACTTACATATGTTAAAGTGATTTTCTCATTTATACTCAATCGAATCGCATATGTATGCATCAACAATACCATCTCCCATCCCATCTTTCCATACACAGGAGTATCTCAATGGTCCAGCTTGTCTCCTCTTCTATACATTTTGTACGCATCAGATGTACCAGTACCTGCTCCTCCTACTTATTTATTCCAGTATGTCGATGATACTGCTTTCCTAACTCTTGGAACAACTATACAACACAATAATAGAAGCTTACAACTCACAGTTAATCAATTTCTTGCGTGGTGTACGTATGACCAACCTTTGTGGGTTTATCGTAAATAAAACTATATTATCTCTCTCTCTCTTGTTTCACTTGCTCCAAACTTTGGTTTCATGGCTTCCAGCGCCCACAAAAAGTTGTCATAAACCATACAAGCAATCCTCGTCTCCACCGACCGCTGGAATGATATCGGGGGAGAGAAGAGTGCTTGCCGTAAAGATAGATGAACAAAACAAATTAAAGTAAATAACCTATAAACTGCCACAACGCCTTCTAAAGCTACATGCAATCACGGCTAAGAATTAAACATGAGATTAAAATTATGAGTACTATGTATTGTAATCAAACAAACAACATACAATAAGTAAACTACAAGCAAATTATATATTTAACAACCTGAGCGCTCAAAATGATTACTCTGAATTTAACTTTTATTTTCTTAAGATCATTTACTTTGATCAGGTGGCTTTTTCAATTTGTAAGAATGATTCTTTCTCAATTCTACTTACAGTTTGCGTTGGCGGCATGGAATGAGAGTATTGAGAGTAGTGAATAATTTATATAACACTCGCGTTTCACTATGCACTGCACAAGGAGGGTGGGGATTAAGTCAGCCGCGGTTTCCTCTTCTGCGCTGTCCTCTCCACAGAAATCTGGTTCTCAAGTCCAATCCAATAGTTCATATATCACACGAAAGAAAGCATCCAACAATCATGCTGCTCACAATAGGATCATCGTTTGGAGGTTCTCCTGCCAAAATTCATTGACTGTATTGAAGAACGTTTAAAACTAACTTGCTAGCCCTTTATCTTTTCGGCTATAACTCATAACATCACAAAATGAATTTAAATTCGAGGCTCGTTCTATAATCACACAACAACAACACTTGGTTCCTTTCGCTTCAACTTTTAGGAACAACAACGGGCACAAAGCTCTGGAAACTTAAAGTCAGGTCGACGGGCTGGGTGCGAGCCCGTGTAAAAGCCTACTCTACGTGCAAGACGCACGACAGGTGCGAAGGCACCCCTGGCGGGACCGAGTCTCTTCAATAGACTGACTTGCTTTCTTCGCCAACCTCTTATGCTGCTTTTCCAAAGGGAAAATCCCGGTTTTAACTTGAAACGCAACCCAACTGATGCAATGGCTAAATTTAGCGATGAGACTTCTTGCTGGAATGTTCTGTGGAGCGATTCTTCTTTCTTTTTAACCATAAAAGGACTGTTGGGCGATTCGATCGAAGTTGGTTGCTCACACACACATTCAAACATATATGTATATGCTTGAGAAGAGAGAGAGTTCTTGGAAAATTTCCATACGAGGTCTGTTTATTAATTTTGAAATTTAAACTCACTGTCTTCCTTCTCTTAATTAACACGATTAATGAGCGCCAAAAAATCCGTAACATCCTATGGCGCCCGCAGGGCTCCGAGCAAATTAATACAATTTGCGATGAGAATCCTGGCCGTCGAAGGGTTAATGGTCTATACTGGCATGTCACTTGAGGGTCACTGTATTTTGGAACGTCCTGTATATAAATCAACTGTCACTGGAAATTCTCCATAAAGATTTAGTATATCGGGACTACACTGTATATAATTCACTCCACTAGTGTACTGAAGTGTTATTAAAAAATCACTATATTATGGGACACACTGTATAAGAATCGAAAATCATTGGGGTTTCACTATGAAAACTCGACGTATTGGGACTGCACTGTATATATAGCACTTCACTTGATAACTATCAGGTTGTTCAACCTGTATGACGATAAGCCACCTTTGTGTTAAAGCCACCTTTAAGTCCGAATTAAGCCACTTTTAAATTCTGATTAAGCCACCTTTTGTTTAAACAAAGCCACTTTTATGCCACCATTAGTAAATTGTTCATAATTTTCAGTTTATAGTTTCGTTTATTTATTTATCTATTTATTTATTTTCAATAACTGGTTTCTCACCATAATTAAATGTACTTTAGTTTACCTTTCAATTATTTTTCATTGTTTTTCACTAAACACATAATATATTCAAATATATTAAGCCAAATAAATATACAAATAAGCATTAATACAGAAAATACTTAACTACTAAACAATAATAAAATGTGTATACCGATTTCGGAAGGTGTAGCCTCACAACGTAACGAACGGTAATATCGAAATTCCTAATATGTAGTTTGTGTAGTGTAATGTGTGTATATGCACCTTCTTACAACAAAATTGATACTTAAATTTTCTAAAATAATATCAAAATAACTATCAATATCAATAACTGTATATATTCATAAATGCAAAATATTAATAATTCCAAAAGAAGTTTCAAGACAGAAATTTGTAAAATAAGTATACCATAATTCACATACTAATTATTCAAAATACTATATTTCAACTTATTAAACATCAAAAGTACTAAAAGAATTTAAAATCAAATATACTATCAAGTTTCACGGTATTGCTCAAACAACAAACAAGAGATTCATCAAATTGTTTCAAATAAATTTGGATTCACATGTCAAATCACTTTTTTTTTTTTTTTTTTTTTTTTTTTTTAAATCAGCTTTACTCACAGCAAACGTAAACCTTTATTTTACTTATTTATTTATTGCAATAAGTATGTGAGCATCACCACTAATGCACGAAACTTGTATAACATTGGCGAACATACGACCTTTGGCTGATACAATCAGTTTCTACTCTCATTTTCAACAAACATCTTATTGGCAAAGGCATATTACAACTCTATTTAACGGGCATTAATCACAAACGCATACCACATAATAAGAGGGATTTACAATCCACCTCTAAACACATTAAACACTTGGAAAAGACATTCCCTACTCGTCTAGGAACAATCTAGGTATTCGGGAAGTAACATCTCTGAACGTGAGTCGCCCTCTTAATGGCCTTTGACATCACGTTAAAATACACGTACGTAGTAACAATAAATTCATATAAGAATGCCGCTCTATACAGCCTTTGGCATCTCAAAATAGCCCTAACTTATTTGTAATGCTCAATTGCCATTCAGTTGAACTCAAACGTATACAGCTCAAAGTACTTCGCACACAATCATTTTGTTCGCTCGATGATCATTATTAACATCAACGTGACTAACAGATTTAAACTTAATTGCCTCAACATACTATAAGCAATGGGATCTATCAGTTACTGTTAAATCGTACAACAAACCAATTTTGTTTTCCATTATTCATTTATTTATTTATTTTCAAATTCTCAATTCTCAAAATCCTTAAATTCAATCTAAATTTCGTTATAGTTGTGTGAGTTAATTGACAAGTGCTGATTCAAAACGATGTTCTCCCCTTGCAAGCTTTCGAACACAAAAATAATCGGATAAACAACAAAATACTTCGTTAATCATACTCATTCTATTCAATGAACCATGTAGCGAAAGTTCCAACTAATGCTTTTCCCAAATTGACATAGGTAAAAACTAATAAAGTGAATTAAACTAAAATTTTCCACCTGTATGAATTATTTAAGACAAAACAAAACCAAATTAGGTGTTCTCTCCTTTGTGTGAGTCGTTGAGCAATAGATAAACTTGTAAAAACTACAAAAGTAAACTTTTTTTTTTTTGGTTTTTTTTTTTTTTTTTTTTTAATATGTTTTTCACACTGAGCTTACCTATTCATTTCTAAATATCTATTTTCCGGAATAATGATTGGAATATACGAACGTAATATATAAAAGTAATACAATATGTGAATGAGATTCAAATTCTGATTACAGTTTCTCATTAAATATGCAAAATCTATTCATAAACTAATAAAGTCCAAAACTGAACAAAATTCACCTATATGCTAACATTTTACGGATTATATCATAATATGCAAAATAGTTAAAATATCAATCTATATATATTTACATTACATAACCTAACTAATAAACTTTAAAACATTTTAATATGTATACATAAGTTAAGCAGCGGTTAGGCCTTTCGAAGCGCCATCCTGCGTGCCATTGATTGACAAAGCAGGTCGTAAGTCATAAATTAAACAAAAATAGGTTAATGAGTTGATCCCGAAGATCAATGAGCGCTGACTTACTATTTTCTTACATAACTGGAGCGTGCGGGGTCGTCGAGCTCCCCGACGATTTGGATAAATCGCTCCTGCACAAAATCCTTTGTCCCTCCCAGCTAGATGCTTTATGCATCGTAGCTATGTCATAACCGGGTAAAATTTTCCAACCCCAATTGGGCTGTCAGTATCTAGACCTAAAGAAGGTGTTTCAAGAAAATAAACATATGAAAAGGACAATAGGAATACCCTGGGGAGGGGAAGTTCGATACTACAGCCCTGCATTTCAATATCGTCAATCACTTATTAATTATTAATTATTTTAGGCCCGCTCCTACCTACAAAATTAGTAGGTTTACAATTGCATTCCTTTAAAGAGCGCTAGCCAAAATGTGCCGGCCTCCTGGCAAAAATGCACTTATCAACATCAGTAATATCGTCACATCCGGGAATAAGTCATAGCCGAGATTAAAGTCACAATCGAGAATACTAGCTTGCACATTTAAAACTATGATTACTTACAATCTAAGATGACAATTTTCCAGCAGACTGATAAGATTATGAGTGCGTAAGGGAACGCTAATCGGCATCCAACACAAGCATGTCACGCTTATCTTTTTTTTCATATGAGTAATGAAAAATAAATAACAGAGTTGTAATGACCTTAATGAAACAAGACAACAAGGTCAATACTACAAGTCCGACCATGATAATCAATGGGTTGAAAATTATACAATGTTCACTTGAGAACCAACGGACTCTTTTCATACAAGGGAAGTTAAAAGAACTGAAATTGGAAAATTTTCACATCCTGAATTAATCATTGCATTTAACAAACATCTTTTAAAATTGAAATGTCATATTCGTGATTTGATTTATTATTCACATTTTCTATTTCCAAAAATAAATTTATTTCAAAACTTAAAGCAACATTTATCAAACTTTTTTTTTTTTTTTTCAAAATTGCTAACATCGATGAATTTAATGCTGATAATAGTTTTGACTATCTGATTTCCATAATATTTTGTAACCAATTTATATTATACATATTTTCCATTTTTATAAGCCAATTTTATTATAAATAATTGTTACCTAATTAAAAACAAACACTTGATACATCGATACCAAATTGTGTCGGTTACCATTGGTAGTGCAGTTTTCGAGAAACATTATTATAACTATACGTAATATTTCTCGAAAAGCGTACTACAGGAAGAAAAGAAGAGAAAAGTTATTTGCCAAAATTCCAAATAAAATGCAATTTATTGTGTCTTTTGCGTCAATGAAAAATAAATGTCTGATAAAATATAAAATTTTAAGCGTCAAACTGGATATCTTATTATTAAATAAATAGATTTAAGATGTCATAAGCCGAAATGGAATTTAGAAGTGTGTGTCTAAAGGCCAAATTCACACACTAGCTGAGGCCCAATCAGACGCTACTCCGATTTCGTCACTGTAATTTTGAAAGAAAGTAGTGACGCCTCTAGGGGATGAATTATATCTTTCAACCTTTTACCTCTTCTTGACTTGTAGACGGTTTTTGTAATCGAGTTGAATTAAATTCAAAGCTTCATTAATGTCGTAACAAATACCCACTGACTTTACATAACGAGCATTATGCGTGAATGGATTCATAAGCAAATTATTAAATTCAACATTATTTTCAAGTATTTACGAAACCATACTAAGTATTATTTAATTTTCAATGTTCTGACGCCTAGCCAGTCTTATATTACAAAACTCATTATACTTTTGCACATACTTCATAACAAAGTCAGATGGAAGAATTCGTTAACTGAAAATCACACTTTTTTTTTTTTTTTTTTTAAATTCAAACTTCATAATTAATTGTAACATTCATTAGTGTTTCTCTAATTGAATTTTAAGTATCTCTAATTGCCTAGCATTTCTCTAAATGCCTAATGGTATGGGGACAGCTAAATGTTCATATAATCATACAAGGTAAATGAATAAAAACTCAAAGAAAATAAAATAGTAAAATTTTATTAATGACATTTAGTTCCGAAGGCTGGAAACATCTGAAAAGAAATAAAACATACAAAATATAAACATCCTAACAAAATTCAATACAGAAGTTCTGTATCCAAAACGGGATAACTATAGTTTTCAAAAGTGGTGGGGCATTGTTAAAATTTCAAAGTCCGAGATCGCGATCTAAATTGATTACCTATTTAAAATTTCCAATACTGTCCTTCCTCTGATTTTCACATTCATCTCTCATCTCCCAAAACTGCAAAGAAACAATAAAACATGATATTTAAATGAACGTACCTGTTTGTGGATAAATATTGGTGGTTCCTCTGGACGGGCGCGTCGGTGACGGCATGCACACACTTAAAGCTGAAAAACAAATTCCTAACTTTCGAAATTCGGTGGGGAATAATTAAAGTAAAAAAGTAATAATATTTATTTTCATTCTCTACAAAAGCTTAAAAGTCTTATTCGGTGTTTAGTTTCTCGTCTCTTTCGGGATTCAGTCCAAATTCGGGCAAAGTTCGCGCTTTGGTTACGCTACAACTTTCATTTTCCACCGATGTCGATTACACTTGTACGCCTGCAGTTTTATACGCTTACGAGTACTCTTCCAGTTACTTCTTATGACTTGAGGGGCTTTTCTCCTCTTTGCAACGCATCTAATGAACTTCCACGCAATAACGCGTCTTTGTTTACGGCGCTTAAATTTGCGATGCATCATGGATTTTTGCACAGATTTCCTTTTACGTTTGCACCTACTATCACTATATTCACTATGTAATCTGCTGCACAATACTCGTACGTATTTGCGCTTTTGCCTTTTAACATTCTTCGGAGTCGACGTAGACTTTCTCACGAGTTTGCTGATGCGCAACTAACTTCGATTTACACTTAGATCCCTTTCTTCCACGGTTACTTTGTCCCAACTTTCGTTTTTGAGAACGCTTTTGTTTTACTCTTGCCCTGCTTTTCGCTGCATACCTAATGCGGGATTGTGCGCGCTGTAAGTACGTTTTGCATTGAAGTCGGCGAGTATTGACATAAGCACGAACGATCAGCTGTTTTCGAGCAGATCTACATTTGAACCTTTGTTTTCTACAATTTCGCAATGATGACGTACTAGCTTGATAAAAGGTGACCATACTAGAATCTAATTTACGCCCTTCTACAGCATGTTTACTATTGGTACGCCTTGAGACCGAATTCATATAAACTACCGAATCAGCAAAACTCAACTGGTTACCGTAGACTATCTCACTGTTCTTCTTGACCTCGCTATTACATTTTAACTTTTCAACTAACGGCCATTTCCCTTGGTTTGCATGCACTTGAGTAAGAATGTTACTTTTAGACTCGGTTACCGTAAACGTTTCTGACAAGTTATCCACAAATAGAGCGCTTAGCACGTAAAACACGATTCGCTGGATAGGTCTACACTTCAAACTACTAATTTGGAGTTGTTTCTTACTACCGTACTCGAAGTTAGTAAAGTCGGAATGGATCTGCAGTATAAAAATGCAACTCACGTTGGCCGTGTATGGTACCAAAGACAAATCTGAATCTGTTAGGTCGCGCAAGTCCACTTGCCCGCGACGTAAAAGCAACACTGTAATTAAATCATCACACAAAAACAATTCAACTCTCAAGCCTTCCCTGGCTTCTCGGAGAGGGTGGGTACGCGCATTCCCAACGCTACCATTTGTTGTGTGTGAACTATCGGCATCCCTAGCCGGTAAATCAATAAAGCTAAGTATACTAGAATCACAATTGTCTACAGATACACATAACGAGCTTTTGCTTACTGCTACTTCCACACTACGTATTTCCTTTTCCTGACTATAACTAACTCTCTGACTTATTAGGCATTTACCTTCCGCGATGTGAGTCGGCGCGAATTCAAGAGTGTTTACGATTTCACTTTCGCCTTGCACTTCCTTGCATTCAAGTCGTGCCGTATGCATGCATTCATGAAACTCAACGAGGCTTTTCTTACATTTTGCTACACTATTTTTAAACTCAACAGTTCCTGATTCAACCTGATTGGTCACATTAATTAGTCCAGAGTGTACCTCAGTTAAGGAGTTATTCATTACTGCAATTTTGTTCCTCAACTCATCGAATTTATTATCAAATCTACTATCAGATATCATTATATCCTTTGCTGATCTATTTATTCGTTCACTGTTCTCTTCTAGTTTCTGTTCTAATTTTAGCCCAAATTTATCAAAGTGTTTCTCTAATCTCTCAAACTGTTTCTCTAATAATGCTTGAATTTGTTCTAAAATATTCGCTTCCATATTTACTTAACTTACAAGTAACTAAATCACAATATAAAACATGCAACAACAAACACTTGAAGTAAGTAACAATATAAACAAACACTTTTCTAAAACTATTTCACCATTTCAATTTCACAAAATTTTTATTTTGCCTTAAAATTTCATTTTGCAAAGTGTTTCGATAGACAGTAAACATAAACAAACGAATTATTATTCATTCATTATTTTATCGAGGTGCATATACTACTATGAGTGTGTGTGTGTGTATGTGTGATCAGCTGTTCGATATGTTCGCTTATACGTACTATGAAAAATTAGCGGAAGAAAAGTTCGCGAACAAACAAAATGTTTTAATTTCTCACGAAACAAATTATGCTACTAATATTTCTGTGGTAATTGAATTTACTTTCTGTTTTCAAACACTACCTATTATTTTCTTTTTCTTTTCTTTCTTTTCACAAGTTGAAGCGATCTGCGCATGATTCTATACCGAGTTAGCTACCTGTAACTACGTGATTCAAATGTTTACTATTTTCGTATTTTAATAAATGACCGCTGAAATAATTAAATGCAGTTCTATCCGAAGATTGAAGTATGTCCTGTTACGGTTTAGCCATTTATGGATATGACCAACCTTTGTGGGTTTATCGTAAATAAAACTATATTATCTCTCTCTCTCTTGTTTCACTTGCTCCAAACTTTGGTTTCATGGCTTCCAGCGCCCACAAAAAGTTGTCATAAACCATACAAGCAATCCTCGTCTCCACCGACCGCTGGAATGATATCGGGGGAGAGAAGAGTGCTTGCCGTAAAGATAGATGAACAAAACAAATTAAAGTAAATAACCTATAAACTGCCACAACGCCTTCTAAAGCTACATGCAATCACGGCTAAGAATTAAACATGAGATTAAAATTATGAGTACTATGTATTGTAATCAAACAAACAACATACAATAAGTAAACTACAAGCAAATTATATATTTAACAACCTGAGCGCTCAAAATGATTACTCTGAATTTAACTTTTATTTTCTTAAGATCATTTACTTTGATCAGGTGGCTTTTTCAATTTGTAAGAATGATTCTTTCTCAATTCTACTTACAGTTTGCGTTGGCGGCATGGAATGAGAGTATTGAGAGTAGTGAATAATTTATATAACACTCGCGTTTCACTATGCACTGCACAAGGAGGGTGGGGATTAAGTCAGCCGCGGTTTCCTCTTCTGCGCTGTCCTCTCCACAGAAATCTGGTTCTCAAGTCCAATCCAATAGTTCATATATCACACGAAAGAAAGCATCCAACAATCATGCTGCTCACAATAGGATCATCGTTTGGAGGTTCTCCTGCCAAAATTCATTGACTGTATTGAAGAACGTTTAAAACTAACTTGCTAGCCCTTTATCTTTTCGGCTATAACTCATAACATCACAAAATGAATTTAAATTCGAGGCTCGTTCTATAATCACACAACAACAACACTTGGTTCCTTTCGCTTCAACTTTTAGGAACAACAACGGGCACAAAGCTCTGGAAACTTAAAGTCAGGTCGACGGGCTGGGTGCGAGCCCGTGTAAAAGCCTACTCTACGTGCAAGACGCACGACAGGTGCGAAGGCACCCCTGGCGGGACCGAGTCTCTTCAATAGACTGACTTGCTTTCTTCGCCAACCTCTTATGCTGCTTTTCCAAAGGGAAAATCCCGGTTTTAACTTGAAACGCAACCCAACTGATGCAATGGCTAAATTTAGCGATGAGACTTCTTGCTGGAATGTTCTGTGGAGCGATTCTTCTTTCTTTTTAACCATAAAAGGACTGTTGGGCGATTCGATCGAAGTTGGTTGCTCACACACACATTCAAACATATATGTATATGCTTGAGAAGAGAGAGAGTTCTTGGAAAATTTCCATACGAGGTCTGTTTATTAATTTTGAAATTTAAACTCACTGTCTTCCTTCTCTTAATTAACACGATTAATGAGCGCCAAAAAATCCGTAACATACGAAATGGAAACTTACTGTAAATGAGGAGAAATTTCAAGCGCTTGTCATCATACTACCTAAATGCCGCAGTAAAGTTCACCGCAACTCTAATCTACTTGATATCACTGTTGGAACACACCGATTAGAACCGACTAACTCAGTGACGTATTTAGGAATAACGTACGATAACAAATTACAATGAACTGCTTCCAGAAACTTGTGCTTAAAGCAAAAAACAGGCTACAATTGCTTCGCAGGCTCGCAGGACAGCATTGGGGGCTAAATTCAAGACTGCTTATTAACACTTATAAAGCGTTCATGCGTAGCATACTTACATTCGGCCATATTGCTTGGTCCCTAGCACAATCTAGATTCTACAATAGGCTCGAAATTATGGAGCGCCATGCAGTGCGCTTAGCATACCGCATCAAATTACCCTATCTTAACCGAGAACTGTACAATAGAATAGACTTTCCACCACTTGTAGAACATATATTACTCTTACGTAAACGATACAAAGCCAAATGCCGTGAATCTCATAAAGATATTTTTCTGGACACAATATTCATAGACCCAGAGCAGGATTTCACTTTCAAATATTGTCATACACCGTTAAGTATCCTGATCACACTTCACGTAAACAACCTTCCTATGGATCACTTTCATCGCAAATCATTCAAGTCATCCCTCATCTTTTTCAATAGCTGCACAGTTTTTCCTCAGCAATAATCTGGACTTCCCATGTCTACATCAGTCTTGAGCCGCCTCAAGACAGAAGCCTAACATGCATTCGTTGATATTAACCATTTCATTGTGTTGTGGCGTATAATGCACCTTCATCTCATCAATCATGCTAATATATTTATAAGAATTGTAATTATATTCAACATATGATCTTATATGTCCTTCCAGTTTATCTCTTCATTATTTTCTTGCTTCTTCCTTGTTTATAACTTTCTTATGTTATATCTTTCGCAATGCTCAGTATCTTAGTGCTTATTATATGTGTTCAAGCATATTGTTCTATTTTAGCACTTTTGGTAGTACTTGTTCTATTTTGCACGTATAGGTTTCTTTATATCACATTGTACAACTAACGTTATTTATGCTTGCACTTCTTTTCAGCACATTACATGCTGAGAGAGAGGGCGTAACCCTCTAGAGGCAGTTCCATATCAAATAATTGATGATTAATACCAATAGAATGAATCTTGTCAATAGAAAATACATAGTTCATTAATGGAAGCTAACAATTTTTCTTTTGCCAGTTTTTTGTAAGTGAAAAGAGATAATGAAATGTAACTTACCTCAGTAATAGATAATGTCATTCTACACCCGAAAATACGAATCGGAAGAATTTGCAGTGTTGCCATCCATAGAAATTACAGTGTAGACAGAATTACCCAAAAATCTAGGTTAAGGCAGCCACTAGAAAAATGAACTCAACGGCAATTGATGGCTTATCATGCTGTCTGTGTTCCTTGTTAATTACTTTTGAAATAATATTTGTATTTTATTTCTACTGCTTATTAAAAATTATTTATTTTGTATTACAAAATAAATACAAAAATAAATACAAAATAAATACAATTAAAATTGAAAGCTAACGAGACAAGTGAGCATAGTGTGATTTCACTAGTGCGGCAATGTATTCGTGATATCAAGTCATTTTCAACTTGTAAGCAATTTCTTGTCTTTGTTTTCATGCTTACCATGAAAGAAAAACCACTTTAGCACAGGTACGATGTAGTAAATGGATTAACTAGTTTTAAAGCAGCAGATACCAGACCAGGATATTTTCTCTCCTCTTCACCCAGAATTTGTCCAATTCTTCGTAACAGAAAATCAGTTTCAAGGACTTCTCGCACAATAATTCCATTAGTTGGTCAAGAAGCTGTGGGCTTAGATGAGCTATTTTGATGGCGTCTTCAATGAAGGGGTTGAACATCCATCCTAAACCACCACTTTCGTCGTAGGCAGTGGCGTATTTACGATTTTGTTTCGGGAGGGGCTTTGTCAACTTTCGGGGGGGGGGGCTTTGCCTGAAAATGTGAAAATTCTGCAAGATATTTCCTATACTTTACTATAGTAAGTAAGATTTCGGGGGGGCTTAAGCCCGGAAGCCCCCCCTAAATACGCCACTGGTCGTAGGGAATATATTCTACCATCTGCTCTTGAAGTTTTTTTTAGATGTTTGCAGTTTAAGTTGGACAGCCCTTCCATGTCAAAAGAATAATCACCAGCTGAAATAAAGACTTGTCAGAGGAAAACTCAAAATTGTGAGTTTTTACTCTGGATGCCAAAACTTCTAATATATTCTGGAAAGCATTTACTTTGTCTTGAACAAATAAAATGGTTTTCTTCCGTCATTGTAAGATCAAATTTAAGTCATTTAGATGAGCAAAGATGTCAGCCAGGTAAACAAGCTGAAGGTTTCAGAGGTAAAAAAAGAAAAAATAGCTAGTATGGGATTGGGTTGATTAGATTCTTGTTAAAAAAAAAAACAGTAACAATTCCAAGCGCATTTGGAATACTCCTCGAGACAACCATCTTACCTCGGTGTGCAATAATAGTTTTGTGGGTGGAACCCATTTCCACGCACAGTTTTCCAACTGTCGACACTGCAATGGGCGACTCCTCCCATAACAATTCTAACAACATCATGCAGAACCTGAAGAAGTTTACTGGGCATTCTTTTGTGGCTTAAGCTTTCCGATGTGAAAAACAATGTGCCCATTTCTCATTCCACTCTTGTTAGCATTAAGGGTTTTGGCGAAATCGCTGAAGATTGATATACACTTTTCCTAGTCTATTTCAAATGGACTTGTAGCCTCAAGAAACACCTCATATAAAGATTCAACAGTTGTATGTTGAGGCAAGGGTTTGCAAAACCATTTATTCGATTTTAATTGGATGAAACACAAGAACTGAGCACAATTTGTTACATCTGTGAATTAGCCCAGTTGAATATATATATATATATATATAAGGGCGGATCCAAGGGGGGCTAAGGGGCTATAGCCCCCCCTTGACGCTCAGGTTTACACTGGATAAAATGGGCTTCAGTCCTGCTTTACACTGGATAAAATGGCAAACTATGGTTTAGCCCCTCCCTTGATCATATCCTGGATCCGCCACTGTATATATATATATATACATAAGGATGCATCAAATACCCCACAAGTTTGAAAAATTAACCGGGGATTCTTGCCCCTAGGTCAGTTTTGTTCCATTTCGTGAGTTAATACTTCGTGCAACATTTCCGCAACATTTACAAACGTTTAGGGGGTCCACCAGCAGCTCAAACATATGATAGAAGTGTCAAAAAGTATTGAAATAATTGAAATGCGAGTTTAATAAATACAAACTTTTTTGCAAGGATTACACGAATTCCCTCATTTCTGAGAATATATTAAAATAGTTAAAATATATTACAAGTGTCAAAGATCAAAATGTGCTTTGAAAAATTGAAATGCAAATTTGATAAATAAAAGCAAGGATTACACAAATTTTCTCATTTTAACAGTATATTTTAAAACTTATATTTCATTTACCGTAACGTAATCCAAACTATCTCAGAAAGATATTTCACAACCAACACGTGACACCTTGTGTTTTCGTGGTCATTTGCGCAAACTTGGACTGTCTTTCCTATTCCGTTCAATCGCTTTCAGAATGTTTTGGAAATGTTTCTCTTGTTTTGCTGAAGAAAGAAAAATTCCTAGTCAGCTTGATTCCACGTTCTGCACAGTCGATGATAACATTCATGGCATTGATATTGAGAATAGAGTTTTGAAATAAAGGAATTTCTGTCCAGCCTGCAACTTCGTCACCGAGGAAGTCATCTTTGAGTATCAGGGTGTGAAATGTAAACCAGGAGTCTGGTCCAACCAAATTTGTTCAGCAAACCGAGGGTTTCCAAATCCTGTTCCATAACGTTCATTAGGATTTGGTAGGGAAGTAGCAGGTTTCACAGCTAAGAGTCTACTGGCAAGAGAATATTTCTATTCGAAGGGCAGCACGCTGCTGAAAAGACCCAGAGGAACCATCTCTGATGTTAAACATCACAAGTGCCGTTGAAATGCACGTATCGCTATCTCAGAAGTTAACGGATTTATACTCTTGTACAACAATAGACTTTGATAGAGCTTCAAATCGTTCCATGGAGCATCAACTGCAGAGTTGCATGTCATTCATCACACACTATACACATGGGTAACAAATATGAGAAAGTCTCTAAGCTTTGTAAACTGTCGTTGAGAAATGATGTCATCGTGAGATAATGTTTGAATATGTTTCTCCAATAAACACATTTTAATGGCATGGATCAATCTAACCATCCATCTCGCTCTGTGAACAGCACCCGGTCATTTGAACTTAACTGGAGTCCCAGATATTTCTCCGTCGAGGAATGTGGTGCAGAGTTCGATGAACTCGAGGTAGTCACTTCACAGAACTGTGTCTTAAGCGCGCCATAGACGCACGCACTTGCATTACCAACATGTATGAAAAGTTTCTTTCATCATGCATCTTGAAAGATTTTTTTGCCCACACACGTACCAACGTGCTGTCCAACATACTGAAAGTAGTTGGAGAAATGTGGAGGACGAGGAAACGCGTGCTTTTTCTTTCTGCAACTGCACGACCTTGGCATGCGACGGAGGAGAGACTCACGTGATTTCTTCCGCTGTCGTGATTGGCGGACCAAAATATAAAACAGCCACCTTGCATGAACGAGCCCATACACGGTAAACATGCATGCAGAACGGCAAAAACATCAAACATGTTTTCAGAAGATTTTGAAAACTTTCAACATGAATGAACGAGGCCATACACGATCAACTTGCCTGTGGTTTTATCATTTTTCATACAAGTCGGGCTGTTTCTTCAGGCATGTGTTTACGTGTATGGGCCGCTTTACACTGAGCTATTTTCATTTTGTTTTAAATTATATTGGGATTTTTTTAAATAATTATTTTGTAAATTTTTAAGTACACTTTGTTCACTTATGTTAAACGGATTTAGATCAAATCGTGAGAGAGGGTGTTCACTGATATGAGGTAATTCGTCATAGCTCACGAAATTTTGTTAAAAGAGAAATATCAGGTGTCTTAATGATTTCAACATTCAAGTCTTTAAACACTTGTGCAACTATAATTTCACCTGTATGATGGCGGCAAGGTGACCACAGAAGAGCTCAATTCAGCTTTTCCTGTAACATCACGCAATCAGCGGTAACATGACCGGTGTTTGATGCCGTAGTGTCAAATGTCATGTTTACTATGTTGTCTTCACAGTGTCATGACTTCAACAGATCCCATGTAAGTTTGGCAATAATGACCCCAGTTTTCATACCAACCACAGGTTTGTAAACAGGTGTGCCCAGTAGCTTTAGTTCATTCTTGTTTCCCAAGATGACTGTAAGACGTTCTTCTTTCACGTACTTATCGGGCAAAGATGACATTAACTTTGAATCATAGTGTACGGTGGCAAGCTCTGGAGAAGTCCAGTTTTCTATTAAAGATCCTGATATCTGTTGACTAACCTTTCGTCGGGTCCTATTTGCACTCGAGTACGACGAAGTGACTTTTGATGTATCTCCTCCTGCTTCCTTTATCAATACCTAGGTACTTTGGTAGAAACAGCCTGTTGTGCAGGCGTCATTTGCAAGCGAGTTGCTAAAGTTACGATGTTTGGTCGTTGGATAATACCATGTAAGACAAAACCACTTGTTCAGGTCACGCACTGAACAATGATTATTGAAGCGTGCTCCTGAATTGGTGACAGAAGGATTTGCAGATACTACAGTATAGCCTGGTTCACTCTTGGTTGGTTCCTCGCAGGCACGTAGCCAAAGGGGGGTCCGGACCCCCCTCCCTTCGAGACCAGAAATTATAAAAAAAAATATTAAGGAAGTATGAAACAAAATGAAATGAGAAAAAGAAGGATCAGCGTTAAAAATGAAAAACTACAGGAAGCTTTTGATTACTCTTTCTTATGAGGAGATTTGTATTACTTGCAATACATAGTGGCAAGGTGAGCGAGATATCCTGGAAGAGTCGGGGAGTTTGAAATTTCTAGAAAAGTTACAGAATTCTCAGAATATCTGCTACTAATCAGGGAGATTTCAAGCTTCCGAAAGCATAGTGCCGTTGTGTAACAGCGTGGATATTTTTTATCATAATTTTTCGTCGTCACATCCTTGCAGTATCAAACATGTTATTTCCAAAACAATTTTCTAATGCTCCTTTAACCTGTCATTTGGGACAGACAGTAGTTAACGGAATAATAAAAACAAAAACTTTATGTGGAAAGAAAGTTCTGTTAACATCTGATTCAACAGAGAAAGAAACACAGATATTGTAAAATAATTTACAAGACATTATTGAGTATATACTTTTTATAATAGTGAATATGTACTTTTTGTTATAGTTGAGGTCATAATGAAAGGAAAATTGTTATATTTCAATGAACAGAGGAAGAACGTAAATACTGTAAAATATTTTTCAATACTTTTTTTATTATTTTACTCGAGACGACTTCATAGTTTGCTATTAAAATACTTACCAACATATCCTCATTTTATTGTAATAACAAACCTATTTATGTTGATAGTAAAGTAGTTCAGATTGATCGAGCTCCTGGGATTTCAGAATTTCATGTCACTTCCCCCCCCCCCCCACCCGTTACGAAATCCTAGCTAAACGAACAAATATATGTTCCAGTAAAATAGTTTAGAGTGATCAAGCCCCTGTGTGATTACCACAGTATTTCATGTGACGGACGCCCCTTCACTAAATCCTGGCTACGTTCCTGTTCCTCGTCTTCGCTGTCATTTTCCATCTCAGACAGATCAGTTCCAACAGCTATAGCGGAGCCATCTCTTGATGCGCCTTTTTCTTCTCACGAATCTTTCAACGTCTGACTTTTTTTAGCCAGCACTCTGTGGTATGATCCGAATGTCGCTAAACGATCGGTTTTCATAGATTCAAGAAAACATTTGTCCTCCTCATCCATAATAAGACTATTCACGTTGGCAAGCCATAACGGAAATGTTTTGTTTAATTGTTTCTCTATTTTCTGAATTTTTGATAGAAAAATGAAATCTCTAAGTTTTTCGTCCCACGGTTATGCCGGTTAGGCTAAAGGAGACGGTGATGATGAGAGATGAGTGAAATGGTGGAATGAATAAAGTGGAAGGAAACGGGAGAACCTCGAGCAAACCCACGAGCACGGTGTTTGTCCGCCACAAAGTCCACACGGCGCGAACTGGGATCGAATCAGGGACCCCAAGCACCAAAGCTGAACGCTCTACCACTGAGCCACCGCGCCCCCGAATTTTTGATAGAGTGGTTGGACGGAATCGACGACTTTTAGGTATAGCCCGTACCTTAGCATTATCATCTAGTAATGAAATTATTTTCTCACACACTTTTCGTTCTGAAATCAGGGAACATTTGCTTTATCATTAAAAAAAATAAAAAAAACAACCTTTTTAAGTGCGACAAAGCAAGCTCTACAGTTTACCACCTTGTCCGATCGATCTTTTCCCCAAACGTCATCTCTTCATATAGGGTCTAGAGTTGTTTTTTTAAATTGAGTTAGGGCAGATGAAGTCACGGTCACAGCAATGTTGTAGTTTTGTATACAATATCGGGCCAAAGCCACTAGAGACCGTGAAATGATATAAAAGCAGAAAGTAATGTCTTCTCCGTAGAAACTCCAAAACCTAAGTTTGTAATACTTAGAATTTTGCGTAAAAGTGAAGAATATATAAAAAAAGGACTTAAGATTTTAAAATCTTAATAGTGCGAATTCTAAGAAAGGAATATCTTACTTTTATGTTGTTTCTATTCAAAATTCAAGCTACGTAGCGCCATCTGTTGAGTAACTTTTCACAGATAACTATCCTGTTTCATATAAGTCTGGTGGACCCCCAAAACATACTTTGATTTTCTGAAAAAAAAAAAAATTGCTGGTCTGTATTATACCTCCAATGGAATATTTCTAGCCCAGGGACAAGTCACTTTGTGAAGAGTGGGAGGTTCCCCCCAATCCTTTCTTCCTTCCCTTTCGCCGGATAGTGTGTTCGCCGAGGGACGTCATCTCTCAAAACGTGACGGGTTGAATGGCCTTAGATGCCGAAAGCCCAGAAATCTAGAATCCTAAATCCTTTATATATAGGAGTCGAATATTCTGGACCAAATCAGAAGTGTGCCTTCAGACTCGTTCGACAATAGGATCTTTGACAGTTTCTGAGCTTCTTCGAAGTTGATGTGAGTATAGTTGGGTTCTGCTTTTCAGGTACTGAGTGTTTGCGTTAAAAAATTCGAGCAGTTTATCTTTCACCGAAGGATGTTTAGATTGCAGGTGCAGTGACATCTTGGAAGGGTTTATATTTTCAGCAGATAACAATTCATTACACAACACACACTGCGACTGATTTCCAAGTACCGTAAAACCAAACCTCAAATACGACAGGTTTTTTTTTTATTTAATTTTGTTTCCGTCTTTGTGATGGTTCATCATCTGCGAAACGGGAAGTTCCAGGTTTTTTAAAGAGGTTTGTCCATTTTGACTTTTTTTGTTAATTGCATAGAATTCAAATTATGACGCTACACACTATCACAAGCCAAACGACCATACAACAAGGCTCATTTATTAGCTACCTTTGTGTACATAAAACTGGCGACGCAAACAAAACAGCTTGCAACTGACTGAACTCAATGGGAGATGTTATTTTATTCAACTTAATTTGAAGATGTAATGTCAAGAGATGTAGTTATAAAATATTAGCTATAAAATATCTAATAAAATATTAGCTATAAATTATCTAATAAAATATTAGCTATAAAATATCTAATAAAATATTAGCTATAAAATATCTAATAAAATATTAGCTATAAAATATCTAATAAAATATTAGCTATAAAATATCTAATAAATTCGCAATGAAACAATAAATTCGTTCATTTTCTTTGTAATCAAGAAACTTGCTTAAACAATAATGAACCCGAAACGGGGAAGAAAAAGTCTGCAATCTTCAAAAAACCAAATTCCGATATTGTTTTGGAGAAGTTTTGAAGTTGCGGCAGCTATATTTGTAAACAACCCTCAAAGTGGGCGGTTTGTTTTCGGCCGCAAAGTAGAATAGAGATTTTCAAGAGATTTAAAAATCTCATTTCTTTTTCTTTTCTTTTCTTTCTTTTCTTTTCCTTTTTCATGAATGCTCTCCGCCAGTACCCGAATCACTAGGTTTAAAGGTTGTTTTAAATTATTCAAGTAAAACAAATGAGAATTTATTATTTTTTCGACGCTGTGATGATGAGATAATCAGAGCCAAAACACTAATCTGCAATAGCTGTGTTGCATTGTTGATAAATCAACAATCTACATATTAAACTGCTAAGAGTATATGTTTGTCTCCAGAGAGAAGTTTATGTGTTTATTTCCAATCGTTTCGACAATGATATCTCGTAAACCATGTGCCGTTTCCACTGGTCGATTCCAAATTTCGTGCAGATTGTGCAGTTCTAATTGAATATTTAAGAAACGTTGTCGTTATTTCTTTATTAACACTGGAAGTGTTGAATTTTGTAAAAAGTAAAACATTATATCCTATGAGTTCTACATTCCAACACAACACAGTTATATACAGGGTTTGGATATCTTTCAGGAGCCAAATGATAATGAAAAAAGAAGCATAACCATTTTTTCATGCTAAGATGAATCTTTATTGTTTGAAGTGCTTTGCCCAATGAACACCAAATATTATAATTAATTGTGTATGTAATGTATTTGTTTATTACATACTGCATGTAAGAAGAAAGAAAACACTAATCGTGCATGAATTAGGAGCTCCAACTGGAAGTAGGGTCAATTTTGCAAGTGGTGCGACATACTGAAAAAATAATCGAAAAAGTCTCTCCTTTATCGACCCCTTGTTGATTTTTATCAAGACACCTTTCAATTGTGACTGTAAAGGGACATCTACAGATGTTGTGAGGAATGACAAGGAGATTCATGTTCAAATGTGAATTATGCGCTGTGTAAAGAGAGCATGTTCAGCTAGTGGACAAAATTCAGTCCCCAATAAAAGGGATTGCTTTTGTTTAGTATCCTTTGTTGTTCTTTCCAACATTTATAACATACACAGTTATACATGTATGTGTATGATCAAATAGTCTTTTCCCCAGCAAGATGGCCACAATCAACGTAGATTTTTAGTGTTGGGGTTTTTATTAGCTTCTTAAATTTTAAATGTAAAAGTTGCTTTTAACAGTTTTTGGTGATACTAAACATATTCACAACAATGTACCAAATCCACAATAATATGAAGTAACTCAAAGTGGCGGCCTCTCGAAAATTAAAATACTCAATAACTTTTATTTAATAACTGTTCAAGTTTTTTAAACCAAAACTAGAAATCACTTTATTTTTTATCATATGATCCAAAATTAAAGGAGTTATGAAGTTTTAAAATATTTAAACGGATTCAATTTTGAAACAATGTGACGAATCAGATTTGATATTTGCAATATTAATAAACTGACCAAATTCACTTTCAATCCATTCGCTTTTAGGGAAATTACAGTATCCATTATGTACAAGAAATGGATTCAATGATAAAGGTAACCAAAAAAGTTCTGTCGCTTTTTCACTTATCACCTTCGAACATCTATATGTCACATAAGATGTACCTGGAAGATGCAAAATAGTCCCTATGAGCATCGACGGCCTTCTGAAAATGTTCTGGAAGGCCATGGAGTCCATCACGGTAGAACTTGGTGGGACGTGAAGCCAAGAATGTATCAAGTGCATTTTGCACCTTTACTAGGAACTTGAACTGGCAGCTTCTAAGGTGATTGTCCAAGGAATGGAGCACGTGATAATCGGACCATGCAACGTCCGGAGAGTATGGCAGATGCAATAGTGTTTCCCATCCAAGACGTAGAATAGTGTCCGGGTCATCCTAGCGACGTGGGGATTAGCGTTGTCCTGTAACACGAAGACCCCTTTGCGATTCAGTTTTGAGTTTTTCTTGAACACGGCTCAATTACTGACAGTACACATTTGCATTGATGTTCTGACCAGCTGGTAGCAGTTCCCGAGGCACGATGCAGCAAGCAGTCCACCAAACACATAGGAAGACCTGAAGGAGGAGTCGCCTGAACTTAGCAAAAGAGTGATAATGAAATATCTACTACTAATTGAAACTATAAATATTTTCTAGTAAAGTAAATTTTGAATAAATTATATTATTATTCTTTGTCTCTCTGTATATATTCATTTTAGAGGTAATTATCCCCAATCGGACTTCCGAAGAAACTTATCGAAACGAATTTATTGACCGTGCTGATAGCGACTACTCCCAGTCACGACCCCGTTTTCAGTTTTTGTTAGAAATAAGAAAAGAAAGAGTGAGAAGGAAAAGGAGGGGAAGGAAGTAGGAAGAAGAAGAAAAGAAAAGAAAAGGAAAAGGAAAGATTGAGGATTTTAAAGGAGAATGGATTACTGGATGATTTAGGAGATATAGTAATGAACTCGAATGGTTGTTATCCGGTAAATCATTCCAAATACTATTAGTGGAGAATCAATTTTGAAGTGATTTGGAAGAGACACATGTTCATACATACAACCCCGACCTGGATCCAAGCAACCGCTCCGATAGGTTGCCCAAACCCAGTCCAGGTGTGGAGAAAAATGGAATTTAATTCTTTGTAATTTAATCTCAAACAATAATTGATAACTATCCAGTATCTGAACTCCGTAATCTGAGATCGACCCCACATATGAATTAGCCGAAGAAAAAAAAAGTTATCAACTCAATATATGTATATATTGCATCAATAGGAGTTTCAATTTCTCTGAAAGAAAAAATGTCGTTTTCTGGCTCATTCTGTTATTTTGGTTTCACTCCTAGAGCCGACTTTAAATTTGTTAGTAGCGGTCTTTCATGACCTCGGTTATTTACCTTAACACACACATTAAATCATGACACATATGTTATAAACGTTAATACGACAAGACAGTATAACTTAAACTAAATTCTATCATACATTCACACGCTCACTCACACAGGACAGTGTATATATCGTTAAATAAAATCATCTAGCTACGATTTTATATAATATTTATTACATTAATGGAGGAAAAGAATAAATAATTAAAAAAAGTTATTGAAAGAACAATTTCTTAGTTATGTGTCAACGGAATACATAAAGTTATACCTTCATAAGTCATTTCTTGGAATTTAGCTTCATATATTTAATTTACATTGACGAAAGAAAGAAAAAAAAACAAAGTTAATATCATTACATATACCACGTTTCAGGCATGCTAAATCAAATTTATACTTCACAACATAAACGAAGAAGACATTCATAGTTATAAAAAAATAAACAAAGAGGAAAGCAAAAAAAAAAAACTTTTATATATAATGAAAATCTTTATGAGTCTCTATCTCATGTCGAGACATTAAAAAAATATCCTTATACGTCCTGTAGCGTATATCAAACTCGAGCATTCGAGATCACTGTTAATGCACTAAAGGTAGTGTCCAACACATTTCGCTCGATTTAAATTTAGTTTATATTTATACACATATATATTGATTTATGATAACTATTTGTCAAGTATACACGAACTACCAGTTTGTAGCTGTATTTGCATACTGAAAATTCCATCCATCTAGGGATTTCAACGACAATATTTGGTCAGAGGAGAATTCTCCTCTCGGTTCAGTCCAGTTTTGAATTCATTATTTAATAACTCCAGGTTACTAGTTAGTCATTCATCACTGGGACACATCATAACACTTTATTAGTGAATTACTTATAACTTTTACTCATAGTATTCATATTTGAGAAGATCTTCAATAGTTGGGAGGATTATGGTGATTTATATCGTGGCAAACACTGGTTAAGTCATAGGATACACACTGGAAAACAGGGGGGATTCTAGGTACACTTTCCAAAAAAAGAAATTTCTGGTTGATCACTAAAGGATAATATTTGTTGAGGGATTGGATTACGTTTTAGACCTGCCGTTATTTTGAAATGCATGCCATTGAAACTGTTTACATTACTGATCACTAGTTACATTTATTCAGAACAAAGAAAATTATTTAAGTTCGCGGCGGTATTCTTAAAAAGAAAATTAGGCTACATCATTCCATTCGTCGGAAAACATTACTTAAAACCCATGGCAACCAATAAACGTATGGGGCAGATGCAGTGCTCTTACATATATCCATATTATAAATTTAACATTTTACATTTCACTTTAATATTCTATATTTCATACATATTTACATTTCGACGTCTCTCTCTCTATATATATTTAATACACGCGCACACATTTAATTACATAACCCCAACAATAATTTGTCCAAGAAGGTTGCAACATTACACCAAGAAACAAAACTTCCGACATATCATCATAAAATATTATTTTCCTTTATACCGCGCGTCTATTATTTTTAAATTTTCACATATTCAATTGGAGAGTAGATCAAAGAAAGAAAGAAAAAAAACTGTGAGGCAGGCACGGAACAGAGCACATTCTTAAATACATAAAAATGTATAAACCAAACAATTTTTATCTTAACTTTGGGCCCAATATTACAACGACATTCACGGAAATAAAATAAATGGAAAGTGACCACTGGATCAAAAAAGAATCCCAGACGGACAATGGTGAAGGAATGAAAGCGGAAAATTACGGTGTACCGAATCGTTACTCAATTCGGCGATGGGTCAAATACAATGTAAACCCAGTCCCTAACTATTTCATCAAACGAATCGTGTCTCGAGATGTCTCAGCTGGTCATTTCGGTTAAATATATATATATATATATATATATATATATATATATATATATATATATATATATATATATATATATTATACATTAATTCATTGATATATTATACTTTCAAAATCGGGGGGAAGGTTGAAAATTAAAAAAAAAACTTTAGAGAAGGAGTAGAAAGAATAGGTAAAAGAGAGGAGACAGAACACTACAACTACGAAAGATAAGTGGTCGAATTTACGTATACAACATACTATAACCAAATATTCTCTTTTATGCCAAAAGGGGGTGGTTTACTTAAATACGTAAACTCAAAAGTTATCTCCAAACACACAACTAGTCTGTGCCCGCAAGGAAATTTTCAGAAAGACGAAAGCTTTAAGGAAATTCCCCTCCTCGCTGTATCCGGTTGAGTCCTTGGAGATCCCGGAAATCCACCGGAAGGTTAGAGAAGGCGTTAATTTAGAATTTCAAAAAGGAAAAAAAATCATCCGACCTCTCGGAAAGTAAAAGAATCCAGAATAGTAATGAAATTAGAAGGAAAAAAATAGCTAAGATGTCCCTAATTAGTAATTTACCAAAAAAAAAAAAAAGTATTATATAAACTGAATTTTGGATCGGTGATTTCCATTGCCAAACTTCACCGATAGCTCCCCTTCGCCGAATGCGCTAAATTCTGAGGCATCGATTAATTTCCATCACTATCTAGTTTGAAAACTAAGAAAAGAAAACGAAAATATTCAAGGGGGAGGGGTCGATGCCCGGGTACGGGATTGACCTAGATATTAATTTGATTTGCCCCGTCTGTCCTATTCAGTCTACAAACACTGTATGGTAGCGTAATATGAAGGAAAAAAATCTCAGAGTCATAGGATCTTCTCTTTCATAACCGACTGTAAACATAATTTACAACAGCCCAACACCAACTATTTGGTATCGTGATCGATGAACAATTACATTTAGTTAGCCATTAAATGATGCTATCCCTACCCTGCTGTCAGACGAGATTGTTATAAATAAATACTACTGTTATGGCATACTCAACTACGAAGTAATAATACATTCTGATATATAACTTGCCTACCTTGTCGAGTGATGTTTCGGCGTGGAGGTCAGAACTCGAAACGATTCTCAGCACACATTTACGTTTCATCTATATATATCAACATATGGCTAAAATACACTGGGCCCATGTATACACTATACGGGTGTCCTATCATCTATTCTCTTTTACTACACTACATTTATTTCTCACTTATATTACCACTTTATCCATATATTTATTAATTTCTGACAACGCAGTATTCTTTTTAGACACCCTGTTTCTTCTATCTATGCCCGAACTATACATTCATTTCATCATATATTTTAAAAATCTATAAATCGCGTCCCGACCAACACGCAAGAAACATTACTCGAACCCAAGACTTCTTTGACACAAACCATCCTATATCTTACTTCGCAGCTGTTTTAAAACAAATCTCTATATAGATATATTCACAAAAAATAAAATATGCGCGATAATATTGCTGAATGTGATAACATTCTGACAGCAACAATGAAAATTATTCTGCAACTACAAGAAAAATTTAGAAGTCAATATCGTAATTTCAGAACGGAAATAGCATCACATTGGCTGACTTTGGTTAAGAATCTATGCATAGTTTATTTACTTAAATATTTTCATTACTGGATTACACAGAATGTCGCAGTTTTCAGAATATTAAAGTGTCAAATCACATTATCCAACTATCTGTTCATATGGGCCGGAAATTATGTTTACTCGGTTTTAATTCGAAAACAAAGGTCAATTTTGTGAAATCTAAATCACTAACTGGGTTGAATGGTAAAATATGCACGACTGATAGTACTGAATTTCGACACAAGGGCGCTAGTAACTATTTGATCGAACTGTAAACCACGAAATGTGACCTTGTACACTGAATTATTGTACCATATTACGTTCACTTTCAGATATAGATTATAAGTTCACTTAAAGACGTAATACGAAAATCGAATAGTAAATACCACACTGTCCATATTTAATTATCTCACGCTCCCAATCACTCACTACCACAATTACTCCTACAAGAAAATGTTTACTACATTACGAATACACACATACTACTTAAACTACAAGACATATCATGCTAATACATACTAATCATCACTACATTAATTTTGTTATCTATATAACACACATAGAACTCATCAGAGTTTACCATTTTTGTTCAAATCGGCTCTAGTTGATGTAGAGGAAGGAAATAGACAGTGAAAACTGAACCAATTGGTCCTGATTAACTCATGATATTCTATAAGCTACTGGTCAAAACGTGTTCCAGGGGTACATACTAAAGCTATTAATTTAGAGGTTCCCCTCCCTAAAAGGGAAGGAAATCTAGATAATTAAATATTTAACCCATCCATACTGGAAGCTATCCCAATTCGGGATTAAAACAGGAGCCCTTAAAGTTAACCTAAGCGATCATTCTAATGTTACAAAGATTGCGAAACTCAAAATACCGCCATGTGGGTTAGTAAGAAAAATCACTTACTATCTATATTAATAAGTTACTACACGGACAGGTCTTGACTGTATATGATATTGGGAGGGATGAAAAGGATAATCACTGTATTGAAATTACTGAGTCAAAGCAAATGAAGAATTTATCACACGAAAGTTAATGCACCTATTATGCCGAACCTGTCCACACTAATTGTTTACGTCCAGCATGGCGTCCTGTGTTGACAGCTACATTTTACTGAATTTTAGTCTGTTTTAACTATGGAGATTTTCTAAATTTTAGCTCCTGTGCTTCCGGGTAGTGTAGTTTCGAACTTGAGAGACAATTTACCTGTCAAAAATTCTCCAAATCTGTTAGCCGATCAAACACGCAGCAAAGGTGGGAGATGTAGAGTGAAGACGATCGCGCCTTAATATGTAGCGTGGGTAACTGCACCAATCAAAGTAAAGCTTTTTTGGCGGTGGAGTATTTAAAACGAATAAAAAATGGTAAAATCTGGATTGAACCGGATCTTTAGATGGACATTGGTACCAAAAGAGGGGTGAGGAGAATCTATAATATTGTGCCAAAATTTAGATTGGTTAATTATTCTAAAACTTCCATCTAATGGTGGGCCTATATTTCCGAATAGCACTGACACCGTGAGATTTGTAATCGTCCATTTAAAATATGCATATATGAGATTTATAATTAGTTAATATATAAATAAAGATATGAATCCCCAAAAATATGATTCCTAAAGAATTTTTTTTACCGTCTTCCATGTTAATTTGGAATAAAATAACGAACAATTAAATAACTTATATGGACTGAAAGGATTTTTTTTTGCTAAATAGAAAGTACAGTCGGTGTAAAAAATTTTGGAACCCTCCCATCAAAAATATCATTACATTAAATTGTAATGTTCCATTACAATTCCCCGGCGTCATTAAAAAAATTTTGTTGGAATAACAAAATTTTGGTTAGAGAGGATTAACATGTATTAATAATAATGAACTAACTACTCATTCATACACTCAAGCATTCACTTAAATAAGAACAGTGTTAACATTTACTTTGGGTACTGTGACAAAAGCTCCTTTTTCTTATCATCAGTGCAATTGAAGAGTTTGAGATTCTGAAAATTGTGAGTTCCGATACTTTCACCTATTAAGTTATGTAATACTGCACAATTTTTCAATAATTTTACTATCAAAAATGGGCCAGTATATACTTTCATCCACTTTGCTGTTTCGTGCTTTAAATATGATGATAAATTATGCATTTTAAGCATCAATAATTGACCTTCTTGCAAATTTATAGCATTTGATGATTGCTTAGTATAGCATCGCGAATGTACATCTATTTCGGTGAATCTGAAACGATTATCTACGTAATCTAATTGTTTAGGCCATGGGAACACTTTCCTGTAATTGTCAACGGCGGAGTAACTAAGAAAGCGTTCCGCAGGCGTACAACCGATACTTGAACAATAGGAATTATTTAGGAGATCCTGAATTTTTACTAAATATTTATACCAAGTAGTTTGATCTTCGTGACACCATAATCTAACTAACCTGTTAATCTCTTTATGGCTGCGTTCCGTTATCCCGTTAGCCTGCGGCGAATAACTGGAAGTTTTCTTATGTTTAATTTTGTGTTTGGCGCAAAAATCCTGCTACAACTTAGACTGGAACTGTGGTCCTTTATCAGATAAAAATTCCTGGGGATATGGTAATAAGTGAAAGTATCTTCTCTCTAATACCGTTACTATTTCTTTCGTATGAGCTTTTCTAAGCGGGAGGAAAGTGACGAAGCGAGAGTAAATATCTATTAATGATAAGATATAATAGTATCCCTGACTCGGTGGCAATTTTCCAATGAGGTCCACTCCCAGAGTCTCATGGGGTACAGTTGCTTGTATATGATATTCCTGTTTAGCTATGGCCCGGTTAGTGAACTTTGTTTCGGCACATACAATACAGTTTCGAATAAAATTTTTGATAGTAGCCTTTTGGTTCTTCCAATAGAAAATTGCTCTGCAAAAACGGTAGCATTTTTGAACTTTAAAATGACCTGTTGAATGGACAACACGGATAATTTCAGATATACAACGCCGAGGTACTACTAAAAGCCATTTGTGGACTCGCAACGGTTTTATATAGATTAATCCACCGTGCATTGTTATTCTATTAGCATTCAAATTATTTTCATATTGTCTTAGCAGATTTGTACATAACTCGTCTGTTTTCTGATGTTCTCGGATATTATCTGGGTTAATATCAGCATATTGAGTTTAATCAAAAATTAACATAATGAGTCTCAGGATCCAGCAATACCTCAGGTGGGTATCTACTAAGTGTATCCGGTACAAAGTTCTCTTTACCCGGACAGTGTTGGAAAATCAAATCACATTTCTGTAATTTCAGTAAAATTCTAGTAGTTCGTGGTTCAAGGTTTTTCTGCGTGAATGCATGTCTAACTGCGGAGTTATCCGTATGGACGTACGTGGTATGACCCATGATATACTGTTCAAAATGTTCACAGAGGAACAGAACGGACAGGAGTTCCAGCTGAGAGATCGAAAGAGACAACTCTTAGGGTTTCACTCGCCGACTGGCGTATCCGATGACATTTGGATTGTCTTTATCAGAAGGATATTCTGCGAGTAGGACAGCCAAATTCTCCATGCACGCGTCACTGTGAATGTGAAACGGCAAGGAGAAGTCCGGCTGACTTAACGCAGGCGGATTACTAAGAAGAGTTCTTAATTTATCAAAAGTTTCCAAAGCTTCTTTATCTAATACGAATTTCTGGTCCTTTTTCAGAAGTTGATATAAATTAGCAGTAAGACCGGAAAAATTCGGAATGAATTTCCTCCTCCATCCTATAAGGCCTAAAAACTTCTATAACGCTTTTTTGGGTTTTGGTACTGGGAAACAACGGATCGGTTCATTGAGTCGAGGGTCCACCCTTATTGTTCTGCCACTAATTATATGCCCTAAAAATTTGATTTCCCGTGCAAAGAACTTACATTTTTTAAAATTTAACCAGAAATTTGCTTGTCTGAAAATTTCAAATGTTCTTTCTAGATGAGATAAATGCTCTTCTTCGGTAGTTGATTTAACTAAAACGTCATCAAGATACAAAACAACGAAAGAACGAGTAGAATCATTAAAAAATTTAGTCATCACAGATTGAAATACGGCGGGGCTACTCTTTAACCCCTGTGGCAGAACAGTGAGGCAATATTGTCTTCCCTTATATACGAAACTAGTACATTTATACGAGTCTTGGTGTAAGCTGATTCCATAATATGCACTTGACGCGTCAAAGGACGAGAACCACATTGCCTGCGAAACACGGTGTAGTAAATCATTGATAGGTTCTACCTGCACCTGTGGGGAAATAATTTTGAGTTAGTTGCCCTCAGATCCAAAACCGGACGTACACCCCCAGAGGCCTTCCTGACGACATGAATTGGGTTTCGGTACGGAGACATCAGTTCTATTGCAATCCCTAGCCGTAACCATTTATTAAGTTCGGCTTCGAACTCAGGTTGTATAGCCTGAGGGACGGAATAACATGGTCCAACAACCGGTTCCTCATCTTTCAATTGTATTTTGTATGGAGGAGCGTTAACGCGACGTGGGTACTCGGAGAAAAGTGAACGGTAATTTAGTAATAACTCACGGAGACCTGATTTAATCGACGGTAGCAAATCATCCCGAGTAGCAATATATGTATCAATGTCTTGTTGTGAGACATTGCATTCGGTGCCCAGGAATGGATCCAGCTGATCAGTCTCTCCCTTATAGAGAGGCGTCACTGCACAAGCAGCTTGACAATTTAGTATGGGGTCAAGCGTGGGTCGATCCAGCACAGGCCATCCTGATTCACCGACTGCAATCTCTTCTACCGATATTCTTACTAGCATCACATTCGGTTGATCTGTAGAAACAGTAACTGTGTTTCCTGACAAGTAACACTTCACATCGTTGCTGCCGGTCTGACGCTAAACTATACATTTTCGGAAAGCACTAGTCCTAAATAGGATAACTACACAGTGCGACGGTCAGACGTTGCCGCGTTCAGGACTTATGGAGCGTCAAACATTAACATGGGGTTTATGAGAGTAACCATAGCAGTCGTATTATTTCATGCTAATTCGTCTTGCATTTGAACTCTGTGCTAACATTTGTGTTGTAGCAGTCGTATTATTTCATGCTAATTCGTCTTGCATTTGTACTCTGTGCTAACATTTGTGTTGTTTTTGTGTTTTTTAGGTATGCGTTGTAAGATGGATCCGAAAGTGGTCGTTTGGGCTCTGGTGGCCGAGATCGGGACAAATGAGCGCAATCCAAATTTGGAAGAGCAAAGGATGGTGGCACACATCAAGTCTCTTTTGACCAGCGGGATGGAAGTCGTTGAAGAGATTCGTACGCTCGGCTTCGGTGACAGTGATGGTGACCAGGGGGACGGAGACATGGATTTTGGAGACGAGGAAGACCAAGAGCAGGAGGATGCAGAGATGCCTTCGTCATCGCAGCAGTCTCATACGTCTTCCGCATCTGGCTCATCAGCGTCAGAATACCTGCCCTCTCCTGTGAAGAAGCCGAAGTTCCAGGATCAGCCTCCAGAATACTCCAAAATGACACCAGAGCAGTGGCGCGAGTACAAGGCAAAAGCCTATGCCTACTGGACGGTAAATCCAAAAACAGGTAGGCCTTGGAACACAAAGACCGGTCGTGCTACCCACTCGACTCTGCAGAATCAGTTCAGGTATATTGGGAACATTGGCGTGTTACGTCACTTTGGGGCAACACAAGGCAAAGATGACAAGAAGACGCTGATGGCAGAGATCAATGAGGCAGTTCGGGGCATGTTCGCGGAGAAACAGCACACTGCTATCATTCACGATCGAACGTTGCGAATTTGGGCTAGGCAAACAGCTAATGAACTGGACCCTAACAAGAGTCTCAAGTTCAAGGCATCACCGTCGTGGGTGTACAGATTCAAGAAGCGCAACAACATCGTGGACCGTGCAATCACCCACAGGGTCGGCAGGACCTGGCAACTGAAAGAGTTGGACTTGCAGCAGCAGGCTGATGCTTTCGTATTAGCGACTCGCGAGCTCATTGCAAGCGAAAGCATCCCACCAACGCAGGTTGCCAATGCAGATCAGAGTAGCTTCAAGAAGTTGTTGCAGAGTACTCGCACTCTCCGTACCAAAGGAACAACAGTCGTGCGAGCGGTTGTGGGATCCATGAGCGCAACAACCCACAGCTACATGATCATGCCCGTGATCACCATGGCCGGAGAGATTCTGCGGCCGATGTATGTACTGGTGTCGGAACCAAGTGGAAAGTTTCCGGGAAACAAGCCTGCAGATCCACCGAACATCAAATCATTTGCTGGCAAAACGTCCAACATGAACAGGGACGACCTTAAGGACTTCTACGAGCAAGTGTTCTGGCCAAGCATGCCTGATGATCGGAAGAAGATCGTTTTGCTATTGGACTCGTGGACTCTGAACAAGGACGACAATCTATCGAACGCACTGAAGCCTGCCGACGTTGCGTTGCACAAGAGACTGATTCCTGGTGGTTGCACTGGAAAGATTCAGCCTTTAGATGTGCATTTCTTCCGTCAGTACAAGTCCTTTGTACGCTTTGTGACCGACACACTGGCCATGGACAGTGTCATGGATATCTGGCATCGCGATCGATTCCTGGCACTACAGTCGTTTTCACTCTACCAGTTCAGCGCACCCCGATTCAAGAACCTGATCCGGTACGCTTTCCACAAGGCTGGCTATCTGGACGAGGAGCCGGGAATGTGGATCTCTCCGCACGAGTACTGCTTTGACTCCCTCGACGAAGGTGACGTGTGCTTCACGTGCGGCGAACTACCGTTCGTCAAGTGTGCACACTGTGAGCGCACTCTTTGCATCTCTCATGCTCTGTTCGACGATTTGCACATTGATTGTACCCTTTAACTTACGCAAACAAGTGCTCAATCAGACAACGTCGATTCAAACGTCACAAACCTTGTGTTCTTCTTCGTTTCCTGTAACTCTCATAAACCCCATGTTAATGTTTGACGCTCCATAAGTCCTGAACGCGGCAACGTCTGACCGTCGCACTGTGTAGTTATCCTATTTAGGACTAGTGCTTTCCGAAAATGTATAGTTTAGCGTCAGACCGGCAGCAACGATGTGAAGTGTTACTTGTGAGCCATCTTTTATTCGAATTTCTTTCTTTTCCCGATCAACAATGCAATGGAATTTATCTAAAAACGGACATCCCAGGATTAGGTCCGTTGGCAAATATTTTATGACGAAAATAGCTATCTCGAAAATATGGTCTTTTTTGTTTAAGTTAAAATTTTGAACACCCTGAACCGAGAAACTTTCCTTTCCAGCAAAAGCACCGAGCGTGAGGCCAGTATATGGTCTCAGCGTAGCAGACGGAAACCGTTGTTTTAATTTTTTCCACATCTCCCAGTCCATTAGACAGAGCTCCGAGCCACTATCTATAGTAGCGACAAGTTCAACGCCGGCGATACTCCCTCTTAGGCTGGGAGAAGCAGAAAAGTAGCGCTCTTCATTTAAAGCAAAGGGTTCTTCATCTATGACAAATTTAATTATGAATTCTAACGAGTCCTGGGAAAATGACTTTTGTGTCCCACAATCTGGTCTATATTCACTGAAATTTTTGTTTTTTGCATTAATGGGGTGTATATTCCCGCAACTATCATCCCCATTTCACCAGGTAGCTGCGGTGTTAGTTTGTCGACTTGACAATAGTCTCACGACTATCAGTCCCTCCATTCGTTAAAATTCTATTTCCGCCATTATTCTGTATTTGCGAAGGGGCTGGATTCTGAGGTCTATTACCACTATTATTATTATTATTATTGTTACCGTTCTCTTCTCCAATACTCCCCGTTAAAGTTCCTTCGGTTATCGTCCCTATTCGGGTTCGATTCCCCAGCAGTGCGGTCATAGGGGCGATAACCTCGGCGATTATTAAACATAGGCCGGTTACGGTACGGACGCCGACCATAATTTTTGTTGTTTTCCAAGCCACACCTACTTGGATAACGAGATCCAGCCTGGGTGTAACTCAGAAAATCTGTTTGGCAGCTGGCCGTTGCCTTATTCTTAGCAGGTTTCAAGATTTTAGCTTGCCGAGCGAAATACCTCTTTGGTGGGCCGCCAGTTTCTTTCCCACACAGGGCAGCTAAACGTGAAGTAACTTCTCGCACAGTTTGGCATAAATGGGAAGCTATAGCCCGCGACTCATCCGGTGGAAGAGCATTTATGATGATATCCACGAGTTCAGCTTGTGACGGATTTTCTGCAATTTGGTAATATAATTCGATAATTTTCCAGGCATAGTCCAGAAGGGACCCATACTTAGTTCGGTCGTACCTTAAGGATTGGAGGTTACGTTTCTGAAGCCTTTCGATATGTTCATTACAATATTCTTCTTTAAAAAGGATCAGAAAGTCGCTGTATGTATTGATTCTATATTTGATAGACGCAAACCATGCGCCTGAAGCTGCAACTAGACGCTTCTCTACTATCTGTAGGCGTTCTCTCTTAGTTAACCGATACATTTCCAGATACTGCTGTAGTCTTCGTAGGAAGACACGAGGGAATCCATTAGCGATGTTTCCGTCGAACGTAGGAAAACGTTCGATATCCCTTAACGAAACTTTGAAACTCATACTACTGTCAACAGAAGAGTAATTTAAAGGCATGAAAGCATTATCTTGGATAAACGGAGTAGTCACCGGATTCGCCACTGACGACGTTGTAGCAGTGCTATATGTACCTCTGGAACTAAAGGGGACTCTGTTAGTCGAGTCTACTATGTGGTGTTCCATCTTCGGACCAACCGCGTTCGTGAGCAACGACTCAGCACGGCACCCTTCCCCTCTTCCCGGCAACACACTATATGACGGTATACCTCCCAGCAAAGAGGGCGCATTAACACTAGTGACAGTAGTTGTCACAACACTCGTCTGAGCAGGCATGTTATGGCTTTCTAACCAAGGTTTTAACCTTGACTGATGCGGAGGATAGTGCATTGCAGTACCCCACGCATCAGCTGACACTTGATTTTCATTCTCGGTACTAAATGTGATTGTTCTCACGGGTAATGTGTTCGGAGAATCATTACCGGGGAAAGGATAGGATACGTCTAATTTTTCCCGACTCGGCCTCCCTATGTCCTTTTGCATATTAGCTATTTCAACCTGAATTTCAGTATTTTTTTGATTTGTCACTTCCATTTTGGTTTCCAATGATAAATGAGACAAAGTTGACTTCAAATCATTAATTTCGGCCTGCTGTAATTCTAGTTTCTGATCTACTTCTTGAAATTTGATGTTTACCTTTCCTAACTCTGAATCTACTTTACTAAATTTACTCTCAGTTTCCTGTTGGAGTTGCTCTACTGTTTGTTGAGCCTCGCATCTAACCCGATCGATTTCTGTAGTCGTTTGCTCCCTCAATTTGTTTATTGAGGAAGCAAAGTCTACACATATATTGTCCATTTTGTGAGTTAATACCTCAAATCGAGCTTCTGTTTCTCGGTTTGAGGCATCTATTTTTTCACTCATTTGTTGTATAAGATTTTGATTCATTTGCGTCATATTTTTATTTATTTGTTCAGCGAACTGCTGAAATAAGACAAACATATCAGACCCGCCCGATGATGCAATATCCTTTGGGTTTGTTGTCTGATCGCGATTCAAATTACTTTGAGAATCACCAATGTGATCCCTATTCTTTTCGTCATCATCGAGGTCAGATATCTCTAATGAAGATATTTGGCCTCGGTCTTTCGGAGTACTATACCCACATTTCTCATCTGAGTCTGGGTGTTCAATTTCTTTAGAATAGGTTGGATTCATTATTTCCCGAGACTGGCAGAGTTTCCCTTCACATTCGTCACAATATTTGATTATCTTCCCAGTACGGATCTTTTCTTCATTCTCAACTGAGTCGTCTAAATTGATACAGGTAAAATGAATCCATTTTAGCCCGCACCCGTGACACCTCACTAATCTACGAGGGACGCGAGCCTTTTTCTCCATATCATTTAGTGTATATTGTGTACACGAAACTTCAACCTCGTCTTGCGTGACGATTACTCTCTTATTGGTTGCCATAGTTTTTTTTACATACGACATATATGATACAAATACACATGCAATATAACACTTACAAACTAACAAAATAGACTTGTTCTACAGATACTATTCATAAATTAAAGGGGCTCCCATTTTTTCCCTCCTTGAACCAGCTTCCAGATTTTTTTTTTAGAAAATTTTGTAGTTCCTTCCATTTTTCCCCTTTCTACAGAGAGAAGCAAAATTAACGGAAAAGTCGAACGACTATAATTGTCTAACTTCACAATGACTTTTCTATTAATTGCATTCTTGTGGGCAATTCCATATGTGCTCGATCTCAATAAATGCTAAATAAATAATTTTAAATCTGTTACTAGGGAAAACAATTGTCTCCATAGTGACTGTCTTGAATCATCAGTCGCGTTATAATACCGAAAATAAACTATTTGCCACTTCTGAGATCCGTTGTCATAGAAACAACCGTTTCCATGACAAAAATCCTTGTCACGTGTCGCCAATTCTGAAAACGAGCTCAAGGCGTGATAACTAACATCGTGATTGAAGGAGGAGTCGCCTGAACTTAGCAAAAGAGTGATAATGAAATATCTACTACTAATTGAAACTATAAATATTTTCTAGTAAAGTAAATTTTGAATAAATTATATTATTATTCTTAGTCTCTCTATATATATTCATTTTAGAGGTAATTATCCCAAATCGGACTTCCGAAGAAACTTATCGAAACGAATTTATTGACCGTGCTGATAGCGACTACTCCCAGTCACGACCCCGTTTTCAGTTTTTGTTAGAAATAAGAAAAGAAAGAGTGAGAAGGAAAAGGAGGGGAAGGAAGTAGGAAGAAGAAGAAAAGAAAAGAAAAGGAAAAGGAAAGATTGAGGATTTTAAAGGAGAATGGATTACTGGATGATTTAGGAGATATAGTAATGAACTCCGGTAAATCATTCCAAATACTATTAGTGGAGAATCAATTTTGAAGTGATTTGGAAGAGACACATGTTCATACATACAACCCCGACCTGGATCCAAGCAACCGCTCCGATAGGTTGCCCAAACCCAGTCCAGGTGTGGAGAAAAATGGAATTTAATTCTTTGTAATTTAATCTCAAACAATAATTGATAACTATCCAGTATCTGAACTCCGTAATCTGAGATCGACCCCACATATGAATTAGCCGAAGAAAAAAAAAGTTATCAACTCAATATATGTATATATTGCATCAATAGGAGTTTCAATTTCTCTGAAAGAAAAAATGTCGTTTTCTGGCTCATTCTGTTATTTTGGTTTCACTCCTAGAGCCGACTTTAAATTTGTTAGTAGCGGTCTTTCATGACCTCGGTTATTTACCTTAACACACACATTAAATCATGACACATATGTTATAAACGTTAATACGACAAGACAGTATAACTTAAACTAAATTCTATCATACATTCACACGCTCACTCACACAGGACAGTGTATATATCGTTAAATAAAATCATCTAGCTACGATTTTATATAATATTTATTACATTAATGGAGGAAAAGAATAAATAATTAAAAAAAGTTATTGAAAGAACAATTTCTTAGTTATGTGTCAACGGAATACATAAAGTTATACCTTCATAAGTCATTTCTTGGAATTTAGCTTCATATATTTAATTTACATTGACGAAAGAAAGAAAAAAAAACAAAGTTAATATCATTACATATACCACGTTTCAGGCATGCTAAATCAAATTTATACTTCACAACATAAACGAAGAAGACATTCATAGTTATAAAAAAATAAACAAAGAGGAAAGCAAAAAAAAAAACTTTTATATATAATGAAAATCTTTATGAGTCTCTATCTCATGTCGAGACATTAAAAAAATATCCTTATACGTCCTGTAGCGTATATCAAACTCGAGCATTCGAGATCACTGTTAATGCACTAAAGGTAGTGTCCAACACATTTCGCTCGATTTAAATTTAGTTTATATTTATACACATATATATTGATTTATGATAACTATTTGTCAAGTATACACGAACTACCAGTTTGTAGCTGTATTTGCATACTGAAAATTCCATCCATCTAGGGATTTCAACGACAATATTTGGTCAGAGGAGAATTCTCCTCTCGGTTCAGTCCAGTTTTGAATTCATTATTTAATAACTCCAGGTTACTAGTTAGTCATTCATCACTGGGACACATCATAACACTTTATTCGTGAATTACTTATAACTTTTACTCATAGTATTCATATTTGAGAAGATCTTCAATAGTTGGGAGGATTATGGTGATTTATATCGTGGCAAACACTGGTTAAGTCATAGGATACACACTGGAAAACAGGGGGGATTCTAGGTACACTTTCCAAAAAAAGAAATTTCTGGTTGATCACTAAAGGATAATATTTGTTGAGGGATTGGATTACGTTTTAGACCTGCCGTTATTTTGAAATGCATGCCATTGAAACTGTTTACATTACTGATCACTAGTTACATTTATTCAGAACAAAGAAAATTATTTAAGTTCGCGGCGGTATTCTTAAAAAGAAAATTAGGCTACATCATTCCATTCGTCGGAAAACATTACTTAAAACCCATGGCAACCAATAAACGTATGGGGCAGATGCGGTGCTCTTACATATATCCATATTATAAATTTAACATTTTACATTTCACTTTAATATTCTATATTTCATACATATTTACATTTCGACGTCTCTCTCTATATATATATTTAATACACGCGCACACATTTAATTACATAACCCCAACAATAATTTGTCCAAGAAGGTTGCAACATTACACCAAGAAACAAAACTTCCGACATATCATCATAAAATATTATTTTCCTTTATACCGCGCGTCTATTAATTTTAAATTTTCACATATTCAATTGGAGAGTAGATCAAAGAAAGAAAGAAAAAAACTGTGAGGCAGGCACGGAACAGAGCACATTCTTAAATACATAAACATGTATAAGCCAAACAATTTTTATCTTAACTTTGGGCCCAATATTAAAACAACATTCACGGGAATAAAATAAATGGAAAGTGACCACTGGATCAAAAAAGAATCCCAGACGGACAATGGTGAAGGAATGAAAGCGGAAAATTACGGTGTACCGAATCGTTACTCAATTCGGCGATGGGTCAAATACAATGTAAACCCAGTCCCTAACTATTTCATCAAACGAATCGTGTCTCGAGATGTCTCAGCTGGTCATTTCGGTTAAAAAAATATATATATTATACATTAATTCATTGATATATTATACTTTCAAAATCGGGGGGGAAGGTTGAAAATTAAAAAAAACTTTAGAGAAGGAGTAGAAAGAATAGGTAAAAGAGAGGAGACAGAACACTACAACTACGAAAGATAAGTGGTCGAATTTACGTATACAACATACTATAACCAAATATTCTCTTTTATGCCAAAAGGGGGTGGTTTACTTAAATACGTAAACTCAAAAGTTATCTCCAAACACACAACTAGTCTGTGCCCGCAAGGAAATTTTCAGAAAGACGAAAGCTTTAAGGAAATTCCCCTCCTCGCTGTATCCGGTTGAGTCCTTGGAGATCCCGGAAATCCACCGGAAGGTTAGAGAAGGCGTTAATTTAGAATTTCAAAAAGGAAAAAAAATCATCCGACCTCTCGGAAAGTAAAAGAATCCAGAATAGTAATGAAATTAGAAGGAAAAAAAATAGCTAAGATGTCCCTAATTAGTAATTTACCAAAAAAAAAAGTATTATATAAACTGAATTTTGGATCGGTGATTTCCATTGCCAAACTTCACCGATAGCTCCCCTTCGCCGAATGCGCTAAATTCTGAGGCATCGATTAATTTCCATCACTATCTAGTTTGAAAACTAAGAAAAGAAAACGAAAATATTCAAGGGGGGAGGGGTCGATGCCCGGGTACGGGATTGACCTAGATATTAATTTGATTTGCCCCGTCTGTCCTATTCAGACTACAAACACTGTATGGTAGCGTAATATGAAGGAAAAAAATCTCAGAGTCATAGGATCTTCTCTTTCATAACCGACTGTAAACATAATTTACAACAGCCCAACACCAACTATTTGGTATCGTGATCGATGAACAATTACATTTAGTTAGCCATTAAATGATGCTATCCCTACCCTGCTGTCAGACGAGATTGTTATAAATAAATACTACTGTTATGGCATACTCAACTACGAAGTAATAATACATTCTGATATATAACTTGCCTACCTTGTCGAGTGATGTTTCGGCGTGGAGGTCAGAACTCGAAACGATTCTCAGCACACATTTACGTTTCATCTATATATATCAACATATGGCTAAAATACACTGGGCCCATGTATACACTATACGGGTGTCCTATCATCTATTCTCTTTTACTACACTACATTTATTTCTCACTTATATTACCATTTTATCCATATATTTATTAATTTCTGACAACGCAGTATTCTTTTTAGACACCCTGTTTCTTCTATCTATGCCCGAACTATACATTCATTTCATCATATATTTTAAAAATCTATAAATCGCGTCCCGACCAACACGCAAGAAACATTACTCGAACCCAAGACTTCTTTGACACAAACCATCCTATATCTTACTTCGCAGCTGTTTTAAAACAAATCTCTATATAGATATATTCACAAAAAATAAAATATGCGCGATAATATTGCTGAATGTGATAACATTCTGACAGCAACAATGAAAATTATTCTGCAACTACAAGAAAAATTTAGAAGTCAATATCGTAATTTCAGAACGGAAATAGCATCACATTGGCTGACTTTGGTTAAGAATCTATGCATAGTTTATTTACTTAAATATTTTCATTACTGGATTACACAGAATGTCGCAGTTTTCAGAATATTAAAGTGTCAAATCACATTATCCAACTATCTGTTCATATGGGCCGGAAATTATGTTTACTCGGTTTTAATTCGAAAACAAAGGTCAATTTTGTGAAATCTAAATCACTAACTGGGTTGAATGGTAAAATATGCACGACTGATAGTACTGAATTTCGACACAAGGGCGCTAGTAACTATTTGATCGAACTGTAAACCACGAAATGTGACCTTGTACACTGAATTATTGTACCATATTACGTTCACTTTCAGATATAGATTATAAGTTCACTTAAAGACGTAATACGAAAATCGAATAGTAAATACCACACTGTCCATATTTAATTATCTCACGCTCCCAATCACTCACTACCACAATTACTCCTACAAGAAAATGTTTACTACATTACGAATACACACATACTACTTAAACTACAAGACATATCATGCTAATACATACTAATCATCACTACATTAATTTTGTTATCTATATAACACACATAGAATTCATCAGAGTTTACCATTTTTGTTCAAATCGGCTCTAGTTGATGTAGAGGAAGGAAATGGACAGTGAAAACTGAACCAATTGGTCCTGATTAACTCATGATATTCTATAAGCTACTGGTCAAAACGTGTTCCAGGGGTACATACTAAAGCTATTAATTTAGAGGTTCCCCTCCCTAAAAGGGAAGGAAACCTAGATAATTAAATATTTAACCCATCCATACTGGAAGCTATCCCAATTCGGGATTAAAACAGGAGCCCTTAAAGTTAACCTAAGCGATCATTCTAATGTTACAAAGATTGCGAAACTCAAAATACCGCCATGTGCGTTAGTAAGAAAAATCACTTACTATCTATATTAATAAGTTACTACACGGACAGGTCTGGACTGTATATGATATTTGGAGGAAGAATTTATCACACGAAAGTTAATGCACCTATTATGCCGAACCTGTCCACACTAATTGTTTACGTCCAGCATGGCGTCCTGTGTTGACAGCTACATTTTACTGAATTTTAGTCTGTTTTAACTATGGAGATTTTCTAAATTTTAGCTCCTGTGCTTCCGGGTAGTGTAGTTTCGAACTTGAGAGACAATTTACCTGATTTACGCTGCTTTTTGTCAAAAATCCTCCAAATCTGTTAGCCGATCAAACACGCAGCAAAGGTGGGAGATGTAGAGTGAAGACGATCGCGCCTTAATATGTAGCGTGGGTAACTGCACCAATCAAAGTAAAGCTTTTTTGGCGGTGGAGTATTTAAAACGAATAAAAAATGGTAAAATCTGGATTGAACCGGATCTTTAGATGGACATTGGTACCAAAAGAGGGGTGAGGAGAATCTAAAATATTGTGCCAAAATTTAGATTGGTTAATTATTCTAAAACTTCCATCTAATGGTGGGCCTATATTTCCGAATAGCACTGACACCGTGAGATTTGTAATCGTCCATTTAAAATATGCATATATGAGATTTATAATTAGTTAATATATAAATAAAGATATGAATCCCCAAAAATATGATTCCTAAAGAATTTTTTTTACCGTCTTCCATGTTAATTTGGAATAAAATAACGAACAATTAAATAACTTATATGGACTGAAAGGATTTTTTTTTGCTAAATAGAAAGTACAGTCGGTGTAAAAAATTTTGGAACCCTCCCATCAAAAATATCATTACATTAAATTGTAATGTTCCATTACAGACCTTTTGGTGTAGTGTTGGTTTCGGCTGTTTTGGAACCGGTTCATGGAATGCTAACCAATGATGACGGCACCGTGGAGCTTCGTACAGGACTCATTTTTCATCACATTTCAACACCGTGTCCAGAAATGACTCCTTCCTAAGACGAGACAGCAAACAAATCAGGTGCCTGCTTGCTTTACCATCTGGCCCGGAGCAAAATCATGTGGGACCCATCGACCAACTTGTAGGTAGTACTTCTCAAGTTGATGGAAGTGCTGCCGAATGGTTTCTCCACTCACACTGAATTGTAGTCTCAGTTCCTCACATGTCTGGCCACTGTTCGCCACAATTGCTGCCTGAAGATCTTCATTTTGTACATGTGTTGGTCTTCTGGCACGTGGTGCGTCTTCGAGTGTTTCGTCACCGTCCTTAACAGAACTTATTAAACCACCGCTGCATTGTCCGCGTAGTCACGACGCACTCACCAAAGCCCTTGTATATCTTCTGCCCCGCTGCAGCGGCGTTTCATCCCAGTTTGAATTCATGCAGCATACGTGCCCTTATGACGCTCTGTGGAGGTTCCATGTTCACTTTGTCCTTATGCAAGTTCACGGTGTAACTGAACCGCCACAACCAGGTAGTATGCTGGATATACCCACACCAAGAACTGACCTTTGCCTTATCTCCGTTTGCACGTAACTCATGGTGTGACGACCCATTGAACACAGACCTCCACAGAACGCGACAGAACTTTCTTTGTTACCTTTATATTATAGAAATAGATGGTTATCGTAAGAGCTCCGCAACAGGTATATTAAAAATTCCACACAAGCTTATTGTAAACCAGAAATTAAATGGTGTCGCTGGCAACAGTATGTGATAAAATGGGGTCGTGATAGGAATTAAATTGAGAATGACTGCTATAGAGAATGGAATTACATTGTAAGCAAGTATCATCGTGTCATAAAGATAACGGCCTATATCATGTGAAGGAATTTGGTTTGCATGTTTTGATATTTCTTAAGCAATATTGAAGCTGGAAGCTTTTAAGTAGTATTATTTGTACTATATTCCTACCATTTCCAGTTTTAACAGAGAGAGATTAAAGTGAAGATGGATTGTATTCTTCGGACGCTTGTCGCTATCTGATACCATTTTATCGCTCTAAAGTGCAGCTGTTTCCCGTATCATCAGAACTTTTATTGCCATCTGTTGGTAGTAAAACGCAGTTCTTATTTACTTTACATTTTCTATTGAAAGATTGACTTAACTAATAGATTTTGTTTTGCTAATCCCATCAAATTCTAATTTCTTTCACAATCATTTAATCAGATTGGGTATTTGCCGTAAGACTAAAAAGGAGGTAAGTAGTAGAATTTATCTTATGCATTTTATGAAAATCGTAGAATCTTTAGTAGTTACATGTAGATTTTTCTATAGGCTCTGCTACTTTCTTGAGTTAGTGAGTTTACTTCCGGATGAACACACTTTCGCTGACGAAAGAAGTAAAAGAAAAATGGAAAAGCAACTTGCATAACTTTGTAGCAACTGAAAACATGAATTGCTTAAGTTTAGCTACATATGTCTGTAACTGCCTCCAAAACTCAAGCAAAGACCCTATTTCATATTTGTACTTGCAACAAGGATCTGTTCGTGTGTGCATTAGCGAAATGAGAAGGAAGGTCCTAGCAATTGAATACGATTTTTTTTATTGATCTGACAGAAAGATGGTTATGGTAGTCTTAGATAAGTGTACTATAAAAAGATACAAGAAACAAATGGAAAGTAAGAAAAGTAAGTTGAAACTAATGTGACTCAGCCGGAAATTTGGTCACATGTATACTCTGTTTTCATCGTCTCAGTCTTAAATGGATTTGGAGGATTCTGACTTCATACCTGAATTTAATGAACAGACCAACTAAAAACTCATTTGGAAATATACAGGGTGTTTCAAAACAACACCGACAATATTTGGGAGGTGATTCCTGACACCAAGATAAGACGAAACGTATAGACCAACCTGGGTGCACAAATGTTTCCTTTCGGAGTTATAGGCTGCCAAAAACATGAAAAATTGAATTTTAAAGGTCCATAGTTCCAAAACTATGGGACCTACTGTAGTCGGGCCAAGACTTCACTTAGGAACTGCTACGTGCGCTATCCAAAAATACATGTTTCAGAATTCTAAGGGACTCACGCAACAATTTTTATAGAGGCAGTTTGGCTATGGACATATAATTTAAACTACTCAAAAACTACCTGTATAAAGTTGTTGCGGAAGTACCTCAGGATTTTGAAACATGGATATTTGGATAGGGCACATATTAGTTCCTAAATAAAGTTTTGACCTGACTACGGTAGGTCCCACAGAATTGGAGCTATGGGCCTTTAAATTTCATTTTTTCATGTTTTCAGCAGCCTATAACTCCGAAAGGAAACATTTGTGCACCCAAGATGGTCTGTACTTTTTGTCTTACCTTGGTGTCAGGAACCATCTCCTAAACGTGTCGGTGTTGTTAATTTTGAGATACCCAATGCTACACTTCAGGTGTCCATTAGGTTACCTGCATTATCAAGTGTATGCAGCTCAATACAAGTGTCTTCCAGGATGCATCTAAAATATCGCCTGTTAAATTACTGGTTAACAGGGTCTATCGATTAAAGACGTAACGAAAGTAATATTGACAGAAGTAAAGTGCGAAAAATAAGCTCTGAAAACATTGTAAATTGATGAAATTGTCAGCATAAAAGCTGTCAATTTGGATGAAAAGAGGATTAGAATTATTAGAGAAATAAATATTGGAAGAATGCCTCACACGCAGATTGTAACTGAGAAACATGTTCTGCTTGCAGAACCATAGTGGAAGTACTTTAATCACATTACATAACTTTCTGGTACATTAATCGATACTTAATTACTGTTTAAATGGTACACCATTTAAAGGATATTAATATTAAAACTGAAAATTTAATGATTGTTTTCTGGGATAGGATCGTTAAGAACACAAAATCAAAGGTAGATGCTATTCGGCTGATGGAAGAAATGGAAAACCAAAACAATGAAGTAGTTGCAAGTTGCATTACATCGAGTATTCTCTCCGTCACCTACGGCATAATTCAAATGGACATTTAACAGGACTTTACTCATTTTCAGACTTTAGCGGCAAATACCTTGAGTCATACGAGAAACTACCAGCAGTTCAATTCAAAAGAGTTCAGCATCATTTCAATCTCAATCTATTTTCCCCAAGTTGTCTGCTGGGAGTTCCGAGGTGTTTACAAACATTTGGCTCTTATGTGAGATGATTTTTGGCAAAAGTAACAAAATATTCCTCAGCATCATCAACCATAGTTGTTACATATTTCCATGCTGTTCAAACTGAAAAACATCATTGGTTATCAACAGGAGCAGCTGACATCTAAAGATAAAAACTGAAATAGTAAATTTGTTTTGCACAGTATATATATTTACTCATTGCGCTAGTAAATTTTTAGGCTTAGTGATGTAAACATATTTAACGTTTGTGTAAATGTCTTTCCTTTAGAACGTTTCGTTTCAAATAGCAAGTCTTGAAATCTTGAAATGAAGTGTTCTCTTTGTAGTTGTGTTAAAGTTTGTAAATTTGGATGTTGCCATTTAAAAAAAAAAAAAAAAAAATTAAAACGTTACAATTCATTTAAGCATTAAACTGCAAGAAGTAGTACATTTACAATAAAAACATCATTATGATAAATATTGAAAATAAAATTTATTGCCTTATAAACTATTTAAAACAATTTATTTGACAAAAGTATCACATACAATATATAAATATACAAATACATACAATAATGCAAATAAAATTGTGCTTTTAAAAAGTACAGTCTATGAAACTACATAGTTTGTCTCAAAACATAAAGTTCCTTGCCTTAAATGATTGCTTACATTCACAAGAGTAATAAAACTGCAAGATAAATCTGATACATTCTCCGATAGAGTCTCTTTAATTTTTTCTGGTATTTAGACAAAGTGGCAAAGGCAAGTAAAAAAAGTTAAGTGTTCCAAATATTACTGAATTTTGTTTTTGTTTTTCTTTCAATGATCAATACATTCAAGGTAACCCGAAAAGAGGCGAAGAAAAGAACGATACAATATGACACCTAATTCAATCTTGTAAATTTCACACCAAAGTCAGAAACTTCGAACTTCTTGAAGAAATACATATTTGTTCGATGTATGGGAATGAAATAGCAAGAATAACGAAAAGAATACATTAAAAAATCAGTGTTTATATCCTTTTGTAAGTAAACTTACCTATTTCAAAAGTTGAATAATCAGGTAAGTTGTGCATCCTCTAATATCAAATTGTCAATTAAAAGTTGTAATCAAACACAAGTTGAACAGTACACAATACACAACTAATATTACGTTAATGTAAGTGACTTCTTTCAACTGAAAACTATCAGAGACAAAATTTTGTTCAGAAATAGTCTTCTAAACATAAAATAGAATAACAGACATTACAATGCTTAGAGATCATAACATTTGTATATCATATTCCAAATTCTTTCCATAGCATTATGAGAGCCTATCTGTCTGGATATCTTATAGCACATATCGGAAACGCCTTCAAATTTGGAAATTACCATGCAATTTTTAAAAGTGAAATAAAATATTCTCAGATAATGTATTGTATTTTCTAAATATACTCCATTTTAGAATGTACAATAAGGTATGCCTTAGTGCCATTTATTAGAATATATTCAAATTCTCTTAGTAGGTGTTATCAGACATCAAACTCAATCTTACCAAAAACTTAAAAACTACTTTTATTTTAAATGGAATTTCAGTAGTCAATAAATAATAAACAGACGTTTCCACTTTACTGTCCTAAAAAAGAAAGACAAATAATGATAAGTAGCTATCTATAATTTTATTCCATCAGGGACGTACTAGAGGATGGATTCTGGAGGTCTGGACACCCAAACGAAATCTCGACTTTTCTGTAAATTTAGTCAAATTTTAGGAGCAATTTTTCAAATTTCAACATAATTTATCCTCGTATTGAATTTGGAACACTCCGAAATAAATTCCTACGTATGTCCCTGCATTTAATCTATTGCACAATGCAAATCCTATTTTACGATACACTGTTTAATAATGCTGCTTAAGAAACTTGTTTATAAAGTGCGAAATGAGAAGGTAAAATATCGTTTTACCTACATTCAAACAGTGCTAAAAAAATCTACTCTGCAAGAAAATAATTAATTTAAGTTCTCATGCAAAATGCAAAGGAAACCAATTATCATCCGTCTTGCGAAACTGTTTTGCGCAGAGAAGACTAATATTATGCTTTTATTACGACCAATAAATATCTGAAAAGAGTGGAGATATACGTACATCTTTTACAAGTATGAGGGCACAAAAATGAGAAGTTTGGGGAAGATGTAGCAGAAGGGGATGAGAATTGCTATATCCGCTAATGTATTAAATCGTATCTGTACCTTTTAACTAACGATAACTTTTATTTCCACCATAGTCTTGTAAGAAAAAAAATGCTTGTCCATAATTTTTGTTCTCCATTTCTTTCTAAATGTAGTCAAATACAAAACACATTCACAGAAGCACTCACTCACACTTTGCATTGTTTTCTTCTGTACAGAGATTATTTTTTTAAAAAAAAAAGAACACTGATGATTCAAGGCAGAAGGAAGATGTCTGTGGGCAAATGGGTAAGCAAATTGTTGGCAATAGACATGAAAAGATTGACCAGTTTCTTCCTCAGTTGAGGCATCATGTGTTGGACCACCTCATGGCCATTCTCTTGAAGGAAAAGATTGATGGCTTGAACTATAAAAAAGGAATATTTTATCATTTAAGTCAATTGATCAAAAAATGAATAATTTCTCAGCTACGAAACAATATAATTATTACAAGTTATGATACAACATTTAGTTAGGTTACCTAAATATGGTCCATCATTTTCATCTGTAAATGAACAAATTACATACACATTCTAAGCACAGAAGAACATACTATATCGCTAATGTTATATATTATAGACTCACTCTGGTTTAACTTATTACTCAAGTTATGCATTGCGTATTTTTAATATCAATTATTGCTATACGTCCTAAGCCTAGACTCGACTTTTCGGTTATTGTTATTATTAACAATATTCCCTTCGAATTACAAATATATAGATGCTTCTAACTGAAGCTGGATCGTAGCCCCTTTGAGTGAATGTTGTGACACTGATACGGCATACAAGAATACTTTCACAGCCAATGCCAGATTAACATATAAGCTAAGCAATCTATAGATGAGGACCCCTCTCACTTAGCGGCCCTCAAAAAATTAAAGGAAAAGAGAACTGGATGTATAATTCTAAAGTACACTCTAAGATAAAAGAAATAATAATAAAACCTACATATAGCAACATTAATTTATGTTATATAAGCTCCTATGATGTAAGTAAACTGTTCCCTTAAAACTGTTCCTCCTATGATGCCTGTTCCCTTAAATATCAAGTTTACGCACTTCTATATAGCGTAGCTACGTTCGGCGTGATCTGGTTGCACAGCTGGACATACAAAGGACCCCATTACCTTCAATAGCTTAGGGCTTAATCAAACTTAAATCCAGCTCTGTTCACAGCAACGAATTATTCGCGAACTACATATTGTCACGAACTACTCTGTTACACATTGTTTAAGTTACGTTAATTAGTCATTGCAACTCTAATTAGCTGAGACCCGAATAACTGCTACTGCCAAGCGACTTATGGCTCATGATATATTGCTGTGCGATGATTGTCTTTGCAAACAACTTTTGAACATCTTGTGAGGTGTGGTGAATTTTTAGGATACAATATTTGGCGAAGGGGAAAGACGTAAAACACAGTGGGTTGTTTGGGTATCTATCAATTCACTGCAACATGAAACAAGTGAATATTCATTATCACTGGCAGCAGTTGTGTAATGCTAGAAGTTTTGACAGGTATACGCTCGATCGTTTTTAAAAGAATATAACTTATACCCAATCCTATATTCGTTCTTTCTTCCGTAAATGTAAAGTAAGTATGCGCTTGGTTATAAAGATATTGGGTGAATATAAGCCACATTATGCCCCTGGCTACAAGAGAATGTTTTTTTTCTTCTGTTGAATGCAATTTTATTTGTATAGCTTTTAGAATTTGTGAAATAAATAAATAAATAAAACATTTTCTAAGATGTTAAATTACACTACGTTAGGTTCTTCTAAAATTACGTTAGAAGCGAAAAATCATCAGTCAATAACATAAACAAAAGTAACATCAAGGTTTCAGCTGCTTTTCCAGCTGAATCAGTGGACACTGTGGCGCCGCCACTCAAGGGAGTTGGGTACTACGAACTACTAAAAGCAAGAACGAATCAAATCATTCAGAGCGCGTGAGTCTGATAGAATTAGCCAATGATACACTTAGCTACTGCCAGTAACAGGCGATGCAGTTAGTTACAATTCTAGCCAATAGTGTCGCAGAGTCACTTTTGTTGCATTGTGGGAACGATTTGAATTTCTATTAGGAATATAAGGAGTGGTTCATCAGGGTAAACATTGCGTGACATATTATCGTTCAGCCCAAACAAAAATACCCTTAACTATGATGATAAGCTTAGTAATACTTCTGTAAACAGACCTAATACAGTTAAAGATCTAGATGTTCCATTTGGTCCTAAATTAACGTTCATTAAACACACCAAAAATATTACTCATGATGTTTTTTAAATTATTAGGATCGTAGAAGTAGTACGGAGTTCAGCAATATGCAACACACTTGAAAGTGTACTATCCAAATGTGCTCCAAGTTGGAATATGTTGTTACAATTTTGGAACCACTCGTAACAAAAGTATCGCCAACAAATTGAAAGAGTTTAATCAAAATTTGTTAGGTGTTTGATACACAAAGTAACTGGAATTTATCCTTCACTTGAAAATCGTAGTACACTGATACACAATTGTAATATTTCCTCATTAGAACAAGGGCTTAATGTTGTCGATCTGGTATTCGTCCAAAAAATGGTTCAAAATTTGTTCACACTTTTTATCATCATTAAACTTCCATTTTCCGTCAGTTAAAACTGGAACTAATAATACAGGTCTTTTCTATTGCAAAAGGTATAGGATTAGCATAATGCTGAATTCACCAATCTGGAGAATTTGTTCTGTCTAGAACAAATTATGTCAAAAACATGATAAAATTTACGTATGCACAATGTCCTGTGAGGCACTAAGAAAACTGCTGTAAAAATATATTGTAGTATTTCAACACCGTAATTGGGCATCTGCCTGTTGCGTTGATAATTAAACGAATGAATAAACGTTCTACGAATTTGAGGCTAAAATATCATTAGTCCACTTTACTGAAACAGAAAAGAACATTTTAGCAAAAGACTGCCTAGTATTTTATCACTGTTTCTTTCAATATCTTAATAAATAGTACTGTTATAGTGAAAATATGTATAAAACTGTATCCGTACTTAATTTATCCCCATCAGCACTGTTATCATTTAATGATTTAATAGATACGGGGATGAAATTTAAAATTGCAAGCAGCAGAATAGTAAAGGAGCATTTAAGATACCGTTAAGAAATGACACATAACAATATGAGATACCTAACAGTGTATTTTGATACATATACAATGCAAGAAATAAATAACCACTATTTGCAGTAAAATGAAAAAATGCCAATTATTATTACCTACGGTCGATGTACGCTTCAGCGTTACAAAAATTCGGTTACATGAGAGTTTATCCTCAACTGTGCTATCTTATTCAACCCAATGTGATCTATTGATAAATATATCCTTAAACAATCTTTTAGTAAACAAATATTAAAATTTAAGTATGATCAATTTTTGAACAATTTTTTCACAAAAAAGTTTGAACAATTTTTTCGAAAATCTCCCGGTTTTTTCCGATCTTCCCGTTTTTGGTGTATAATACGGACAAGCGAGTGGTACCGTTACAAAGTATGCTTTATCCTGAGAAAAAAGAGGTATGAATCATGATGCTATGATAAATAGTAAGGAAGCAGTAGTTGCTTGAGTAAAAGTCTAACATTTACCTCAAAATGTGGAAATCCTAAAAGAATTAAGTACAAGAACAGTTTTTAAAGGATATTTTGGGCGTTTAACGCCGAAAACTGCGTATCTTACACAATTATTACCATTATAAATTATGAAATTCTAAAAGTATAGGGGTTTAACGAAAGAAAGAAGTATCCGAAAAGAATTAGACATACTCCAATCGATTGAATTCGTGAATTGATATGAATGAGTGTAAGTCCTCCGGCATAGGTTTCAAGACAATCAACAAAAACAATTTTTCTGTCTTTTTTTGTAAATTTAAAAATTTATGTTTCTCATGTCACCTATGAAGATGAAACTGTTACCGAAAAATATTCCCTCGTCAAGCTTTTCATTATAGCATTAACAAGATAACATTAGAAAGACTGTTTAATAATATAGCGAAATATCAATAACTTCTTAAGCTTTAATTTTTTTGTTCAACTATAACGTTACCCAAAAATAAGTCATACGTATAACAAACAATAGATTACATCGATTGAAACAAAATGAGATACTTGTGAATAAAAGTTCTCATGTGTAGTTTTAAAAAATATATTAATGGCGCTAAAAGTATGTCACTCGTTGTGTATGATAATTCAGAGCTTTTATTCTGCTGGAACATATTGTACTTTGCTTTTAGTACTTGATATTCTATAAAAGGTACACTGATTAAACTACCCTTTTAAAAGAGGATATGCTGATAACCACTCATTTAAAAAAGGATATACTGATAACCACACATTTAAAAATTGGATATACTAATAACCACCCATTCAAAAAGGATACACTGATAACCACTCATTTAAAAATAAGATATACTGATAACCATCCATTCAAAAGGATACACTGATAACCACCCATTTAAAAATAGGATATACTGAAACCACCGATTCAGAAGGATACACTGATAACTACCCATTTAAAAATTGGATATACTGATAACCACCCATTAAAAAATACACTGATAACCCCCATTTAAAAATAGGATATACTGAAAACCATTCATTCAAAAAGGATACACTGATAACTACCCATTTAAAATAAGATATACTGATAACCACCCATTCAGAAGGATACACTGATAACCACCCATTTAAAAATAGGATATACTGAAAATCACCCATTCAAAAAGGATACACTAATAACTAACCATTTAAAAAAAAGATATACTGACAACCACTCATTTAAAAAAGATTCATTGGTAACCATCCATTTAAAAATAGCATATACTGATAACCACCCATTCAAAAAGGATACACTGATAACCACCAATTTAAAATTGACTGTTCACCATCCACTTAAAAAGAATACACTCATAATCATCCATTTAAAAAAGGTACATTGGCAATCATTCTATGTATTGCTAATCATTCTGTGTATTGTCTTCTGGTAACGGTGAGACATACATTCATATCAGTGACACGTATAATTGTAACAATGATATGCATATATTACTTGTGAGCTTATTATGAATTTCTATTTTGAATGTTTTGTGCTATGCTTATATTTCACGGATCTTACACACCTACAGCTTTGTGTTGTACAAACTATTGCATAACCTCATGATGCTTTTCTTCAACATTCAAAGAATACCTATTTAACTGAAATTGGAAGTATATTTATTACTTTTATGATTTGAATTAAAGTAAACTGATAGACGTCACATACGTATCTATTTTTTTTAAATTGCAATGGAAATTGCACTAATTCAAATTGAGTTTGGAAGAAGCAAATTTTAATATTATTACTGTTCTTTCGATTTGAATAACGAAACTAATCAATTGTTCTGTTATGTTGTTCATATGTCCGGTACTTACGCGATCCTGATTATATTGATAATCTTTAGTTAAGTACTTTAAGTATTATTTTAAAGTCTAGACATACGTATTTACGTCAAAATACAAGTAGTACACCTATTATAATTTTTGTTTACAATGTTAGAAAAGCGTATTATTTGCCCCTTGTAAGAATGTCAATTTTCATTCTCAAGATAACCTTTAGAAATGAATTAAAATCAGCAAAAGTCCGACAAATCTTAAGAATCAACTTATGCTAGCTTTGAATGTAGTTTAACGAGAATGATAAAAGAAAGAAGATACACTGATAACCACCCGTTTAAAATGGATACACTGATAACCACCCATTTAAAAAAGGATATACTGATAGCCACTGAATGAGTGATATTAAAGACAGTAGAGTTTCGTAAACTCGACTCCCGATATCTCGACATTCCGTGTAACTCGACAATCACTTTCTATTTAACTTTAAATATTTTTGTTGGTCAAATAAATAATTATCTTTGAAATACTGTAGTGGTGGTCTACTACAATACCTAGACTATAATACGAGCAATTTCTAAAATTGTCTACCCGGAACAGACAATATAGGCACATTACAGTTCATTGTATTATTGTAATTGTAGTACATCTTTATGGGTATGAATGTCCGCAATTTTGCTGGCTCTGTTCAATTGATATTAAACATTTTTTAAAATTTTTGTCCCTTTCTTTTGGTGATACTAGTTCTTGCAACTGTCCAAGGAATTTGAAGACAGTTTTTTTTTTTTTTTTTTTTTTTTTTTTTTTTTTTGCTCCATCGCCCTCTCAGTATCGAAATGGATTTAAAAAGTTATGTAACCACTGTCAATAACTACTCATATTCCTTTCAATTGTTAATAGCCGTTAGCAACCTTGCTTTGAAGGTGTATGGATGTTGTCTTTTGAAAGTTAAACTTTCGCATTAGAGTAATATGCAGTTAAATTGTTATGAGTTGTGAATAACTCACCCTTTATTCTGTAAATCACGACATTTTTTTCTGTAACTCATCACACTCTGTAACGACTTTAGGTCAATAAAGTACACTCTCAATACACAATACAAATTAGGGCAAGTTTACGGAACTGTACTCTAGTAGAAACTAGAATGGAATTTTTCGAAACTTGAATAAAAATTTCATAGTATAGTTTATCCAACAATTTCATAAGCAAACTGAAACCTAGTTTCTTAGATCTACAAAAGAGCACCTAAATACGTAATAGTAACTAACACAAATCTAATACAACATATTACATACTTACTTTCTTTTCTCATAAAGCTGTCTATTCTGGTCTATTTAACCCGAAAGAGACTTTTGATTTCTGATAAATTTTATGAGTAGTTTCTTACTAAGAATCTTGTTTATGACTTCGTTTTATTTCATACCCTTCATATTTTCTGAAAATTTCATATTTTAAATATTAACGGTTTTCACAATTTTCATTCATGTTACTAAAGTACCGTTCGAGTCAATATGACCCGCATAAGTTTTTCGAAACGATCATATATTAAAAGTAAGCTTTAAATTTGTTTCTGATTCTTTTCTCGAAACATGTTCACATTTTAATTTCTTGGTCTTTCTTTCCCCTTTCTCTTTGTGTAACTGTGTTACGTTCTCGGTTAAGATAAAACTTGGATAACATTGCTTTTATTCTCAATAAAACGATTAGAAAACGAGTTCCAGCCTTTAGTTCATAAAACTTATATGCTGATTCGTTTTCGTTTTTTTAAATGTAGAGATGAAGTATGGGAAACTAAGAAATAAAGGTAGGGCACTTGTTTCGAAGAAAATGTTTATCAATGACTGTTGATGTTTATCGTCTAATACAGAGCGTTCAAAAAGTCTCTATACACCTGAATTGTCACATATTCAAAGCAACGAGAAAATTAATTTACTCAAAATTTATTGTATTTTATGGCATAAAAGCACTATGTACAGGGCGTAGCATATACACACACATTTTCACAGCAAATGTTGGAAATGTCCCCCATGAGCCTCCAATCATGCTTGCACACGTTTCTTCTTGTTCTCAAATACTCTCACAAGTTGTTCATGTGGAATGCTATAAGCAAAATCTCGAATAGCTGTTTCGAGTTCTTGTAGCGTGGGGGGGGGTCCCTTTATAAACAGAATTCTTTGCATAACCCCAGAAGTAAAAATTCGGAGGAGACAAGTCAGGAGACCGAGGTGGCCACAATTCCTTTGAAATTATTCGATCTCCAAAAACCTCTTGCACTAATGTCATGGATTGGCGAGCTGTATGTGCTGTAGCGCCATCTTGTTGTATCCAAGCATTACGAATTTCGTCTTCCGTTAGTTCTCCCATGAACTGGTGAATAATTTCACAATAACGAGTTGAATCTATTGTTTGTCTGAAAAATATGGGGCCGACTATTCTTCTTCTGAATATTGCAATCCACACCCCTACATTCTGGTCATGCAGGGGAACTTCATGTATGACATGTGGGTTTTCTGCACACCACAAACGTGAGTTCTGGGAATTGACGTAACCTGATAAATAGAACCAGGCCTCATCAGTAAAAAAAAAAAAAAAAAAATCCAAAACATTGTCAGACTTGTCCATAACAAACCATTGTTTCAGAGACCGCTAACTAGATACAACAATCACTTCAACGTCACTTTGACGACTGGAATCTAAAAAAGGAACTTCACGCAAGACGATAATATAGCAGTGTTTCAAACCTTCTCATAAAATTTTATTTCATGTGACTTTGAATGCGACTTTGACTTGCCACGATTCAGGTGTATAGAGACGTTTTGAACGCTCTATTATAAATACAGCTTCAAGTCCAACAAGATATGAAATAACAAGAATATCAGACATCAAGTCTTCATTTGAATCCATTTTACGAAGGTAAGTCAAAAATTATCCACAGTTCATCTATAATTCTTTTTTCGTTGTTCATACTGATCCCTGTTCTCGTTTATTTTATTGTTATACGTTGTAGTCATGCTTTCAAAGTTTGATCTTAATGCCTCCATTTGTCTTCCTTTTATTGCAGATAGATCACGGCCACTCCATGAGAAGTTTGCACCAAAGAGGGACAACGAACAATGAATGTGACATGGTCCTGTTTAGACAGACGAGTGACTATTGATGACGTGACACATCGTCTGGAAGTTAGACATGGTTCTGCGTACTAAATCATCCACAACAGATTTGGGTTTCATAAAGTCATTCGTCCGGCTTCTTCCGCATGCATAACACTTGTGCGACCATTTTTAAATTTTTTCAATCCATTCGTAGAGATTCCGTTCCGGCAAGTCACTGTTCCCTTATTGTAATGAAGGTCTTTGATGGATTGTAGCCCCTGATACAATTTCCGACCACAAAAACCGGATCACTGCTCGTTGTTCGTCTTTGGCGCAAACCTCTAATGGGGCGGCCATGATCTATCTGCAACAGTAGGAAGACAATTGGAGGAATTAAGATTAAACTTTAATTCCATGACCACAACAGAATAAAATAAACTAGGGCAGAGGTCAATGAACAATGTAAGAAAAGTTGTAGCTACATTGCAGATAATTTTTGACTTATCCTCGTATATTGATATCATAAAAATTTCAAACATTGAAAGAAAACAAATGTATGGTGAAAAGTGGAAAGACTTTTCAGTCTTATATTGAACTATTGATTCTAGGAGAAGTGTACACATCACACGGAGAATCCACTAAGAGGTTTTGGGTTAAGGAATCAGGAAGACCTATCTTTCCTGCAACTATATCACTTGAAACATTCTTCACTATATCGTGTGTGCTTCGATTTGACGATCGATCTATTCGATAAAAAAGAAGATAAATGGTAAACTAGCAGCGTTTTGAGATATATGGGAAAAGTGGGTTGAAATTCTTCATAACTATATTGTCCTGATCAACTGGACAATTAATAGGGTTTAGAGGACATAGCCCTTTCAAATAATATATACCAGTAAACCATCAATATAAAATATTGACTTTATGTGACAGCAAAATGCCCTAAGTACCCAGGCAACAGGTGAAGAATCCGGTACACGACCTGATAGAAATCAAAGTATTTGTGTTGTAAGTGATGTTGTTTATGGACACAGGAGTCATAACGTTACCTGCAATCATTTTTTCCACCTCGTTCACCTTATCACAGTCATTTTTGAAAGTTTAGAACAGTCTATGCTTGGGACTATAAGGAAGAACAAACCTGAACTTCCGAAGACTTTGTCAAACAAACAAATGCATTCATAATTATATTATGTTAATGATACAACCGTAGTAAATTGTACCCTAAAGAAAAATAAGAACGTTGTACTCATAAGTACTCTTCAAACAGGAAAAGATGTTAGTAATCGTGTTGACAAGAAACCAAACCTATTATTGGATTATAATTCAATCAAAGAAACTATAAACACCTTAGATCAACTTATGAACACATACATATGTATACGTAAAACCAACAGATGGCAGCTAATAGTGTCGTGGAATATGACCGATGTATATTAGCTTTGAATGTTTTTCTTATGGATTTCAATCCATCCAAGCTGGCAACAAGAGAAGTTCTTCAAAGAAGGTCGTAGTTAGAAAAACTTGGAAAGTCCCTGATTTTAGGTGACATACAATCTAAAAGTGTATACCGAGAAGTGAGGGATCTTTCAGAATTATGAACAGAGCACAAGGAAATAGTAAAGTAGAAGCTACTGGGGTAACCACAAAAACAATTACTGCTATCAATGACAAGAGATGTAAATATTGTCCATTTAACCAGCAACAAGGTAAACTTGGATGTGCTCTCTTCTGTACTTGCCATGCAACTTATTGCATATCCGTGAAGTCATACAACTTATTACATATCTGTAAATGGCAACAAAACATAATCTGCAAATGGTAACTTATTACATATCTGTAAATCGCAACAAAACATAATCTGCAAATGTTAGTTTATTACATATCTGTAAATGCCATGCAGTTATGAGTGCCAAAACATAATCTGTAAATGGCAACATAATCTGTAAATTATGATGGACAAAACACACTCTGTAAACGGCGACTCATCATATATGTGTAAATGGCACAAAACATAAGCATAATCTGTAAATGACAACCTGTTACATACATGATGTTATATCAATTACCAAGTAGCTACGATGGCCAAAACATAACATGTAAATGGTAACTTATTACGTACTTGTAAATGCCATGCAGCTGATTTCATATCTGTAAATGCAACAAAACATATCTGTAAAGCCATGCAGCTTATTACATATTGTAAATGGCAGCAGAACATAAGCATAATCTGTAAACAGTAACTTGTTACATATCTGTAAATGGCCATGCAGCTATGATGGTCAAAACATAATCAATAAATTATGATGACCGAAACAGAATCTGTAAATGGCAATTCATTACATATGTGTAAATGACACAAAATATAAACATGATCTGTAAATGGCAATTTATAACATATCTTTAAATGTCATGCTGCTTATTACATATCTGTATATGTCATGCAGCTTATTATTATCCGCGCTCTAAATTATTACGTCTATTGTCACATACATATAACGATTACCAAATTTATAAAAAAAATGTTATATTTGTGTTACATGTATTATATTCTCTCTCGTTAATTATCAATCTTGTGTCGAACCATTAAGAAGACTAGTTACATTGAAGCACTATAGAGACATGTGGATATTAATACGAACAGCTCCATAGTAAAAAAAAGAAAGAAAGAAAGAAAAAGAAAAGAAAAAACATTATTTGGAAAACGTCACTTCATCTTGTTTTCAGATGTTTAAAAGTAATGCATATTCGAAGGTAAAATACAATAAAAACATTTTGAAGTCTTCAACACGTTTAGGTCCGAATCAAAATTTTCTACATTTTTGTTGCTTCAAGAGAACATATATGTAACACATTGTAAAACACAGAAAAATATTTTAAAAATTTTCCTTAATAATATATAATTAAATAAACCAATGATTGTTTGGAAACTGAGTTATCTTCTAATAAAATTCAATAATGGATCATATTGACCCGAACAGTATATATGTGGAGCAAGCAGGGACAGAATAGCAGGGTTAAAAACACAAATGCAATAAATATTAATTACTATAAAAAATATTATTGTGCTATTTAAAATATTATTGTACTTACTGAGAATCCTATTGTTATTAAATATTTTCGTAACATACATTTTTATTTTGTTTATATTCATATCGATATCAAGATGATCTACGTGTAAATATTGGCGACCATTTTTGATTGAGGAACTAACTTTTCCATAAACAATAGAGTGTACGTCACCTGCAAACACCAGAATGAAAACGTAAGTGATTTAAACTCACACATCATCAACATTTATTTAAGCTATATCTAAAAAAAAAAAAAAAAAAAAAAAAAAGCGTAAATTCTGTTAACACCCACAGATTGTATAACACATTTTAGGTAGGTTTAGTTTAGTTTAGATTAGATTAGATTCTGTTTGGTTTACCATAATATAAGTGATCGTAGCGGAGATTTAACTGAATTTAACACCTAAAAATAGCCTACCCTTAAAAGTAGGCTATAATTTGCATCTCTTCTGTTATAAGACAATATGTGCAAAAGTAAAATATAAAAATATAAAAGTATGCTAGTAATCAATGTTCCTAGGTTTGCGTAAGAAAATTTCCCACGACTGACACAAAACTTTCCCTTTTCTTATGAAATTTTCCCTAGTTCGTTTAGTGTCCAATTACTGACAGAAGTTATGTAATAAGGTTAATTTAGCTATATTAATGGAAGTGCTAACTACATTAGTTTTATTTGTTTGCTTTTTGCCTCTAATTTCTAAATTTTTACTTCACTCTTTTTTAACAAAAAAAATACACACAAATACACCCAGCTAACAATGGATGCGAATTGTGCAAATTTGAACACACACACAAACACACAAAATTGTTATTATACTGGTTTATTTCTGAAGGTCAAACAAAAATTTAAGCATTTGCACTGGTCAATCAGTCAACGCGAGAATTTCCCAGGAATTTTCACGTTTTATCAAAAAATTCCCTTTTTGTTAAATTTACCTATGAAATTTTCCTAGATTAGGGAAATATCCCTCAAACTAGTAACCGTGCATAAAATGGGACAAGGAAAAAGATATACGTAGTACAAAATGTTCTTGCTAGATATGGAGAAATATACCGATTTCAGACGGAGAATCGCTTAAGCATCAGATAACTTGGAAAGCAACAACACAATTTTAAAATTTTCGGATTTCGAAGATTGTTTTCACTCGTTACAAAAATATAGGTCTTGAAGCTCATGACTGAGAGCCACTTTCTTTTAAAGTCGGACTAACGAGTTTCGTCACATCTGGACATAACATTTAGAATTTTTATCATTATCAGGCAAATGTTTAAATCATGTTTTCAACAGAAGAACTAACTTAAGGCATGATATTTAGAACTTTTATCATTATCGGTCAAATGCTTAAATCATGTTTTCAACAGAAGAACAACTTAAGGCATGATATTTAGAATTTTTTATAATTATCGGCAAATGCTTAAATCATGTTTTCAACACAAGAACAACATAAGGCATGATATTTAGAATTTTTTATAATTATCGGCAAATGCTTAAATCATGTTTTCAACAGAAGAACTAACTCAAGGCATGATATTTAGAATTTTTATAATTATCAGGCAAATGCTAAAATCATGTTTTCAACAGAAGAACTAACTCAATGCATGACATTTAGATTTTTTATCATTATCGGCAAATGCTTAAATCATGTTTTCAACAGAAGAACTAACTCAAGGCATGAAATTTATAACTCTTATCATTATCAGGCAAATGCTTAAGTCATATTTTCAACAAAACAACTAACTCAAAACTATATTTTACGTAATATTCCAATTATCAGGTATAATTTAAGCAGTAGTGTTATTTCAGATTTTATTTTCGGGGGCAGATGAAGCAAGACCCCCTGATATATGAATAAGTTATCACGTAACATTTTTTTTTCTAAGATAGTGGAATTGGATATACAGTTTTATTTTCTGGCATCTTTATAAATTTTATTTAGTAATGTATGACTATTAATCGGATAAAGAATAGTGAAGAGAGAATAGTGGCTCAGTGACAGAGCACTTACTGTGGTTCGATCCTGGCGAAGTGAGTTTATGGTGGACAATACCGTGCCTGTGGGTTTTCTTAGGTTTTCCCCATATTCTCCGTCCACCAATTTTTCCATTATCATTCACCTTCATTAAGTCTCCTTTAGAATGAAAGGAATAATCGTGGGACATGACACTATAAATTTCATATTATTTCAAATAGTAAAGGGCTAATCAATTTCTTTTGTAGCGCTGTATTTAATTATATGCTTAAATATACGGATATGATCTAAGTAGAGTACGTTTGTTTTATCTTGGCACACTTCTCGCCAGTACACTTGGTTGGCTTTTAAAGCACTTTTCTGCTAGCACTCACGTGAACGTTTTAATCCAATAGGCGTCTTATTGATTTTGTCGTGTAGGTGACGTTAGTTGTCAGCCAGCCCATCAAATGGGGCCATTGCTATTTGGCTGGTATTTGAAGTGCTTAGTTGCCACAAGCGAACAAGTGTGTTACAGGGACTTGTGAGTGGTGTGGCATTTTGCTGTGTTTCCTAACGTATTGTAACTCGCAACTTAACGCTGGCGTGGCAAGAACGCGTTGCAGACAGACCCATCCTTTAGGCGGGAAGCGTGTCAAGGCAAAACAATCGTACTCTAATATCTTAGTATCACATATTAAGGAAAATATTTTAATATTGAACAAAACATAACATAGTGTAGATCAACAGAGTAAATCATTCTAGAAGTAGGTTTGTGTGAATGACATATGTTGGTGTTGGAAGATGCGAAGAGGAGTGAAGTTATGATCATTACTGTTCTGTAACACACGAATGCTAATAAATAACATAAAATAAAACTTGTGTAAGTGCTCAGTACAGAATTCAAAATTGAAGATCCCCGAGAGGGGAAACGAAAGTTATGGCTGCAATCGAATTGCGCACTCCTTTCTGGTTATATCAGTTTTATCTGATAAGCCGCTGACAATTTGTCATAATGTACAGGATTGCGCATTAAAAAAATGAACCGATACTGTCATATGGAAAATGTTCTTACTTCTGTTGTGTTTCTTAGTGTGTGATTTCACTGGAAGGTGTTTATATAAATTGAATACTTTAATTAATTAGAGGCTGAATTTCATTGGTGAATTGCAAAGATGATAAAAATCAACATTTTAACTAGAGGAGAAATCTGATTAGTGAACTACAAGGATAGCAAATGTCAACCTTTTAAATTAGAGGATGAATCTGATTGGTGGATTGGAAGGATGACAAAAGTAATCCTTTTAACGAGAGGAGATATCTGATTGGTGGACTAGAAGGGTAGCAAATGCCAACCTTTTATTAGAGAATGAATCTGATTGGCGGTCTATGTATCTCAGTATTTACACAGAACGTGACGAGCCCCTATTGACAGAAATATTTGTATTTGTTTTCGGTTTGTGATGTGATCGCTTTCTGACGCTGAAGAATGGCGGGTTTCTAATTAAGTGTTACCGAACAAGAAGTTGCTTGTGTGATTAAGGATGGACTTAAGTATCGTCGATTTCGGTAGAATAAGAACGGATCAGAGCGGGGGTAAGATATTAAGGTTTATAATTTAGCTACTTATTTGACGACTAAAAGAGCATAGTTGTTTTACTATATTATTGATAAGGATTATTATTATCCGAAACAGTATCCAGTAAACATTAAAAACAAATAACTTTTTTAATTCAGCTACATAGAAATATATGTGACAAATAAAAAGTCATATTTATTTTACTGTGTTATTGATAAGGATTATTATTATACGGAATAGATCCAGTAAACATTAAAAGCAAATAAGGTTTATAATTTAACTACTGATTTGGCGACTAGAAAAGCATATATATTTTACTGTATTATTGATAAAGATTATTATTACGAGACACGATTTTTGTATATATTTACATATTTATTAGTTGTCATAACACTATTGTTCATATCGTTAATATAACCTTAAACTTAGAGTTTGGTTATTCGCTTACTATCAAAAAATACATTTAGTCACGATATATCAATTTTTCTGACTCCCTGACTAATGTATTTTCCAGTTACACGTTGAGATCTTGTTTTGTAGTCAGTACCACCCATAGCGATGAAACTGCTATTTTGGAAGAAAGAGGGCAGCACAACCGCTTGAGCGATTTTTGAAAGATAGAAAAGCACGAGCTACGATAAATGTGTAAGTAAAGAGAAGCAGAATACCTGAATAAAATCCCAAATAAAAGTATTAGTACTAAGCTCTATAAGTCAGAAAATGCAGAGGAAATAACACATAAAAGATATGAAAAGGTGTAGACAAGCTACCTACTGCATTTGAAGTAAACGTGCCACTCTTCATCCGCGAGTATTAACAAGCGGTTGAAACACAAAATAGAATTACTCGTGATGGAGAAATGGTTGTGATTATAAATGAAGATAAGATTATCGTCCTGCTGACTTGTACAAGTAATATCTAGTACGTACGTATTCAGTGTCAGTAACGAAATTTATGTAAATACATTAGTAGATGTTTCGATATAAGACATTTCGTGAGTGCCTATCAACGTTATTAATATACCCTTTTTTTCTTATGGACAAAGGTACATTATCAAACGTGTTTCTTCGTGATGACGCGTTTTTCATTTTTTTTTTAATTCGAGCACAGTCGCAGTCAGTTTTATGTTTTGTGTACCATTTAGTTTTATTGAGGGAGAATTCCCGTATCCTAATGGGACGCAAACAGCCATAGTTTTTGACGTACCTATCGAGTTGTTAATAATAACAATTTCATCCATTTCCAATTATAACCGTAGTTTATTTCAGATTATTCATTTTGTTTCTTTTTTCTTTCTTTCTTTCTTTTTCTTTTTAACTTACAAGCTTTTCTTTTTTATTGTGTGTTTGTATGTCTCGTTATCATATTTTTTATGATAGTTTAACAGTAGTATTCATGTTAATAGAATTATAGTGCAATTGTAGTTAACAGCAGTTTCTGTTTGGTGTTTCAGGTTTATGTATGTGACAAGTGATGTTGAGGTTTACGCTGACATCAGTTTTAAGTATGCTCCTCGTCATTTTCATCAGTCGTATACTATACCCGCATTCAAAAATGAATTTTATTTACCCCGTATACCGGGAAGGATAAACAAACTTATAATCAATGTAGGAAACAATAAGAAGTTTAGAAACTGGAATAAATTTGAGATCGATTCATTGTAGACTTCGAAAGTGATGCATTGCCTACAAACTCCGGGTAAAGTGCAATTTTCAAATTCCTGATAGCTGCAAACAACGATTTGGCAGCGTGGAGAACATGCAAAATAAACCGTGAATGATTGGGAATGTGCTGTACGGTCCAATGAGTCCTTTCTCTGTATGTTGCTAACAACAGGCTGTTTTTGTATGGCGTGCACACACAGAAGATTATGATCCAAAATGTCCTCTCCGTATAGTGAAGTACATTGGTGGCTGTGAGATGTTGTGTGCTGCAATTATTGGCACTACTTGGATCGAGTGTTTACGTTCACACCAACACATTACTTCCAGTGATTACGTTCACTGAACGCATTACTACCAGTGATTACGTTCACTGAACGCATTACTACCAGTGATTACGTTCACTGAACGCATTACTTCCAGAGATTACGTTCACTGAACCCATTACTTCCAGTGATTACGTTAACTGAATGCATTACTTCCAGTGATTACGTTCACTGAACGCATTACTTCCAGTGATTACGTTAACTGAATGCATTACTTCCAGTGATTATGTGGTCGTTTTAGATGACCATGTGGATACTCAGATGTCTTTTAAGGCCGGTGACGTCATTTTCCAAGACGACAATCAACCAATTAACTCTGCTGGTTCTGCTGAGACGTGGTTTCTTGAGCACTGGGATGAACTAAACCTTACTTGGTCTGACCAAATCTCAGTTATCAACATTATTGAATAGCTGTGTTCAGCTCTGTAGTTCAAACTACGGGGCAGATCCTCCTCCATTCTCGCAGACGGATCTGTGTGCTGTATTGCATGAGGAATTGTGGAACATCGGGAAGATGAATTGCATTTTTTTTTCACTATTTTGATGACCATTTGCACAGCCTATTACTTGGTAATTATGAGAACTCAGATTTGGAGAGAACGAGCAGTAACGGTGAGAAAATAGATGTTGAGAGAACACCGCAAATGAAAATAGATATGACATAGGACATTGTATCGGCAATTATATTTGCCAGTAGGCTAGAAGTGCTTACAAGTTACAAAGACTGTATATTAATCCTTCATGGCGGACCTTATCGAATGCTTTTTCTATGTCAATAGTACTAAACGTGATAGCTTGTTTTTGTTACAATGCAACTAATCGTTGTAGATTATAATTGAAGTTGCAGGTTGGTCGAAATCCTGCCTGTATTTTGAAAGTACCTTCTGATTTTAAAAATACAAATAGATTCTTTCGATCATAATTCTTTCAAACATTTTGCTTAATATGAGTGTGGTCTATATTGGATATTATGAACCTGCGTTACTAGGGTCTTTATCTAGCTTTGGAAATATCAATGAAATACTTCTGGAATGCAATGGTCACTTATATCAACAGAAAGTAAGTTATCAATACAAAAATATATGGCAGAGGAAGTAAAAGATTCACATTTGATATGTCGATTTGCGATATTGTCAAGGTCTAGACCCGAATTGTATTTGTTCTAGACGTTGACTTCAATACCGGTAAAAAAAAAAAAAAAAAAAAAAAAAGGCTTAGTAAGTTGAAGTACGCTGTCTACAAAATTTCGTTGCCGAAAAATAAGCATGAATTAGTTATGTCTAATATCCCATATGCTGTTATTAAAAGATCAGATCAGATAGCATTGTCAATGAAGGTTTGCGTCAACGCCTTTGGCTTATTTTGACTTATAAATGTAGCTTATCTGAGATGAAGTTATGTAAACATCAATTGTAATTATTGTATAATATGTATACGTTCCAATAAATGTATCCTATTATTCATGGTTTATTAAACATTATAAATATTTACTTATTACTATTACATACCAAATGTTGCATGGAAAGTTCCATTGCCACTGGCCGGCAAAATAAATAGTACACCTTTGCTGCTGTATCGAGCTGTGACTCTCAGTTCTGGCATTACTAGGCGAGCTTCAAATGGCCTGTGCTTGCTTCCGAGTCTGCAAAATCAAGGTCATAAGTTAGTTCACTTTAGATCATGTATAAAATACAGCAGTTTAAAATATATATCATTACGATTGGAATATTATTACATTCTGTTCGTTTTTAGGGTTTTCTCTACGCTTTCTCTTAACCCCTTCAGTGCGTAATTTTCAGATGCGAACCGCTGTAAAAAAGTGTAGTTTTTTTTAGAACTTTGGAATTTGTTACCTTTTAATAACTTTTGAACCTCTCAAGCAATCACATTGAAATTTTCGGCATTATGATCTTTGTTGCTTCTAATTAGCTACTATAACTTGCCATTGTCGTATTTATGGTTATCATCATCATCATCATCATCATCATCATCATATGGTTAGGTTACACAAAATTTGGGAATACCTCAACAGATCAAGCCCAATTTTTCTGTGTAGTCTCTTGGGGTTCCTAGGTGGGCGCAAACTCGCTAAATATTGTCGGCAATAACATTACTCATACTATGAGCAAGTATATTCGCCATACGCAATACAAAATAGCCAAAGCAAAATGAAAGCGTATATATACGCCATCCGCACAGCAGGTGTGTTTTGAAGACACGAGTTAACTCGCCACCCACACTGAAGGGGTTAAATTTTAGTAAAAGTGATAGTAAAGACAATGAAAAATAAAGAGAACATGGCGGATAGTATTTGTGAAATATTAGTTAATAACTGTTTACAGACCATTTTTTAAACGCAGATAATTCCGTGATTCCCAGCCTGACACTGAAATATAGTCCCATTAGTAGTAAGTCATTCACGACCTATAATATCACATATGGAAGAAATATGTGTCAGTTTCAAGTGTCTAGCTGCTTCAGTTTCGTGGAGGCAGTCATTTGAATTAGCCGTATACTGTATGACAATGCTTCAGTTCACACGGCAAGAATTGTCAAGTCGGAAGTAAAATGCATTTTCAATTTCAAAAGTTTTAATATACGTTGATGAGTTAAAATTACATTACAAGACTAACCTCCAAATTCAGAGAATCGAGATACAACTACTTATTATAATGCCATCTAGGACTGAAACTTCTAAATGTAGTAAATCACATCTCCTACTGTGTAAATTGGGCCTATGTTTAGCAGAAGGGGTCCAGCTCTTTTCTCTAAAGAATGTTACAATTTGGTAATTTCTGTTCACATTCGGTTAGTTTAGAGTAGGTTATGTTAGTTTAGGCTAGCTTAGGTTAGTTTACCGGTAGGTTAGATTAGTTTATGTTAGTGTAGAGGTCCCGCATAATTTTCCAAAAATGTTAGAATTTCGCATATTTCTATAATATTAGGTAAGTTTAGGTTAGTTCAGGTAAGCTTAGGTTAGTTTATGTTAGATTAGGTTACGTTATGTTACGTTTAAATACTTGCATCATTCATTTCTCCTGTAAATTTTGTGTTTTTACGTGCTTCTGGACCCCTTGTACTAAACATACTCCGTAAATTGTTGTAATGGAAGATATACTGTTATGTACTTACAGGAAACATTGTCAATAGAACATGCAGTGATTAAAATATACCATTAATAATATTTAATACCACAATCGTTATTCACTGGTGAATAAAACGTATTTTGGCAGGGCTTACTTCTGTTTTATTAGACTTACTTGAGCCTATTAACAGTGTAATTGCTTGCTCCATAAATATCTACATTCTTTAATGTAACAGTATAACCATTAGGTCCAGTTGCTAGAGACAGCGATAACTCTTCAATTGTAAATGGTTCAACTGCTGGCATTGCTATGTCTTCAATCCCTATTAAAAAAAAAAAAAAAAAAAGAAAGAAACAAAAGTAATAAATACATAATTGGAAAAGTGTTGTCGCAGTAGGAAAATAAGATAGATAATTTCAAATTCATTTTTTGTAGTTACCTAGAATATCAGCCTGCATATTTATTGTGTGAATCTTTTTTTTTTTTTTTTTTTTAAGTGTATCTACTTAATTTCAGTTTTCATATTTTATGAAAAGTAATATCTGTAACATACTTAGTCCTTTAGTTGATCTTACTTATTTCTCCTTGGAATCTATTTAAATGTTATGAAAATTAAATTAAATTTTGTGGTACATTTTTAAAAAAAAAACTTAATTATCAAATTTTAATTGAAAGAATAATATATTTATCATAATTATAATATTATAGTACTCGCGCCGAGTCGCTTGACCTAGATCTACCGATTTCACCACCCAATAGAACGCGAGGGTGTGTTATGGTCGTCAATCCCCACCCATCATATTTTGTCAGTGTCTTCTCTCGCGCTATACGGAAAACATTTCCTGAGAGTACAGCGTTGTCGGATTGGCGTCAAGTTCCTTTTTGTTAATTCTTTTTTGTTGCGTTATGTTTTCGTTGTTACTATTTGTCTATTCGTTGTTGTGTCTATTGTTACCATTTTAGAATAGTTGTTACAGTAGTTATTGTTGTGCAGTGTTATTATTGGTCATTTTTATATGCTTTTTTATATATATACTCGTTTACTATGTCTTCAAAGTTTGGCAACATTGTTGGTGAATTTCAGGTGTTTGACGTTTCCCCAAGTGTGCGCCCGGAAAGCGGCTCCACGAATTGTACCGAAGTTTTCCGATGTGTTGGAGCTCAAGCAAAATATTTCTATGATTGGTTTAGAGCCCAAGCTTCACGACTCGGCGCGAGTACTATAGAACGTCTTGATCTGTCTGTCACTCTCAATTCAGGCTAACATTCAGAAGTTCACATTCAGGCTAATAGTTATCGCTAGCTGTGATGCCTCTTACTGACGCCAGAAGATGTGCTAGCGTACTTGCAATTTGCAGACAAGCTGTAGGTTTTAGCAGAAGCAACTAGTATACTTTTTTTAAAAGTCATTTTCAAAAAGCAGCTGGTAGAAAATCAGTTAAATCAGATCATTAAAGTTTCAGTTCATTTTCAAAAGAAAGTAGAAAAATATGATCAGATCATTTCCAAAGAAAACAGAAAAATAAAATCACATTAAAATGCAAACTCATTTTTCTTAAAAAAAAAAAATAATAAAATCACATCATTAAAGTTCCAGATTACTTTCAAAAAAAGCAGAAAAATAATATCATATTAAAATTTCAGATCATTTTCAAATAAAGCAGGAAAATAAAATCACATTAAAATTTCAGGTCATTTTCAAATAAAGCAGGAAAATAAAATCACATTATTAAAGTTCCAGATCATTTTCAAAGAAAATTAAAAAATAAAATTATATAATCAAAGTTGCAGATCATTTTCAAAGGAAGCAGAAAACACAAAACAAAATCACGTCACTTCCAATTCATTTTCAAAGAAACCAAACATCATTCCGAAACTAAATCAATGTTCTATAAAATGGGTAGGTTTTCAACACCGTTACGAGTATATGCATCTATTAGCTAATTACATTTTGCATACATTATTTTGTATACATGTACTAAGGTATTATATTCTACCTATGTTTAAGGACAAGTCTTTGTAAGTTATTCAACACGTTGTTATAGCTATCTAGATAGAAATATACTAGGTATTGACGAAAAAATATTCAAATTGTTGAACATCTTCGAAGAATACCTTAAACAAATTTATTCTCTTTCTAATATACTATGAGACATGAGAGATAGATTATTTGCAGATATATATAGAATATTTTTCTATTTCTCTACAAGCTTCTATTACGTATTTAATTATTTAATATCATACAGTTCCCAGACAATGTTTAACAGGAACAATCGAGGATTTGAGGAACATTTTTTGAAAACTTGATAGAGCACAAAGTTTGAGAAACGTAGGTATATATGTATGCTTTTTATGCTACCAATCTAGCTATGAAATCTGAATTGACAAACCTTAATATGTGGCACGTGTATAGCATACTGAATCATGAGCGTTTTGTCAGAACTCAATAAAGCTCATGCATAGCAATTTCTCAAAACTCGATACAGCACATAGCTGAATACTACCGAATCTTGCAATCCCATGGATTTGTCAAAGTTCTTAACAGGAACTGGCAAATCAAAACACTGACAGAGACTTCTCAGAAGATTCTGAAAGCAAAGTTGTCATTTCACATAGGGATGCAACGTGCAGTATCCTACAGAAGTATGTACTGTTACTGTAAGCGTGCAGAACACTTACATTCGGTTAACTGTGGAGGTTGCTGTTTCAAATCTGGAATTAAAACATGTCACAAAGAAATGCTGAGATCCTCACGCCTATAGAAGATGAACATGGTGTCCAGTGAGAAGAAGAAGGACATAAGGAAACTCATACACTTTTTTGAAATGCCAGAAGAAGCAAGATGATTTAATGAAGATGTTCTCCGAAACTGCTAACTACAACGCAAGTATATGCTTCATTATTTACTATTACTACAGCACTTTGTGTTCTTACATTCTGGTGTTACTTTTTGAAATTTTCCGTAGTGTTTATATTACTTTTTTCATTCATGTAACACTGTAGAAGTAACCCATTACACTATACACAAAACTAACTCAATAAAACAAAATACTAATGAAAACTAAATAAAGAATATATCATGACGAAACAAAAATAAAATCACAATAGTAATACAACAGTATAACAGTATAGAAACAACAATACTAGCAGCAAATTCAGGTTCAGTCACATTCATTTGTGTCCTGTCCATGTTCTCTATCCAGTTTTGAAAAAATCTGCATTTTTTAAGTAGCCAATTCTATGGCAAATATTTTTATTCTCTAGGAGATTCACACTGTCTGTACTTTACCTATAATTACGTTTCTTGAATGAAAGTTTACGTACAATACTAACAAAAATGCAATTCCTGTAAAAATGATGTTTTGTGTTCTATCGAGTTTTGAAAAAACGCTCCTCATTTACATCATTTGTCCCTGCAAAAAAAAAAAAAAAAATGTTCAACACAAAACATTTGCAGTTTTTCCTTTCCAAAATTAGATAGTTTCGATGTTTTCGTGCGAGATTTAACAAAGCTCCTGCTTTTCTTATTAATCGATATTTAACTGACTTGAATATCGAATAGTCATCGATCCTCAACTGATAGGAATAATCTACTCTTTTATTACTCTTCGACACTCAACTGGTAGGAATAATCAATTGTCTTATTAGTCATCGATACTCAATTAATATTAATCATCTACTCTCGATCACTCATTTTGATGAGTGTTGACCTATGCAATTAATTCTGATTTTTCGCCGTAAAGCAAGTTTCTAACTATGGCTACACTGTAAATTTTCATAGGGTGTCCCGGATTTTCAAGCTGAAAGTCTGGGCTCTCTAAATTGTCATCATAGGTAGCTACCTCTGCTCTGGAAGTAATTTTGGGATGTTTTTGACATGTCATATTTCAGAATTCCTGAAACGTTATTTGGAGGGGAGGGGGAGACGTAAGAAAAGGAGATTTGTAAAGTTATGACTTGATATGCTAACTTTATGCACGAAATAATTGTCTATTAATGGAAAAAATGAAATGAAATGGAATGAAAAAATGAAATATTTAAAGTTTTACGTTCCACAGTTATGCCGGTTAGGTGAAAGGAGACGGTGATGATGAGAGATGAGTGAAGTGGTGGAATGAAGAAACTGGGAGAACCCCGAGAAAACCCACGAGCACGGTGTTTGTCCACCACGAAATCCACACGGCGCGAGCTGGGATCGAACAAGGGACCCCAAGCACCGGAGGTGAACGCTCTACCGCTAAGCCACCGCACCTCCGCCTACTAATGGAATGCGATTGTCCGTATTTTTAGAATTTACAATTTTTCTCATCAGAGAAAATTAAATGGAATATTTTAGTTTACGTCTCTCGATTTTGCCGTGTATGCTATAGGAGATAGTGGTGATGAGAAAGGAATGAAATGATGGAATGAAGAAAGTTTGAGAAACTCGCATTCGATGTTTTTTTTTTTTTCAGCAAAGGACATTTGACTCAAGCTGGGATCGAAGCAGACACACTACACACCAGAGATGAACGCTCTACCATTGTTCTATTTTTTTTAAAAAAAATAATCCTGACTTTTATTTTGTTACCACTATTCACGACGTCCGAAGTCGACTGGGGACACGAACACAAAAATATCGTGGACAGTTAAATATCAACCCATGCTACTATAGGACTCAATGGGTTTCACCCAGCACTGTCATTTCAGATTTTGCCAGGGTTTAAGGGGGGAAAGATTGCTCACTGACAAATTTTCACATTTTTGTTAAAAGCATGAGTTTTTCAAACTCAAGGAGTGGGTAATTGTGTCCCTTCCCTGACCCCCCTAATGGCGACTCTCGTTTTACTTCATGATCGTCACCTAAAATCTAAAACTGCTCGGCTTACCCACCGCCTAATAAGTCACCGCGGCCCCTTCTTTCGTTAGAGTAAATTATCTGTATTCCTATACTTGAAATTACAGTAAAGTTAGTATTTGTAGATAAAGGGAAAATTCCATAATTCAGGGAAATTTGGTAACAAAAGTTAGTAAAGTTCCTAAGATAAGCCCCCGCCAAGTGAACTTTGTGGTGGGCAAACACCGTGTGCGTAGGTTTCCTCGGGATTCTCCCGTTTCCTCCCACTTTCTTCATTCTACCATTTCATTCATCACTCATCGTCTCCTTTAGCCTAACCGGCATAACCGTGGGACGTCAAACTCAAAGATTTCACTTCATTTTTTCCCCCTAACATAAACTTTTAGAATAAGAATGCTTAAATCTAGGAAAATAGTCGGGTTGAGATACAGAACGAATTTACGGCACTGATATTTCTATATGTTCTATTTAAAATAAGATTGCGAACTATCATCATCTTTTCAGATGTCCTCTTTTGCAGGTCCTAGAGCTGGTCAAGGCATATTTATTAAAAATGTAAAGCATTTCTGTATGTGTATGGCTGGAAAATACACAAACATTTCCTTCAACTTCTAGATTCTTATTATGTATAAATGTTTAAGCAGAAGCGTAAATATTAAAACCATTGCACTTGTAATTTTCAGCTTCAAACAAAATTCAGCAAATCCAGCTATAAACAGAAAGAAAAGAAACTTATTGAATTGCCATCTTTCATTATTATTTAACATTTTATCAATTTTTACATTAAAATTAGAAAATGACAAAATTATTTAAACAAAACTGAGTGATATAGGTGATTAAGACCTAAGTCTCTACCTAAAAATATAGAACAATAATTGAGGTTAACAAGAAAAAGAAACGTAATATTTCGGTCGCGATCAAGGATGTTATAATACGACCCGCTCGGAAGAGTAATACTCCCGGAAGTACGTTCTTCCGCGCGCTACTCTAGCCAGCTGTTTTACGCGCTATTCTAGCCAGTTGTTTTAAGTTGGTCAAAATTTATATCATGAAGTACAAGGGTAACAAAACGAGCCCTATATAATGGAGTACAAGGATATAAGTACTACAACTACTTATCTGCATAAAAGTAAATAAATCACTTTTTTAAGTATTATTTTCATATTATTTTAATTTAATGTTATAAAAACGTAAAAAAAAAACTTCCCTCGGGCCGGGTTTGAACTCACGCTAAAGGAGAGTTTTGTTACTAGCACATAGCGCTAGCCCACTCGGCCACGAAGGCCGACAGCAGTAAGCGTTTGATTTCTGCTATTTTAATGCAACGTGGCAAGAAGTGGATAATGCCAACCAATCAGAACTGTGTTTCTCGTTTCTACTTCCGGGAGCGTTACTCTCCCGAGCTAGTCCTGTTATAATAGAGGATCTGCCCATATGTATCCTCAGTGGCGTATTTAGGGGGGTGGCTTCCGGGCTTAAGCCCCCCCCGAAATCTTACTTAGTATAGTAAAGTAAATGAAATATCTTGCAGAATTTTCACATTTCCAGGCAAAGCCCCCCCCGAAAGTTAGCAAAGCCCCTCCCGAAACAAAATCGTAAATACGCCACTGTGTATCTTCATCCAATCAAATCGATGAAGCTAAAACAACCGAACATCGGCACGTCTGATTGGCTATTCTCGTTTCTGCCATCGTCTGATTGGCTACTTTCGTTTTCGCCATGATTGTTGGTTCAAAACATTGCGATCCTATTGGGCGGAGTGGGCAGAGTAGGGGCGGCGAAACTGTGACGTATGACTTCAAGATTTTGTTGTAAGGGCAGATCCTCTATTTTATAAGATCCTTGGTCGCGATGTTCTAAGACTTTATTTTATAAATTATATTTTCTCGCCAAACCACGTAGTTAACTTATATTTGTTTATCCTATTTTATGAAATTTAAACGGGTTTTCTTTTCTAAAGTCGTCACGTGGTGACTCCGAACTGAGAATAAATGATACATTTAAATTTTCCCTGGACTACATCCACACAAAAATTCAGATCTCTACGTCAGTTGTTTCCTCTTCCCAAACATGTTTTCAATGTCCAAAAATGTTGCTGCTGCAGACCCTGGTTTCACCCCCTTCAAGTGGTTTTAGACAAAACTGTTGAGAGATTAAAGTTTTGGCTCTTCTCGAGTTGGAGACGTCAAGCAATTTAAAATTTGTTAGGACAAATACAGGTACAGGCTGAGATATTCAAAAACAACGTAAACGCCTAAAATCGAAAAAACGGTAAATGGCGGCAGCCGTTGCGTCGCCATGGGATGTTGTAAAAAAAATAATTAATTGTGGTTTTGAAGTACCCTGATATTCATTAAAAAAATAGATTTTTTGGAGATGGTCGAACGGCACATGCTTGATCACTTAGAATGGATTGACTCAGTATAAACCTATATTATAAAGAATTTTGAGAGGGTACCGGTAATTTTATTTTCCCCTATTGGCAATCCTAGCAGTGTTAAGGAAATTTAGAGTTGGTAACACAGCGATTGCTTTTAGTGTCCCAGTCGACTCACTGACTAGAGTAATACTTGCAGTTAGTTGATGTGTGTAGTCGAGTTGCTTTTGGTTTATAGCAAACACAGTAGGTATTCGACATCTTTCATTGTGGAAAAATAAATGAGCATATATCACGATCATCAGCTCTTATAACTTCCGAGTTACATTTGTGAATAGAACAAAATTGCTGTCATAGAGTTATTTAGAGAGAGTTTCAAAATAATCACCAGTAACGATCATTGAACAGATACGTATGTTGTAGGCTATGTGTTATAGGAAATCCAGTAATGAAAAGTGTGTAATGTGAGGTTAAGTGGATAATTCGAGACGAGGAGAAGTGGGTATAGATTACTGGTATAAATAAACTAACATTTTAAAACATGTAGAAAATAAAATGATACTCAGAAAGACAAAAACAATGATAGTTTAACTGTTCATTCATTCACTAGACTAGGGAGGAAGAGTGAAACAAAAGAAGTTAAGCTACAGTAGAAATTCTGATTTATAAGTTAGTATAGATTGTGCATTGTGGTTATAAGTTGTGTGCAAGTTACAAGGCCAAATTTAAGTGTTTCCGTGTCAGCGTTCGTTAGTTGTGGTACGTTATTTAGAAGATAGAGAGAGAGAGAGAAAAAAAAAAAGAAAATGAAAATGAAATATTTCAGTTTAACATACCACGGTTATGCTCGTTAGGCTGAGGCAGCTAGTTGAGTAATAGCGCAGCTAGCGATATATATTAATGTCAGGCAGAAAGCGATAGCGCAGATACTATCTATTAGTGTCAGACAGCAAATGATAGGACACGTAGTGATATCTATTGGTGTCGGGCAGCAAACGATAACACAGCTAGCGAGATCTATTAGTATTAGTAAGCAAATGATAGCGCAGCTAACGATATATAGGTAAAGCCAGGCAACAAGTGATAGCATAGGTAGCAATATCTATTAGTGTCAGACAACAGGTGATAGAGCAGCTAACCATATTTATTAGTATCAGGCATCAAGCAATAACGCAGATAGTGATATATATTAGTGCCAGTAGGTCCACGTCTCATATAGCCTCGCTGCTGAACGGGACGTTAAACTCAAAATCAAGATCAACAAGTGATAGCGCAGGTAGCGATATATATTAGTGTCAAGCAACAAGCGATAGCGCAGCTAACCGGATTTATTAGTGTCAGACAGCAAGTAATAGTGCAACTAGCAATATGTATTAGTGTCAGAATGAAAGTGATAGCGCAGCTAACCGTATATATATTAGTGTCAGAATGCAAGTGATAGCGCAGCTAACCGTATATATTAGTGTCAGGCAACAAGCGATTGCGCAGCTAACCATATTCATCAATGTCAGACAGCAAGTGATAGTGCAACTAGCGATATACATTAGTGTCAGACAGCAAGTGATAGTCCAACTAGCGATATACATTAGTATCAGACAGCACGTGATAGCACTGGTAGCCCTATATTAATATCAGGCAATAAGCGATAACGCAGATAGTGATATCTATTAGTGCCAGACAGCAAGTGATAGCGCAGCTAATCGTATATATTAGTGAGGCAACAAATGATAGTGCATCTAACCGTATTTTTAGTGTCAAAGAACAAGTGATAGTGCAACTAGCGACATATATTAGTGTCAAACAGCAAGTGATAGCGCTGGTAGCCCTATATTTGAGTCAGATAATAAGCCATAGCGCAAACAGTGATATCTAATAGTGTCAGACAGAAAGCAATAACGGAGATAGTGATATCTATTAGTGTCAGACAACAACTGATAGCGAAGCTAACCGTATATATCAGTGTCAGGCAACAAGTGATAGCGCAGCTAACTGTAATTATTAATGTCAGACAGCAAGTTATAGTGGAACTAGTGATATGTATTTGTGTCAGACAGCAAGTGATAACGCAAATAGCGATATCTATTAGCGTTAGGCACCAAGCGATAATGCAGGGTAATGACATTTATAAGCCTCACTGTATATTATTAAGATTAGCGTGACAGACTTAAACGCTGTCTGTTTATTTTTAAAATGTAATTATATGTTCTGCATTGTTTATTTTCCATTGGATTTAAAAATAAACAAATTAAAATCTATTCAAAGTAACAATATAAAACCACAGAGTACTCTAAAGTTAAAATTGCCACGAATATAAAAAGCTACCTACATTCCAGGTAATTTTGCTTCATCAACTGTTAGTAATAAAGTAAAATATTTTTATATTTGAACTACTTGTGTTTAATTGTTTTCTTCGGCAACTCTCGATGATAATCAACTTTTCTTTTTCTAAATCACAAGTTATTAAGACAAGCATAAACCACATAATCACAAATATAGTATTTGTATCACAAACATCTGCATATAAGAGGTGACTTGTCATTATACAGGATGCCGCACAATAAATTTACCATTATAAACGTAAATAACGCCTCAGGAAACATTTACAGTAATGATACTGACTCATGGAATCAGCGACTCAAAAAAAAGTTTCGGTTATCCGGCGACACCTGCGTGACGTTACAGAAGATAGCAACCGCGTACAGCGCAGAGATGCGTCTTTTCATTGTCAACTAGTATACGAACACAGTCACCCATAATCACGCAGAGATGGTTTAGACAACATTTTGACTGTGGAGATGCAACTTCAAGCCCCATACGAAAGGAGCATTTCAATCCTGTAGATAGTGCGAGAATTGGTCCACTAGGAACTGCCATTTACTTTGTCGTCTAATTTTCCACAAACAAAGGCACGTTCCTTGGCCATCAAAGACGCCTGACCTTTCATCCTTCGATTTCTCTTTGTAGTCATTTGGGAGAAAAATAATGCAGACCTAACCGCGAAAACTGAATACGTCGATCAACAATATCACAGTTGTACGGCTAGCATGAGGAATGCTGCTCTCAGGTTGCGAGTGTGTGTGTGTGTGTGTGCAGAGACACAGTACTCATATTGAGAATGTGTTTCTAAAATTATTATTTTTATAGTTGCTGAATTCAATCACTCATGTTGCAGTAAGTGTTTTTTGAACAGAGTTACTCATGTTTGTAGTGATAAGCCTTATCCTGAACCACACTGTGTGATATAGAAAATGTCGAATATAAAGATATCGAATGAACTGATCGTATTTAACAACATTCCGTGCATATAACAACGAAATAAAACTAAAGCATTTGTATGAGTTTCGCCCGATGTCCGCTGTTGGAGGAGGATAAAATAACCGCCTTCTAATAAGCAAGAAAGGAACTATTTTTGTACAATAAGATTAATACATTTATGGCAATTCTTTGCTTCCTTCACAACCTATACGGAAAGTTATACAAGGTGTTCTCGGAATAAACCGACAATTTTCTTATACGTGTTCAGGATATCTATATATAAATTTAAAAAAAGGTTTATCTGCAACTTTGGCTGGAAATGCCTAAGTACGGACATGTGTCCAGTTTTAGGTAAGTAGTAAAATTGTAGTAAGATGGCTACACTGAATAAGACAAACCACAAACTGTGAATACATATTCGAGACTTCAATACAAGAAGTAAGTTTATCTGCGACTTTGGAAGGAAAGCCTTAAGTGCGAAGATAGGCCAACCCCACTAATTACTTAAAACTTGTCCCATCTCCGTAATTAGGCGTTTCCAACGAAAGTCACGGATAAAATTAAAAAAATGAATTGCAGAGCATCCCAAGTCCACCGGCGTACTTTTGTGATTTTAGAAGAAACACAAGAACAGGAATACTTGGCATGCTATTCTGTTTAGCTGAAATTATTTTATTTTTTAAAAAATAGATTTTGATTTACGTATTATGCAAGTGAATAGCCCTTAAAACATAGATGCTAGCATAAAAACAAAAAAACCGCAAAATACGAAGAAACAGAGTGGACTTGGGATGTTATGCAATTCAGGTCTTCAATTATATCTTGTATTAAGGTCATAACCACGTGCGAAGTTTGGCAGTTGTTTTATTCAGACTAGCCATTGTACGACCAATTCCATTACCTTAAAACTACCCCATCTCCAAATAAAGCCGAAGATTAGGGGCACACCCACGGGGGACTTCGGGTTTGAACCCCAACAAATCCTTACTCAAAATACTTTGTACACTTTCTCAACGAAACTATACATCTTCAACATGAAAATTTGATCTTACATTTCATTCGTACTCTCGCGTAAAAACCATCTAGTTCTTTCTTTTAATGTAGGTGAAAGAATTTTACAATTACTTATTGTCTTTTCGGGTGCAGAATAATACCAGTTACAAATATTTCCGAGTGCACGCCTGCTGTTAACATTTTTTTTCAACAAACTTAAAAAGTTCGTTACTGAATTCTCTATGTCTGTGTGTCTGTCTAACCGACTGTCTGTTATTTTCGATTTTTTTTTTTTTTTTTTTAATTTTGAGTCCTCCATTCGATAGAGCATCAAAAAATATCTGAGAAAGTGTTGGAATTTTTTTGCGTCACTCTTACCGTTTCCGAAATATTGGCCAAAATGTTCCGATTTCCGGAGATTTAAGGATCCATATCTCTGGAATCATAAGTCATAGAGAGATCATATTGGTGTTGATCAATACCTAAGAGAATGGTGAACATTTTGGTACCAAGTAGTAATCGGTGGCCACTGGACAACTGGCTACTGGCAAACTGGCCATCGTTTCCCAGATATTGGCCAAAAAAAGCTCAAATTTCGGGAGATTTGAGAGCCTTTTCTCGGGAACCGTGAATCATAGAGAGAAGATATTTTGCGAATTTTTGCAAGAAATAGAAGAAGGTGTGGATACAATGATTTACTTTTACATGTAGCAACAATCACAGTTATCCTTCCCGCTCCATTTTTTTTTTTTTTTTTTTTTAATTCGTTCTGGTAATGTTCTTGGAGCATTCTCAACTGGTTTGTATTGAGAACGCATGAGAAGTTTGCTGGTTTATTCCCGGAGCAACCTGTATATACATCTTTCAAACTATTAACTTAATATTAAGAATTAAACTAAAACCCATTTCTTTCGCTTTGGAAGGGTATGACATTTGACAAGATATGGAAGGGTTCTAACGATAATTAAACAATACTGAATGTAGAAAGAAAACAGGACGATCAGATTTGGTTTTCAACTGAACCCGACTATTTCATTGAATTCCAACTATTTATCTTTTTTTTTTTTTTTAAAAAAAATCCCTTTTCTCTATTCGCTAAATTTTGTCACCAAAATTTCCCTCGACTCGTAAAATTTCTCATAATCTCCGAACAATGAATGACCTCAGTGGAAAATATATCGCTAAAAGGGAAACATAAAGAGACTAGTTACAGATGACACTTGAAAATATATTTAGCTGTATTACGCAAGAGTGGTTACATCAGTACAAAATCCAGATACCCCAATAAGTCAATATACATATTGTTTCAGTCAGTAGTCTGTCTTTTCTGAAAGTATAAATTTCTTGAAAAACTCAAAGTGCATAATTTCTTCACAATTATCATCTAATCTGTTTCATAGAGAAAGTTTTTGATAATGCTCAAGGAGAAAATTCCAAAGCATATAACAAGAGATCTGCTCAGAAAGAAGAACTCTTAGCCATTAGATATTCAATACACATTTTTACGAGAAAATAGTCGACCTAAAATAATTGTTATTGTAAATAACAAGTTTTAAAAATAATCATTGCTGTTAGATAACCGAAATATTTGTATATTACCTTACCCTACATATTGTATTCAATTGTTAATAAAAGAAACTAGTGAATGGTCATGCTGTAAATATGAATGTATTTAGTATAATGGAGTATGACTTACCTGTTGCTAGCCAGGGGGCCAGAAAGTTCAACGCATTTATGTAACAGTTAATTACATTGGGATCGCTTTGGCTGCATTGTTTCACGTATGGAGCTGAAAGTAAAGAAAAAAGACAGCTAATTAGAATTTACAATTATTAATGAAACTTCCAGAAACACATATTTTACTTATTATTATTTTATGTTGGGTTATTAAAGTGACGTCTGCAAATGGGTCATTACAACGTCTATTGACATGTGAAATATGCAGAACGCCGATGATAATAAATAATAATAATAATAATAATAATAATAATAATAATAATAATAATAATAATAATAAAGCTTACGGAGAATTGATATTTGTTTATAAGAACCGTCTACCTCGACTACTCACAAGACTCTTTCATGGGCACCTGTAAAAAGTGTCTATGCACCACGTAAAACGTTTACAGCGTACCGTGCCTAAGAAGCTCCAGGAATCATATCGCAGGAACACCTTGCAAAATATAATTACTATAATTAGCTCCAAGGAACATTCCTGCCAGTGGCGTACGCATGGGAGGGTTTCGGGACCCCCTTGTGCAAGACATTATGAAAAATTAAATATGTATGATATAATAACGTATTAGAATATGTATAAAATACCTAAAAGTAAACTTAGAAACTTGAATTTTCCCCCTGCTGATGAAATTCTGCGTACGCTACTGATTCTTGCTATGCAAAACCGCATTTTCCAAGAACTATATATATTTTTATGGGCTAAGTAGTACAGAAATTCCCGTAAAAAAGTGAGAAAGTACATATATTTCTTTAATTGAAAGTGGAAAATGCATCGATTTTCACTTTTCAAGTTTATACCTTGTAGCCCAAAGGGTAGTTTATAACAGAACTGAATGATTATGAAAGGGATTGAAGGAATAAACAAAATTAGAAGGAAACGGAAGAACCCCGAAAACACTCACGGTTGCAATATTGTCCACCAAAAATTGTTACGACTTGTTTATAGTTACGTGCCTCTGAATGAATGTTTTATCTATTCAAGATTTATCTTTGGATATTCCGCTGCTGAATTCACTACTAAACTGTGGGACGTAGTCGATAGCGTGTCAGCTATGCTAATGAACGAATGCTGCAATGCGATGTTGCCATGTAGTAAACGGGCGTGGCTAAGCAACCTTACTAACACCACAAACAGTGAATGCTGACAATGAGTAGCTTATTTCGTGAATAAATTGACGTGAATACCTATATATAAAGACGTGACAACATGCAAGCTCTCTCACTTGTTAATGGCGTTGAAAGGAAATTCGGAATGCTGCCTTCAAATGCTAAAAACACTGTACCTTAGCGTAATTTCTATATAAGTTGATTTGTTACTCTGCAGAAATACAGCTACCTATCTTATAAAGACGATTGTTTGCCGACGACTTGTGAATATAAATCCGGATTTAAACATTTAAAATTGATAATGTAGAATATCGACACTCAATTGAAGTCCCGAAATATCGAATCTTGAAATATCGATTAACTGGTTAATGTAATTTCCTTATCGTTATCGATATTTCTATATTTAATAAATCAATTGAAACATCATAAAATCTAATTATGTGCATAGTAGTTATGTTGTAGGTGAAAATTAAGTATTTAGATGAAGCTAGTAATAATAATATGTGTAGCATTAAATAGTTTCTAAGTTTATTCAGTTAATATTTTGTAACTAACACACTCGCTGCATAATATCGTCATCAATACCGAGTATGTCTTTTTAGGTCCATTCCTGATATTTGACAATATTGTCCATTCCTCCTAATAGATAGCGAGAAGCAGTATTCTCCGATCGATTAAGTGTCTCAAGAATACAATTCGTCTATACTCTAAACTCTCTGCAAAAACCGAAAGTGATAAGAAAACACTACAACTTCCGATTTTAGAGTTGATTTATATACAGCATTAAACGAAAAGTTACAGCAAAAAAGTTTTCTAAATCGATTTAGTGTTCTAAGCAGAGGGTAAAAGTGAGGATAACGCGAGGGGATGGCATCCCCTGACCTCCAAAAAATATGTTCGGCGTCCCCCAAGTTCCTAAAAAATTACAATGGGCAAAGATAGGTAGAGGATGGCGTGACGTCATGCAGCTACCTACCGTCCCCTTACCTTTTCAGGTCCACTTTTACCCCTGGCTCTAAGAATAGGTAATCATTGTCTCTCTTAACCTTGTATAGAAATCAGAAGTAGCAGCCGTTGTAAGGATCACTAAAGAACAATAACGGTAATAGTTAATAATAACTCGTTATCTGCAATTAACTAAGCGTCTCAAGAATATGTTCCGTTTCTACTCGAATCTCTCTACTAAGACCGGAAGCAGTAGAAATCTACTGCTACTTCAGGTTTCAATAGGTATTCAAGTCATCCAAATCAACCTTCTCTATCAGGTGTACATGTCACACAGCTAATTGTTAAATATGATTATAATCTATCTGAGTAATTTTAATTCTACAAGTGTTCAAACTGTATGCTAAAGAAAATGTTCGCTTCTAAACTAGAAACCACAGTGAAATACTCAAATTTCGCTACCATGACGGTGCTGGCAAACATCTAGAAATAGTTGTAGTTAGTTTATTAACAGAAAGGTAGAGGATTATTATTATTATTATTATTATTATTATTATTATTATTATTATTATTATTATTATTATTATTATTATTATTATTATTATTATTATTATTATTATTATTATTTGGAAAATTATTTTCTTATTCAGCTAACGATTCAATTTTTATGTTTAAGTTCAATGTCAGTTTTACCATCCAGCCTATACGAGACTCTATTCTACACTTTAAATAGATCTGAAATATGAACTTCAAGTCACAAGGATAGATGCAAAAGGCATCTTGGCCATCTCAAATGATTTTATAGCCCACTAATTGGATTTCGTCTGTTATTGCTTAATATGCATACTTTAACTAAGACTGTTTATAATACGTGGAATATGAGAAAAAAATACTTTTTAAAGAACATATTAAACCACTTAAACTCATTAAACTAGTTGAAACTACTGCAAATTTCAGCTAAAGCATTGGTGTTTATCAGCTTCACTTGACTTTAAAACAATTCTCGTTAGACAACGTTCTTGTGCTGGTATTGTGAGCCAAAATTATTGGATAAATGGAATTTGTATGTGTGAGTACATGAGTAGTATCTGAAGAAATATGTATGTATGCTGTTATAATTGTTTTCATATTCTGAAACAATATTGTAGGTTTGGTTTGAAAAGTATATAAAAGCTCCCTCCTCCAAAAAATATATTTCTGTACCCCGAGAAGAACTTGTTGTTTACACCACTGATGTACACTTACTCACAATCGAATTTGAATGTCGCGCACCACTGGACTTGACCCAAAAGAGAAAGAGATTATCCACTTCAATCGAAATAAGAGGAGTGATCAATGAAAGGCAATGCATGTAAAATTAAACTTTCTTTTCTCTTATAACGAGAGTCCAACCCAGGAGCCCGTACAGCAAAAGCGCATGCACTAGCCACTAGATAATTGGGGGGGGGGGGGGAGGGGAAGAAGCATAAGAGAACATGGAATCTAGAAAAAAATGAAGCATAGTACACATATTAAAATTCAATTGCTTAAATTCTTTGTTTCCTTTGAAACGAAGATGTTTAGTATATTGTTACCAGCGAAACAAAGAAACACTTTATACAGGAATTTTCCTTTTTTTCTTACTCTCATGGATTCCAGTATTCTCTTTGTTAAGCCCTTGCCCTTGACACATTTTTCTCCCCTTTGAGACAATTTAGGATCTGCTGCGGAGAACTAGGTGAAGGTCGGTACTTCATCATCACCGTGGGAATATTTGGATATACATTTTCATTTTCCCATGTGGGCTAAAGATAAGACTGAACACTAATTACCCGACAAATTGTGAGACGTTTTCTGCTACGTAACCAACTAAAGATTCCTTTTGCAGTATCGTATTATATTTCTTTGATAGTTTGCAGTTTAACGTATGCAAACTATGACAGGAGTATCCAGTTGCTCCCTCTCCAAGGTCCGTGAGGCGCCAGTGAGATTTGCTCGCAAGACGAGAAGCGACAAAGCTCCTCCAATAGAAATAAACCTTTGGTGAAGAGAGGTCACATTCAAGGTACAATTTCGACACAAAAGAGTTCTGATCTCGTCTCGTTTCCGAGACAGAATATGCCACTTTCAAATTCAAAATGAGACTAGAAACATGCCCTGGTCTTACATGATTCTTAGTATTCAAACCATGTAAAATGTTAAACCCTCCTTTTTTTTTTTTTTTTTTTTTTTTTGGCCGTTCGTGCGCGTCGAATTCTGTTTCCCTCTGGTTTCCAACGTTAAACTTCAAACCCTTTTATTTCTCTTCCAGTGCGCACCTCCACCTCACATGTTATATTTAGGCTTAGTTGATTGTCTTCAAATCGAGTCAGATTTGCAGCGGGTGCCACCTGACAATTCCGTAATAAGTACTAAATATATTCAAAAATTCATTACAAAGGGTTCACTCCTTTTTTCCATGATAATTAAACATAAAACCTCAATAATACTCTTATATATTAATCAAAATATTGTATTTGGAACTAGCTCCTTTTTCTTATAAGTAGAATTAGAATTATTGAAGATAGAGAAGCATATGCTCACGTTCTTTTTTTTTTTTTTTTTTTAAATAAAGTTTCTATATACCAAATTTCATCCCTCTAACATAAAGACCTCGTGACATGGTTCAGCTATACACCATAGCATTAATTATGTCCACCAGTAAGTAGTGTGTCCATGGTGTTCGGACCCCAAAATAACGATTTTCTTGTAAATTTTGTGTAATTTTAGGGATATAATTTAATACAATTTATCTTCATATTGAATTTTAACCTCTCCTAAAAGCTTTCGACGCCACCGAAATAAATTCCTATGTACGTGCAGAAATGTTGAAATATATATGCAGAGGAAAAAAATACTGTATATTTTGAAAATTCCGACATGTAGAAAAGATGTAATCAGTTATGATGATTTACCGTATAAACAAAGCGAAAAAGGGAAGGCGGTTCAGGTGGCTAGTCTCTCAAGTTATCCTACTTTAGTCTGTAACGATAATATTATTGCCACGAATCGTCAAATTTCTGTTGAGTTCGTTAAGAACCGAATTCAAGATGTATTTCAAAGTGAAATGTTTTTGTGTTTCGCATTAAGGAAGAACATTTCTGCTAACTATTCAATAGGTTGTACTTCATTCCAGTACTTAAACGTAATGGCATACTGACATTTTGAACTATGCCCTCTGTTTTGTGTAGAACTAAAGACCGTTTTGTATAGGAAAAAAAATCATTGTATTAGTTTCAGAAATAAAGGTGATGGAAACCAATGTACTGACCACACACCAAATAACTTAAATCCGTCTCGTTGGCCTTAGCTGTTTATGGACTATAAACAGGGGTAAAAGTGGATCTGAAAAGGTGGGGGGACGGTAGGTAGCGGCATGACGCCACGCCGTTCCCCCTGACTATCTATGCCCATTGTAATTTTTTAGGAAATGGGGGGCACGCCGTACATATTTTTTCGAGGTGGGGGACGGCGTTTTCCCGCGTTTCCCCCCTCACTTTCACCCCTGGATGAATTGAAATGAAATCTTGAAGTTGTACGTCCCACGGTTATGCCGGCTAGGCTAAAGGAGACGGTGATAATGAGAATCAAATGGTGGAATGAAGGAAGTGGGAGGAAATTGGAGAATCCCGAGAAAACAACACGCACACGGTGTTTATCCACGACAAAGTTCACTTGGCGCGAGCTGGGATCAAACCAAGATCCCCATGCACCAAAGGTGAACGCTGTACCACTCAGCCACCGCGGCGGCACGGCCCCGTTCACCACAGCAAAGAGTTTCATTAAGATGTACAGTATTAATTTTTATATATTTTAATGGATTTTGTGTTTCTGAAACAGTAGGTGTGAAAGAGTTTGATTTTCACTTTCAAGAATTGTTCATTTAAAAATATTTAAAAATTAACATATTTAAATGCATATAGAAAAGATGTTCCTTCAGCATGGGTTATTAAATGACCTGAATCAAACCTATTGATTTTAAAGATATGCACATTCACCGAAAAATAAATATTTGTATGTTTCCGAAACTGAAGAATTTGGTACTGAGATTCAGAGCAAGTTAAAACATATCTAAGTAAAAACTGAACAAAAACCTGAAGTAATAAATAAATAAATAAATAAATAAATAAGAAGAATGAAAACATTAACATTTTTGAACTTACAGTAGAACATTAATACAAATCGTATGAATAAACTCACATGTACAGAATTATAGGAACATATTCAATTTATATAATATGCAAACACTATAATTTGAAGAATCAAAAGCACAAAGAAGACAATTTTTCCATAAATGAAATAAGTGAACACTTTCTATTTACCAATGATGTATTTTCTGCATTTATATTTCATTAAATGTAAACTTACAGATTTTCTGCTTCTTAAACGCTGACTTAAATTCATTATACTGCATATAGTGTTACTTCCCGGGATCAAGTTAACTTATCATTAACTAAGTAAAAATAACACCACATATATAAGGTATTTACATCCGCATTTAAGGAAAACATTTATGAGTAATTTCCACACATTTAATAAAATATGAGAAAGTAATGCTCATTTCTTTTATATTAAACCCGTATTTAGTAAAACCCCATAGAAGGGAAAGAACCAGAATTGCTAAGTTAAACCGTAAATAGAAGGTAAGCAGTAGTTCATATGTTTTCAGGGATGTTACCTCTGCTATTAGCGCCCAATATATATATATATATATATATATATATATATATATATATATATATATATATACAGTGGAGTCTCGTTAATTCGAACTTGGATAATTCGAAATATTGGATAATTCGAACAGAAGTCCATTCGCTGTGAAAACTGTATTGAAAACAATAGTAAAAAATCGTGGATAAATCGAACTTTTGAACCTATGTTTTGGATAATTCGAAGTAAATACAATTGAAAATATTTAATGTTGGACAGATGTAAACAGAGAAATACAGTTTTAATGTGTTTTCAGTTATCCAGATGCAGCCATAGGGAAGAGTAATATAAAAGATAAATAGAAAATCTATGTAATGATAAAGATGAAGTTGAGTTGGGGAAGAAATAAAGATAGAGAACGTGTGCCAATCTCATCTTGTTTCAGAATTGGTTGAAAATTTAAGATGAATTATTGATAAAATCAACCAAATGTTGTTAATATCATATTCCACGCAATACATGAAATTCAAGATTTATTGACCGTACAAAAACAATCAAATTTAAGCAAATGAGGTTTACGAGTTCCTAAAAGTGAGAACAGAATACTCAAATTGTTACTGGTGTTTAATTGCTTGGGCTATTCAATGTATGTTGTAGTGTTGTACGTAAATATATTTTCCATTGTACACGTAGTTTGAATTATGTGGAGTCAATGTCGTTTGTTAGTTTGCGGTATTCGATCACGCATATAATAAGCTGCTTTAAAGGTATAGTCCACACCATATGAATATGTTTTTGATACGCAGTACTTTGGTTTGTTTGTTGTTATATATGTGAAAATGAATGTTGTTGGATAATTCGAAGTTTTTTCGTGTCCCCTTGGACTTCGAATTAAAAAGAGTCCACTGTATATATATATATATATATATATATATATATATATATATATATATATATATAGTATGGCGCTAAATTCGTTGTACAAAAGCAGAGGAGTGATTAGTAAGAGTAAAACAATCAAAAAAAGTTCCAATAAACATAGGGCAAAAACCCCTATCGTTTGCGTGTTATAGGCTGCCGAAATCATGAAAAAATGAATTTTAAAGGTTCATAACTGCAAAACTATGGGACCTACACTAGTCGGGTCAACACTTCACTTAGGAACTAGTATGTGCTCTATCCAAAAATACATGTTTTAGAATCCTAAGGTACTCACGCAACAATTTTTATGGAGGTATTTGAAGAGTACTTTATATCATAGGCCCGTAGTCAAACTCTCTCTATAAAAATTGTTGTGGAAGCACCTCAGGATTCTGAAACACGCATTTTTGGATAGGGCACATACTGGTTTTTAAGTGAAGTCTTGACTCGACTACAGTAGGTCCCATAGTTTAGGAGCTATGGACCTTTAGAATTCATTTTATCATGTTTTCGGCAGCCTATAGCACGTAAACGATGGGATTTTCGCCCTATGTTTATTGGAACTTTTTTGTTTGTTTTACCCTCAGGAATCACTCCTCTGCTTTTGTACAACGAATTTAGCGCCCTACTGTGTGTGTATATATATATATATATATATATATATATATATATATATATATATATATATATATATATATATATATATATATATATATATATAGGTATATATAAATATGAAAAATGAACACCTCCTATGAATTTCCATTAATAAAAATTTACTTCTGATGAAAATTCAAGTCAAATCTAGGTTTAGCTTTCTTATAAATTTAGAATTATGTAATTTTTTCCTTAATAAAGACTGTTGTGGGTGTAAAAACCAAAGGTTTATTACGTACTAACGGAAGACTGAGGAATTTCCAGTTTCAGCTTAGGAAAATAGTAGCCAAGACCGTCATGAGAACACTTTTGCTAATTAAACTTTGAGCATGAAGGCCAATGGTTTTACTTTTTATTTCTCTCAATTGTTTACGATAAGAACAATCTTTCTTCCTACGGGTTAATTTTAATTTAGGTTTTCTTACACGTGGAGATTATACTATTGCGTAAATTAGAAACTTTTATCAGATAATTATCTTATCTTTGGAAATTAACAGTTCTTTTCAATTTATGATATTTTTTGAGTCTGAAGTTGTACCTTTCACTCACGAGAAACTTTCCTCAGGAGTTTGTTTACCAAAACAATCCTTTACATGTTTACTTTGTTTTCCCATGTGTCCATCTGTTCGGGACACCAAAAAAAAAAATCAATCTTTTAGCTACAAATTTATCCTGTTTCTCCACGTGTCCATCCGTTCAGGATACAAGGATTCTCAATCTCCCTACGTATTTAACCTGATTTTCTATGTATTTATCTATTCAGGATACAAAAAATCTCAATCCTTTATATCTTTATCCTGTTTTTCCATGTGTCCATCCGTTCGGGATATTAAAAAATCTCCATTCTTTACATGTTTACTCTGTTTTCGACGTGTCCATCCTTTCAGAACACAAACAAATCTTAATCCTTTACATGTTTACCCTGTTTTTCCATGTATTCATCCGTTCGGTATACAAAAATCTCAATGCTTTACATGTTTACCCTGTTTTTCCATGTATCCATCCCTTTGGGATACAAAAAAATCTCAATACTTTACATGTTTACCCTGTTTTTCCATGTATCCATCCGTTCGGTATACAAAAAGCTCAATGCTTTACATGTTTACCCTGTTTTTTCCATGTATCCATCCTTTTGGGATACAAACATCTCAGTGCTTTACATGTTTACCCTGTTTTTCTTGTGTCCATCTGTTCGGGATACAAGAAAAATCTCAATCCTTTACATGTTTACCCTGTTTTTCCATGTATCCATCCGTTAGGGGGTGGACAAACACCGTGCTCGTGGGTTTTCTCGGGGTTCTCCCGTTTCCTCCCACTTTCTTCATTCCACCATTTCACTCATCTCTCATTATCACCGTCTCCTTTAGCCTAACCGGCATAACCGTGGGACGTAAAACTAAAGATTTCATTTCATTTTTTTCATCCGTTAGGGATACAAAAAAATCTCAATACTTTACATGTTTACCCTGTTTTTCCGTGTGTCCATCGCTCGGAATGCGACATTCTCAATCCTTCACATATTTATCCTGTTTTCGATGTGCCCATCCTTTCGAGACACAAAAAATCTTAATCCTTTACATGCTTACCCTGGCTTTTCATGTATCCATCCGTTCGGGATACAAAACAAATCTCACTTCTTTACATGTTTACCCTGTTTTTCCATGTATCTATCCATTAAGGATAGAAGAAATCTCAATCCTTTACATGTTTACCCTGTTTTTCCGTGTGTCCATCGCTCGGGATGCGACATTCTCAATCCTTTACATGTTTACCCTGTTTTCGATGTGTCCATTCTTTCAAGACACAGAAAATATTAATCCTTTACATGCTTATCCTGGTTTTCCATGTATCCATCCGTTCGGGATACAAAACAAATCTCACTTCTTTACATGTTTACCCTGTTTTTCCATGTATCCATCCGTTAAGGATAGAAAAAATCTCAATCGTTTACATGTTTACCCTGTTTTTCCATGTGTCCATCGCTCGGGATGCGAAATTCTCAATCCTTTACATGTTTACCCTATTTTCGATGTGTCCATTCTTTCAAGACACAGAAAATATTAATCCTTTACATGCTTATCCTGGTTTTCCATGTATCCATCCGTTCGGGATACAAAACAAATCTCACTTCTTTACATGTTTACCCTGTTTTTCCATGTATCCATCCGTTAAGGATAGAAAAAATCTCAATCGTTTACATGTTTACCCTGTTTTTCCGTGTGTCCATCGCTCGGGATGCGAAATTCTCAATCCTTTACATGTTTACCCTGTTTTCGATGTGTCCATTCTTTCAAGACACAGAAAATATTAATCCTTTACATGCTTATCCTGGTTTTCCATGTATCCATCCGTTCGGGATACAAAACAAATCTCACTTCTTTACATGTTTACCCTGTTTTTCCATGTATCCATCCGTTAAGGATAGAAAAAATCTCAATCGTTTACATGTTTACCCTGTTTTTCCGTGTGTCCATCGCTCGGGATGCGAAATTCTCAATCCTTTACATGTTTACCCTATTTTCGATGTGTCCATTCTTTCAAGACACAGAAAATATTAATCCTTTACATGCTTATCCTGGTTTTCCATGTATCCATCCGTTCGGGATACAAAACAAATCTCACTTCTTTACATGTTTACCCTGTTTTTCCATGTATCCATCCGTTAAGGATAGAAAAAATCTCAATCGTTTACATGTTTACCCTGTTTTTCCATGTGTCCATCGCTCGGGATGCGAAATTCTCAATCCTTTACATGTTTACCCTGTTTTCGATGTGTCCATTCTTTCGAGACACAAAAAATATTAATCCTTTACATGCTTATCCTGGTTTTCCATGTATCCATCCGTTCGGGATACAAAACAAATCTCACTTCTTTACATGTTTACCCTGTTTTTCCATGCATCTATCCGTTAAGGATAGAAAAAATCTCAATCCTTTACATGTTTACCCTGTTTTTCCGTGTGTCCATCGCTCGGGATGCGACATTCTCAATCCTTTACATGTTTAACCTGTTTTCGACGTGTCCATCCTTTCGGGACACTACAAATCTTAATCCTTTACATGCTTACCCTGGCTTTTCATGTATCCATCCGTTCGGGATATAAAAAATCTCACTCCTTTACATGTTTACCCTGTTTTTCCATGTATCCATCCGTTAGGGATACAAAAAAAATCTCAATACTTTACATGTTTACCCTGTTTTTCCATGTATCCATCCGTTTGGGACACAAAAATTCTAAAGACTTACTTGATGGATCACCATCAATTTTAGCCAGCATGTAAATGGTCAAAGGTTAGGAACCGATTTCGTCATTGCTGGAGATAATCCATCCTCCGAAAGGAGTAGAAATAGACTATTTCCGGTTTTAGCATTGATCACTACAGGGCAAAACTGATAATAGAGAGCGAGAAGAGGTTTCGAGCAATTGATTAAACGTCCGAAGAAAACTTTTCATATTCTTCATTAACTATCTACTAAAACCAGAAGTGATATAAATCTACAACTTCCGGTTTCAATATAGATGTACACTCATGTACAAAATTATTGTCGCCTGTCTATAAATATGTTGTTGTACGAACATAATTTGATAACGAATTCGCCCGGTATTTCTTATAATGTTAATATATATATAATCAGCGAATACATGTATATGGCAAATTTCATATCAAAAGAGCAGTAAATAAGGTCAATAAATCCAAAATAAAACTTTCTTGTTGATTTAGCAACATTTTGTTTTATTCATTCTAATTTTCGTATTTATAATTCTTTTCCGTTGAAATTTACCACAAATATACATTTCCCGATTATACACATAGTATCAATATTAAAAGTAACATGCAAAATCATTTTCAAATTATAATCTTACAAGAAGATAGTTATAGATATGCGACAATCATTTTGGACATGAGTGAACATATTACAAAAAACTATATGAGATAGAGGGGGCCGATTTGTTTAGAATCGGTTTCGCGTTCTAAAAATAGACACCATTTAGTCTATTAACACTTTTCAAACGGGAAGTGGCAGAAATCAACCACTTCCGGTTTTAACATTGAATTTTAAAATGGTAAGAGTGAAAAGCGGTTTCGTGCAATCAATTAAGAGATCCCAAGAATATATTTAATCACCATACTAATGGCCGGAAGTTGTAATTGGTTTCTAGAACTTCGGGTTTCAATATTAATTAAGAAAGTATATCACCACTATAACTAAACTCTTTTACATGGTGTATGTGTGACATTGATATTTCTTAGACTTCCAAACTATGCTACGTAAGTGTCGGAAGTCTTATAGAACGGCATTGTCCATCCCTCCGTCTGTTGACAGGTATCAGAACACAACAATTTTTAGAGATATTGAGATGCGGTTTTACGCCATCGAATTTAGCGTTCCAAGGATAGGTTTCGTCTCCCCTGTTAACCTTTTATTGAAACCGGAAGTGGTTCAAATGAATCATTTCCGTTTTCAACGTTTATCACCATAGAAAAAAAACTGTAACAACGAAAAGAGACTTTTAACAAACGATTCAGCGCCTCATGGCAAGGTATTATGACTATCTCGAACACGCTACCAAAATGGGAAGTGATTAAAATTTACTGCTAGTTCCAGTTTCAATACGATTTTCCCAGAACAGAAACGATAAGTGATATCGAGATGTTTATTATTATTATTATTATTATTATTATTATTATTATTATTATTATTATTATTATTATTATTATTATTATTATTATTATTATTATTATTTGCGATTGATTCAACTTCTCAAGAATAGATTCCATCTCCTCCGTAATCCTCTATTCAAACCAGAAATGATTAAAATAAACCATCTCCAGTATCAACGTTTATCGCCATAGAACAAAAATGGTAATAGCTAGCTACAAGCAGTTTTCTACAAATAACAGCTTGTCCAGAGAACATATGATCACAACCCAACACTCTACCAAACTGAGAAGTAATTGTAATTTACTACTACTTCAGGGTTTCAATACCGCTTTTAGTATGGAAAAACTGTAAGAAATGTCGAAATGCAGTTTCTTGCATTCGATTCGGTTTCGCAGGAGTATGTTCAATCTCTTCTCTTAACCTTGTATTCAATCCGGAAGTGGTTAAAGTTACCCACTTTTAGTTGCAGTATTTATTGCCATAGAACAAAAATGGCACTAGATAGCGACAAACTGTTTTCTGAAATCGATTCAGAATGTCAAGAGATGATAAAATCCATTCCGAACACTCTACCAAAATCGAAAGTGCTTGAAAATTAACTACTTCTTCCAGTTTCAATGCTGATTTCCGTAGAGCAACATGGTAAGAGATATCGAGATGTAGTTTTCTACAATCGATTCAGCTTCTCAACAGTTACTTCCATGTCATCTATTCAAACAACAATTGGTTCAAACTAACTATTTCGAGTTTCAATCTTTATGATCATAGAACAAAAAAAGTAAGGCGTAGCGAGTAACGGGTTTATGATATGAATTCAGCGCTCGAGGAACAGGTTCTATGTTTGATCTTATTAATGTATTTCAACCAGTAGTTATAGATGTAGTAGTTCAAGTTTGAATATTGAATTCACATAGTTCGGAAGTTTATCGCAGTTTCACATTATGAAACGAAAGTCACTTGTTTCATTTATGAAGGAGCTCCTATAAAGATTAACCGTTTGCTCTTCAGTCTCCAGAATGTTCTACGGGCACGGTGGCTTAGTGGATAGAACGATGACCTCTGGTGTGTGGGGTCTCTGGTTTGATCCCGGGCCAAGTAAGTTTGTGGTGGACTACATCTTGTTCGTGTGTTTTCTCGGGATACTCTCGTTTCCCCTCTTACATTTTCATTCCACTAAGTTTTCCATTATCATCCACTTGCTTTTATCATCCGTCTCCCTTAGCTTAAAGGGCATAATCATGAAACATTAAACTGAATGATTTTATTTCATATTTCCAAATTTTCTACAACAAATTTTCTACCTTTCAATGGAAAACAAAGTCCAAAAAGAGACATATGTACAAATTTATATATCTCATTCACTTTAACAAAATGATACGAGTGAATACACATCATTGTGCGTAGTTTGCAAGAAAAACTGAGAAAAGCTATGTTTTCTTTTTATTTTAAACAGCAAAATTGAAGCCTGACGATACTCAGGAAGCATATTAAGATGAAACTGACAGTGAAATATATCCTAATCAATGTTTTTATTATGGCACAAGTAAGATAAAAGTGAGTGGTTAGTGTAGTTAGGGAGACACACCTAAAATTTTGATCAACTCTAAAACTTTTGTTATTGTTGTTGTTGTTGTTGTTTAACTACAGTGTAGTCGAAAGATTATATATGTACTGTGTTGCAATGCGTCACCGAACACTCCTCGAAAAACACTCAAGAACATCTGTATACGTCATATAACCTATAGAAGGCGTTGCTGGTTGAGAAAACACTCATATCAGCTATAGCAGTAGTCAATATGAACAGACGACGCGAACTAAGTGATGCGGAAATACGGATGATCATTGGAGCACATAGCTTTGGACATCCGACGCGTGAGATTTTTAACACTGGGCAACTAAACTCAATGCATTATTGACTCCCTACTTTCTTGACCGGTGAGTACTACAGTTGATATGGATATTTAGAGAACCAGTTGGCTCTGTAGGTCACGAGTACGTTGGTTTCTATGTCGCAAAGTGAGAGAGGCAGCTGGTGGAGATCTTTGAGTCTATCCTCAATCTCCTGATTCTACTGCGTAATTCTATGCCGCACACTAACCATGAAACCACGGAGATCCAGCAGGACCCTCACAAGATGTGACGAGAACCAGCCACTGACCGACGGGCTCCTTTGACATTGGGGGTATGGGAACAACGAGAAGACAGGCTAGTTTCCGAATATGCAAATCCCGTGGTCACATTTGAAGTTGTTCCAGTGCCAGAGCTCAAAATGGTCAGACACTGCTTATCGCTCCCGGCTATTTCGACCCATGCGTCAGCTGAGCTTAATCCATTCTTCGGCTTACTTGTGATATCCAGCTGGCCCGTAGCTAGAAGTGTGTTATAGGGGAGACCCAGTTCAGTTTTTTGCCCTGACATACATACAAACCAAGCTCAGTTAACTCATGGGACGAAATAGCCGAGAGTGATCTGCAGTGTCTGGCTGTTTAGAGCCCTGTCACTGGAACAACTTCAAATGCAACATTGGGGTTTTACATATTAGGAAACTAGCGTGTCTTCCCGTTGCTCTATACGCAGCAGAGTCAGGATATAAGGATAGACCCAAGGATCTCCACCGGAAGCCTCTCCAGTGGCGCAAGGTAACCTGAGAAGTGACTAAACACTGTCGAGACCGTCGATCGGTTTTCGACTCTTGTTCAAACACACCTCACTTTGCGACATCGAGACCAAAGTATGCGTGACCTACAGGGCCCACTGGTTCCATACATACCCAATCGACCCTGCTACTCACCGGTGAAGAAAGTAGGTAGTCATTTGAGATGCCGTTTCAGATACCTCGGTCGACCGTCAGTGATGTTATCATGAAGTAAAATTGAAAGGGGATTATGACATGCTGACCCAAGCCCATCAAAGCGAAAATATTAACAGAACGTGACGATTCATTGCTTGAAACGTGTTGTGAAGTCAAAGTGGAAAGTATCACTAGAGATGGTGGCACAGAAGTTTCGATCGTCTTCCAATAGCGCTGCATATGATTGTACCATTCGCTGGGCAATGGCAGCACTTGGTTTTCAAGGTCAAACAGCAGTTCGTAAGCCATATATCACAGCGCAAAATGCGACTCGTCTTTTACAGTGTTGCAAGAAACGCCGCCATTGGACTCTCGAACAACGGAAATCCGTTTTATGGTGTGAAGAATTGTGCTACTAGATGTGGTGATCGATTGGATGTGTTTTGGTGTGGCGTGTGCCCGGAGAACGCTGTTAACAAGACTTTATTGTACAAACAGTGAAGTTCAGTGGCGATAGCAATATAGTATGGTCCTGCTTTCGTAGTATGGTCTTACTTATCTTATTTTAGTGGAGAAATATGGATGCCGAAGCATACCAAACAATTCTAAACAATTCTGTGTTCCTGATATGGGCACAATTTGGTATTGGTCCATACCTGTTTAAGCACGACAATTTTCCGTGTCATACACCAGGCATAATACATACCTATATGATTTGAGGTCATGGGTATGGAAAAAACTTGATTGTCTATTTAGTGTCTATTTTCAGAACCAAGCCCGTATAGAACACAGACCTCCAATTTAAGGTGGAATCTGAACCATTGCAATGCTTTCAATGTTCTCCAACCGGCATTAAACACGGGACCACGTTCACCAAATACTCTTGCGCTTGCCACTGGACCACCGGTGATGACAGTTTGGAAACGCCGATTTCAGCACCCATATATACTAGATATGAAAGAGAGTAACGTTTGCAGAATGTTGCTCAAATTTGCATATATATATATATATATATATATATATATATATATATATATATATAGTTCAAATAGTTTTCGTACTTGGAAGCTTTACGATTGCGAAGAAAACAGAAGACGCGTGCTGTCCTCCTTTAAAAGTATAGTGAAAGTATCAGTGACCAGTTGCTTCCAGTTAGAAAAAAAAAAGACATTAAATATACCGTATGAGATCCATTTCCTAATAGAATTAAATTTCATCATAAGTCATGTAGTTATCTAGATATACATTTACTTTTTTTTCTGTATCAGATGGAGTTTCTACATTTCTCATGTCAAAGCACGGAAGGAAGTGTTCTTGCAAGAAGAAAGGTTTTAAAAATAATTAATAATAAAGAAACAAATAAAAACAAAGCATTACCTACTTTTATTTAAAAGATTGCAGCACCATTGAACTTATTTTTAGATTTATTACGTAGCTGGATCGTTGTGACATACCGGTAATGAACTATATAAAGCAGGGTTACCAGATACACAGTGTTGTTTTTCTACAACATGTCTAAATTGAATTAAAAGTTCTTTCTTTTTTAAGGTAACACGGATGTTTTCAATGTTAGTATCAGGGATATGTTATAAAATAACGTAAGACAAGATTGAAGAAAGATAATTGCACTGAAAATAAGATGTATGAATATCTGCTTTATATGTTTGGAAAGATAAGCCGAAATCTAAAACATTTGTCACGCTTCAACTCTGGTGTGGAAGCTCGTTTTTTATTTTCTCGTATTTCTCAAGAGAATCTCGTGTTCCGGCCAATGGTGTTCTTACACTCTCTACGACCAATAATGTATTCAGGAACTATTTTAATATATAGTAAAAATTTCTATGGTAGTTTCATACAATGACTCTAGTTGTGTTACTCTACTCTCATCATCCTCATAGGTATTCTGCCCTTATTGGCAGGTCACTTGCCGCAGCTGAGAAGCCTCCATGCTCCACGGTCTTCCGCTAACCTCTTCGTCTTCATGTACGATATTTCTGTTTCGATATCCCCCATTAATTGTAGTCTCTTTCGCCCCATCCCTTTCTTTCCTGCCAACACACCTTCTAAAACGTTCCTCATGATAGAGCTCCTTCTTAACCAATGTATCAACCAGCTTCTCTTCTTTTTCTGTATAATACCTAAAATTGTTCTTTCTTCCCCACCATTTCTAACATTCCCTCATTCGTTTTACCTGCACCCAGCTAAGTCTCTTCATTCTTTCCCACACTCAACAGTCCTTTTTCATCGTGTTTGCATGATGTCCACGCCCCTAGAAACATAATAGAAAGAGATGTCATAAGCTCCCGACAAAAGCAATTAAAGAAAGGAAGAAATATTTGAACACAGTCATCCTCGGGAGTGTGTGCAGATCCCACAGTGGCTTCTATAAGATTAGTTCTAACCATGGTCTTGTTGACAGTTAGAATTTTAAACAGCTATCATATTAACGAAGTAATACAAGAGCTCCTTTTGAAAGGAAGTATGTAGGGACATAGTCATTTGACGTCCTTCTTACCTGGAATTTTTAATAACAAAAGCAAATAATTGAATTTTACATAAAGGTAAAACAAACCGTGCATGACTACTTAAATATGGAATACCAAAGTCAGAGTGAATGAGCTTCTTGTATAAAATGCCACGGTCAAACTTCTACTTCCTCAAAATTTCAAGGCAAAAATAAACGCATATGTTTAGTTTATGTATACATAATATATTGCATAGTTTCAATACAGTGAATTAAGCGATGTTATATAACTGACAGCTATGTAGTAACATACATTTAATTCCATTCTCAGTTATTTTCAAGAATACTGTCACCTTGCACAAATTAGAATCAATTTACTTTCTAATCTACGCAGCAGAGATGTAAAATAAAAAGACGTAAAATTAAAATATAGAGGACATAGTATCCTTGAACGTATATATTTAGCGCTAATATTCTCGAGTTTGATTCTCTGTGAGAACTCAGAATTTTCTCGGTGTTGATCCAGAAACGGTAGGCAATTTGAAAGCTACTTGTACTAAGAAACATTGAACTCCGGTATACAACTCCAGCACTAACAGCGATGAGATTCGATCCACTGTTTGGTAATGGGACATATCAATTACCCGATGGTTCGGACCAAACCCGTTACACAGAGACCTCTCTAAACTTCGTTATATACTCGAAGAATCTCCAATTTCCTAATTTAATTCATGATAGTTTCTATCGCCTCACTTTCTCACTATGTTTATTATCATATCCCTCCTTGTTGTGTGCTTAGCAGATATGTGCCAACAGCAGTAGCCCTTACGTAGGGCGATCGGGCAATCGTCCGACGCCCCGCGCATAGAAGGTTTCTGCGCCTCAGAATTTTACTCTGACTCAATTTTATAACGTTTATGGATAACAAATTAAGATCATTCAATAACATTCTAGAGTTTACAAAATCTCGGGATAATCAAGCCGATTACAATTCTATAAATATCCCATCTGCAGGACACCAATATATACACCATGTTTGAAAGCATTCTAAACATTCCCTCCATCTAAATGGTCAGTGTATTAGTGAGTCCTGTGGCCCTTCAATTTATCCTGTAGGTTTACACTATAAGATAGCTAGTTACGATCTGATAGTGTAAACCTAGTTTTGTTTGCCCATCTAAGGTCAAAAACGTTTTCTCCCAGTTTAATAAAATTTGAAGGAGTCTACGATGAGAAAGTTACGTCAACATTACACAGACAAATAAAGTAAGTATTTACAAAATTGGCTTTTAAATCGTACTTTCTAGTCGAAATCTATATAACGAAAGAATTTCATAGAAAAGGAGTACACTTTCATCCAGGTTAGCACAGCCTTATTTCGAAAAACTGGTCAACATCACTTTAAAAATCTCTGAACTCGAGTTTGTAGAAGGGTTTGCTCCAAAGACTTAATGTGTTTTCCTTGTGTTTTGCCTATTATTATTATTTGAACACACACATGGAATTAATTTGGAGTTTAACTTTTATTTCAACATCGAAGTCTATATGAGACGTTTACCTATAGTTTAACGTGATATCCCATCGCACAAGCACTTATGTAAATTGAACTTAGATATCGAGCGTAGAATCATATTTATCACTTAAGATAACCACAAAAGCCGGTTCTGTTGTCATAAAGAGTTAGGCCACTATTTGCAGATAAGTAGAACAAATCAGCGTGTTAAGTTATCACGTTACTTAAGGCACTTCGCTTAAAGTATGGATGGCCAATTCCGGAATTTTTACTTTCAGAAATCCGGAAAGTAAACATCGGAAAAATCGGGATTTCGGATAAATTTCGGATTTCGAAAAAATCCGGAATTCGGAAAAATTCCAGAATTTATAAAATTCCAAAATCTGGAAACTCAAATTTCCGGAATCCGGATTCCGGAAAATTTTGGCCATCCCTTACTTAAAATAACCAATTCCCACTTTTTAAAATTTTACTGAAGAACTTAAAGATAATAAAGGGTATAAAAGAATGCTGAATCTACAAAACGCTACGGTTTCCAAACCTTTTCTTATAGACCAGAATTATAGACCTGCTTATAACGTCATAGTTGGTAGACACCCAAATGTATACACTATACGAGACGTAGATTTCTTGAAAGCAGTTATTAGTTGATGTAATAACTTTTGGTAGACACTATATGATTTACTTTACTTTCTACATTTTTATGTTCTTCATTCTTCTTAGAATAGTCGCTATAAATATAAAAACAGAAACTGGGGTTGAGGATCCTGATATATTAAAAACAATACAAAATTTACCATTTTTCTTTTGCTTGTTTCTCATAAGTGAAAGGAGAAAATACAACTTACCACAATCATAGATAATGTTATTCTACAACAGAAAATATGAACCTGAAGAACTTTCAGTGTTGCCATCCATAGAAATTACAGTGTTGACAGAATAACATTTCTCCCAAAATCTAAGTTAAGGCAGCGACTTGATGCACGAACTCAACTGCATTTGATTACGTATCATGTTGCCTTGGAATCCTGTGAACTACTTTTTAAATAATAGTTGTATTTAGTTTGTAATAAACAAAATAATTTTAACATACAGTTATAAAAATTAAACAATAATGTTATTTAAAAAGTAGTTCACAGGATCCGAAACAACATAATACGTAATCAAACACAGTTGAGTTCGTTCCTCTTGTTGCTGCCTTAACTTAGATTTTGGGGGAAATATTACTTCGGGAACACTGTAATTTCTATGGATAGCAGCACTGGAAATTCTTCAGGTTCATATTTTCTGTTGTAAAATAACAGTATTTATTATTGTGGTAAGTTGCATTTCAATATCTCCTTTCACTTATGAAAAACAAGCAAAAGAAAAATGATAAATTTTGTATTATTTTTAATATGTTAGGCTCTGAACTTAGGGAAGAGCGTTAAAGGTTTGGGCTAAGATTCGAATTCTGTTTCGCTTCGAGAATACATACTCTTATTACACCATTTCTTTCATGATTGTTACTCGTTCATTTCTGATCTTTCGTTTTAGCCTACAGAAACGATCGTGAAATCTCAATCGTTGAACGAGGGAAAAAAGTTATTGGGCAACCATAGGTCTTTAGGTCCTAGAAATCGCGGTATTATTTCACAAGTCTCGCTAATACTTCTACCAAAATTTGCATCATCTAGATAAGAGGTGGTTATGACCTTGAGAGTGGATATACACTCTCCAAGAACCAGTGTGGCATCATTGGAATAGAATATCATTATTTTATTCTATACATTGTTCAGGTTACATACATACATGTCCGATTATGTACAGATCAGTTCTCCTTTCTCCAGTGTTAGTTCATTCTTAACTGTGAATTTCCTGAAAGAACAATTTCATAATCATTTAACCAGCAGTGTCTTGCGTTGTCTTCCGCAGTTCAAGGCGGAACGTAACCTTTATACTAGTGACCTGTAACCGTTGAGGAAAAAGCCTTTTCTTCTTCCGAGAGCCAGGTGACCAATGCAACCAATGAGGACACACCTCTCTTAGCACATTCACTTTCGTAACACATTCACACACGAATGTATATATATTTTTTTTAATCGCTGACGTCTAACTCAGTTCAGCATAGCATACCAATTGAAGCCAAATTGATGTTACAGCTACCAAAAGGAGAATGTTGTCTGCGGAAAACAGTGGCAGAAAGGAAACAGGTAAAACTTGAATGAGGCAGGTTCTGCTGTTGTGATCACACAACGTGACCCATCAACTGGGTTCAATTGAACAATGTCTTCTTGTGCAATTGTGTCGCAAGAAGTTTTCGTATGGTAGTGATGAGCAATGCTTAATCTGAACAGCAAATCAATAACTGATTATAGTATTTGTTATTATTTGCCCTGTAAAAACAAGAAAAGGTGCAGAGAAGCACTTAGTTGCACAGGAAATAGAAAATCAATGTAGTTTTCTCCTCTTTTACCAACAGAAAACGAAGATTTGTTAATTTGTTGAAGGTTAACATCCCTTCAAGTGCCAAGGCTGTATTAGACATAGATTTACAGTTTTAAGATGCAATCGGAACCATTGCAATGTATTCAATGCTCTCTCGCCAAGAATCGAACCCAAGACAAGTGCATCAAGTAGTACGCACTGAGCACTAAACAGATGAGGAAGATTAAACATAAAAAAATATATATATCTAAAATTTAATGACTAAAGTTAAGACTATAAGAAATACAAGAAAATTTAGAAAGTACAAATGTAACAGTTTTGAAGTCTTTTCTTATGTGTCAGGAACAAGGGAATGCAATTTGTGACCAGCATTGAATTTTCTGTACGATAAAAGGAAATTATATTGAGTTCTCCGTACAATAAGAAGAAATTGTATACAATAAAATGAAATTTATTGAAGTTTATATACAACAATACTAAATTGTATTGAAAATTCTGCATAATAAGTTCAAAGTGTATTGACGTTTCTGTAAAATAAGAAGGAATTGGATTGCAGTTGCTGCACAATAGTAAGAATTGTATTCAATTTCTGTACAATAACAATAATATATGTTGCATATTCAGTACATTAAGAAGAAATTGTATTGTAGTTTCTGTCCAATTAAAAGAAAGTCTGTTGAAGCTTCGGTACAATAACAAGAAATTGTATTGAAGTTTCTGTAGCACAAGAAGAAATTTTATTGAAGTTTTTGTACGATAAGAAAAAATTATATTGAAGTTTCTGTAGCACAAGAAGAAATTTTATTGAAGTTTCTGTACGATAAGAAGAAATTGTATTGAAGTTTCTGTAGCGCAAGAAGAAATTTTATTGAAGTTTTTGTACGATAAGAAGAAATTGTATTGAAGTTTCCGTAGCACAAGAAGAAATTATTGACGTTTTTCCTCAATGAGAAGAAATTACATTGCAATTTCTGTACAATAAGAAGCAGTTGAATTGAGGCTTTCTTCAAATAAGAAGAAATTGTGTTGTAGGTTCTGCACAATAATATGAAATTGTATTCCAGTTTCAGTACAAAATGAAGAAATTTTATTGGCGTTAACTTAGAATGCGAAGGAAAATTGTTGAAGTTTCTGTACAATTAGAACAAGTTGTATTTAAATTTATGTACAATAGGAAGAAATTATATTTTAAAATTTTAGCTACACTTACCTTTCACTTCTTTGAATTTTATTAAATAAGTTAAAAAAGAAAAAAGTCAAAATTTAGAAAGTGAGTCAATTAGTGTCTGAAATATGATATTTAATGAACTAACAGTGTTTCCCAAGACATTCATAATGGTGTAGTTGGATATTCCTCAGTTACAAATCATGAACTGCTTACCCAAATCTCTGTCAAATGAAGTCTGGAAAGAGTCGTTAGTTTATTAATATAATTGCAGGTACAGACTGACTTACTTTCTAAATTGTTGATGTTTTTTGTTGTTTAGTTATCTTGTTTACGACGTAAGTGTATACAGCCCTGGGTGGACCTTGATTTCCTAAACGATACACCTCGACTCCTTTCTATCATTAATTTTCCTTCTCCATCCTTTCAATCTCATTGCCGTCATATCTGTTGTTATATAATCTAACCATCTTCTTCTCGGTTTCCCTACTCTTTTTTTTCATATATTTCAATGGAAATATCAATACAAGTTCTTCTTGTTCTACAGAAACTTCAATGCAATTTCTGCTTGTTTTACAGAAACTTCAATGCAATTTCTGCCTGTTCTACAGAAATTTTAATGCGATTGCTTCTTGTTCTATAGAAATTTTAATGCAATTTCTTCTTGTTCTACAGAATCTTCAATACCATTTCTTCTTATTGCACAAAAACTTCAACATGATTTCTTCTGATTGTGCATAAACTTCAATACAATTTATTTTAATTGGATAGAAACTACAATACAATTTATTCTTAATATACAGGAAATAATACAGTTTATTATTGTACAGAAACTCATTGAAGCTTCTAAATGTAATTATTGCCTTCTGATCTTGTTGTCGTTTTGATATAATGACGATCTTAATTATAAATAATGTTATTTGTATATGAATGTTATCGCTCGATGTAAAAAGGAACAATTAACTAGTAACTCTGCGTAGGTCATCAGTTAGTTATAATTTTGGATAGACCCATAAAGGATTTTTTTTGAATCGACGTTTTTCTGAAATGTGATTAGTAATAAAATAAAATGTTGTTATGAATGAATTAATATATATGGAGAAGGAAAAGAGAAGAAAAACACTTATATTGATGTAACAATAATTAATACGAGGGTTGGTGTAATAATAATTAATACGAGGGCTATTCAAAAGGTGAATGTTTTGAAAATATCCGGGGTTCTTTCCTACACTGTAATACTGTTACGGAGTTCCCGCTCTAGGCGACATTTTATACAACGATATATTCTTATTATAATCAATCTGTACCTATTTTGTCAATACATGATCAGAGGCGCAATAATCAAACATATATATATATAGTTAAAAGAGAAAACGTTATTATTGACATGTTGTCATGGCAAACATTATTTTTTACAGGATACGTACACAAAGATATGGTTGTTGTTGATCTGTAATGTATGTATAAACAGAAGAATAAATTAACGGTATCTGACACGATTCAGGTGTTTTCGAAGAACTAAAAAATGGTCAGTAGTTATTAGTTGATATGTTTATTATAATAACTTGGTGATTTAAATAAATATAAACGAATTAGGGCTAAAGTGATTATTCGCTTTAAACTCTATACAATTCTTCCTGTTCATTCTAGCTTTGGAACTTCTTTGCCTCAATTAAAACTAAAATCTGACCAAAGCAAATTATTTTTTAATAAATAATAGTGTTACAGTTTTGGAAATGATACACTGCAGAAACTTTAGCACTACCGTATTATTTATTAAAAGTGACATTCTCTCATGTAGTATCCTCTTTGGTATTCTATTTCGTACTATTTTTTTCGATATGTCCCAGCTACCTTATTCTTTCCGCTTTTATATAGTTCACAACGTTTATCCCTTTTAATACATCGTTTATTTTCGTGTTATTTCGTATCCTCGAAATGTTTTTTCTTGTATCGATTGGATGATTTTCTTTTCAAACTTTGTTAGTTCTTCATCTGCTTTAGACAGTGTCCACATCTCAGTGCTATACGTTATGACTGGTCTTACTAGAGTCTTATGTATTATCACCAGTGTCGATTACCCACTTCGCAAGGTTAAATTAAGAAAAATTACTAATATGTTTCGTTAGTCAGTCACTTTTTACTATTACTGAAACGCACTCTAATGTTGATTCTTTTCATATATTTTCCCTTTCCCCAAGTTGCGGTGCTGAATTTGGATTTACACGGCATCAGAAGTATCATTGTTCATCTTCGCGACCACGAAACTAAGGATTCGATACTAATATCGGTCATTCTCGGATTCGATACTAATATCGGTCATTCTCGATCATTTTTATATATATATATATATCTCTTCCTTCCTTTCCCCAAACTTTTGTGTTGAATTTGCATTTAAACGGCGTCGAAAGTGTCACTGTTCATCTCAGTGACTCTGAAAACTATGGATTCTACACTAATATCGTTATTTTCGATTATTTTTAGATATCTTCTCCCTTCGCTACCCCAAGTTACGGGCCTGAATTTGAATTGAAACGCATCGGAAGTATCACTGTTCATCTCAGTGACCCCGATATCTATGGATTCGACACTTTCTTTCATTTTCGATCACTTTTATATATACCCCCTTCTCCACCCCCAAGCTGCACAGTCAAAATGAAATAACAATAACCATCCCAGGCTTGAACCTCATTTATGTTAAAAATTTGTTGGAGATCGGTCGGATGGTTCAAGAGTTATTAAGTCACAAACATAGTCGTTTTCATTTTTATATATGAAAATTATGTTATTAGTTTATATATTTTGAAGATACTAGTTGGTTTGCTATCTAAATTTCAAATGTTTTTAATTGATTTTAAGTTATTCACTATTTTTTAAATGGAGGTTTTGTCATACATAAGAGCCGTAAGGCTGAATTATACATTCGTTTCCGTCTCTCGTACATTTTCGTGTTTTTACTCGCTAATGATCTTGCTATATTTATCAATTTTAAAACAAACGATTTATTTTATAGTTTATATTTTGTCGATTCTATGTTGTATATCTGGCAACAAGATATGTTATTGATTCATGTCAGTGTACGTTCAAATAAATTAATAAAGAAACAGACAATGATATTATAAAAGTACTTCTGATGATGACTATGAAAATTCTCGGTAATAGATCTTAGTTCATATTAGAACATTCAGTAATCGTAATTAAATTGCCTACTTTCTCAAATCCTTATGTAGTTTGTTATTATTGAGTTATTAAGATAACAAAACAGGAGAAGACAGAGGAGCGGTAAGCATTAATGAGTACTACAGTAACACTTACGCATTGTGGTAATATGATAAATGCTTGTAACATGTTAATATATGTGTAGCACAACGTTCAATGAAGTTAACAATATACAATTGTGCTAAATGTTTGTTTCTACGCGCGCTATCAAAATTCTTCCTTCCTGAAATTTTGCCCTCTTATCGTGTTACACGTTTCAAGCCGCAGAAAAAAGTTTGTTTCCGCTCATCTAAAAATAAGTAAATAAATAAAATGAAAAACAATAAGGAAACATGGTACGATTTGAACGTTTTTTTTTTATCGTTTGCATGGGCAAGGCCGTAACTTGTGGAGGCGCAGGGGGCAACTGCCCCTCCAGGGAAGATACCAGCTGTTCGAAGGGGGGCACTTTAAGACAAAATTTTCTTATTCCATATACGATACGAACTTGAAATTATATATGAAGCATCAAACAGGTTCACTACATTACATAAACAAAACAGCACGAAAGGTAAATAAAACATAAATGAGTCATGGGTCAATTTCAGTAAAAATGTCTGCTACTAGGGGCCCTAGAAATAATATTTATTCATATGGTTTTTAGATTTGTCAATATTGTCCCCTTAATTGATTTTGTCATGTATGGAACGGGCCTAGGGGCGTAACTATCGGCCCCGCAGACCTTGCCGTGCGGGAGGGCCCGCAGGCTCCGGGAGACCCATAAAAAGTAAGAGAAAGGTGGAAAGAAGGGTCCAAAAATTAGAAAAACAACTTTTTCTATGGGGCTCAAGTACGCGTATTAATGCTTGTTCCCCCTCCCCCAGAAAAATCTAAGTTACCCTAAGATCTAAGTTACTCTAAATTACCAGGCGCTATGCATGGGGCACGGTGGCTCAATGATCAAACGCTTATCTCTTGTGGAATTCCTGTTTCTGTCTCCGACCAAGTAGTGGACAACATTGTGCATCCTGTCCGTGGCTTTTCTAGGAGTACGCTCGTTTCCTTCCACGCTTTTATTCCACCAATTCTTCCATCATAATTTGCTTACCTTAATTATAAATTTTTCATAGTCTGAAGTATATAATAGTGCAACGTTGAACTGAAAATTTTAATATTTTTCTTTCTGCTTTTTTTTTTTTTCCTTTTATGTAATAAGAGTTGTTTTATATGATAGACATTCATTCGGAGATCACTGTCTAATTCTGTACATCTTATGAAACTTCTATAAATTAGAGTCAGTTTCTAATATCTTCTTTCTGACCTAGAAACTATCCTTTTTAATAAAATACTTCAGCCTTAATCTTCTTTTTCTCAGCCTATTTCTCCTTCTAGCATACTATTTATGGTCATTAAAACTTAAAGAATCCTAATAACTGCGTAAATGCTTTGCACTTGAAGTAATTGGCAGTGTAATGTGGTAAGGGTTTTCGAATGAAGTAAAGTAGCATGTATACTTATAAGATAAAACCGCATATCTTTTGCTGGAGTAAAGAGAAAGAAATCTCAGTCTGGATGTACAGTCACAGGATTCTAATCCGAAACCTCCTGAGAGACGAAAATGCGAATAGTTCCCTAGCCCTATTCGCTTGATCTAGTGGCTAGTTTTAAATTGTAGGTCAACATTTCATATTGCTGAAAAGGAACACCAAACTTTCAACAAAAGAAATTTAAAAAAAAGTATCTAGATAGATCTGTACACTAATTTGGTTAAGCCTTATTAACTTTTCTACATCCTTATACATACTGATATTACAAAGACCTTGAGTACCTGTGGATTATCTCCACGTGTATAATCCGAAGAACATAATATGACGTGTGAACTTTTAGAGAGTTGTTTTTTTTTTTTTTTTTTTAACCCTTGATTCTTTGTTCAAGCCGTTACGAGATATTTTATTCTCTTTGCTGAAGATTTCTGTATTGCATAAAGGTTACTCGAGACATTTTAATTTATATTAAGGCAGTTACATAAGTAATATAATACCGTCAGGACACTTAGGGAAGGTGATAATATAGAAATGCCCGAAATATTTATTTCCATTTCAGAAACGTTATACCTTCAAATGACAATACTATTTCAACAGGTCCCAGGAGGACATTCAAATCTAATCACCAAAGAAAGAAATCATTAAAGATGAAGAATATATATATATATATATTCATATGTTCTTTTACATACTTATTTTTATTTTCCCGAATAGATGTGCTATCACATGTTTTTCTTGGTCTTTGCTTGTTCATCATGTCCTTTTTTCTTATTATAATTTATATATTTTTTCTTGCTGTAATGGAAGAAAGTCAAAGCTACAGTGGACTACATATTAACATTTGTAGTCTAATAAACTTTGCTAGAATCTAACTAACTGACTCTATGACCTATGGAACCCAGAGGTTCAATGCCGCGTTCGCAAAAGCTCTCCATTGACTTTTTATCCTTAGCCAACCGGATCCAGTTTCTACTTTGTATTCCTATTTCTGGGAGAACCTTCCTAATATTGTCCTCTCTTCTATGCCTAGGTCATCCTAATGATGGTTTTCCGATTGGATTTCCAGTTAAAACTTCGAAAGTGTTCGTACTTTCTTCTATTCTGGCTACATGACATGTCCACCTGAACTTTTTTAGATTTGATGACCTAACAATGTTCAGTAAACGGTATAAACTATGCAATTTCTCGTCACGAAGTTTCCACCATTCTCGATTTCCGTTCCTCTAGGGTTTGAATTTTTGTCTCAAGATTTTATTCTCAAATACTTTCAGTCTACGTTCCTTCCTCAGAGTAAGCGACCGTGTTTCGCAACCATGCAGGACAACAGGCATGGTTATCATTTTATATGTTTTAAGCTTCAAATTCATTAACAGAATTCGCAACGACAAAAGATTTTGAACTGAGTAATAACAAGAATTCCCTGCTTTTAGTCAATATTTAATTTCTTAGTAAATATGGTTTGCTATAATCGCCTATAGGAAATAAAATTATAAGTAACAGAGCAATAGTGCAACAATATTGAGCTCAAGCAGACTTGGTTATTTAATGGTGTTCTCTTACAAACTAGATGCAAGTGCCATGGAAATTAAAATCAATGTACATCAAGACCGTAACTTGTGAGGTTCAGGGGGCAGCTACCCGTCCATTTGAGGGAGTACATTTCAAGATAAGATTGTCTTTTTCCATACGATAGGTACGAATATGAGTGTGTGAATGAAATAGGTTCTATACATCCCAAAAACAAAAGCAAATAAAAAATCTCTTAAATGAAACGAAAACGTGATCATAGACCAATGCAGTAAAATGACTACTATTAAAAGTTCTCAGCAGTAATATACAGGGTGTTTCGAAACAACACCGACAACGTTTGGGAGAGGATTCCTAACACTAAGATAAGACAATAAGTATAGACCAACCTGAGTGCACAAATGCTTCCTTTCGGAGCTATAAGCTGCCGAAAACATGAAAAATGAACTTTGAAGGTCCATCACTCCAAAACTATGGAACCTACCGTAGTTGGGTCAAGACTGCATTTAGGAACTAATGTGCGCTATCCAAAAATATATGTTTCAGAATCCTAAACTGCTCACGTAACAATTTTTTATAGAGGAAGTTTGACTAGGAAAATATAATTTGAAATACTCACCAACTACCTCTATAAAAATTATTGCCGAAGTACCGCAGGATTGTGAAACTTAGATATTTGGATAGGGCACATAATAGTTCCTAAGTGAAGTCTTGACCCGTCTATGGTAGTTCCCATATGGTTGGAACTATGGACCTTTTAAAGTTTATTTTTTCACGTTTTCGGCAGCGTATAACTTCGAAAGGAAGCATTTGTGCACCCCAGTTGGTCTATACTTTTCGTCTTATCTTGGTATCAGGAATCACATCCCAAACGTTGTCGGTGTTGTTTTAAAATACCCTGTACATTTTAAAGGCTTTAGGTTGCGTCAAAAATCCCCTCAATTTCACTAGTGAAGCATGAAATGAGTTTACCATACAACTTCCAAAACATACTGTCAATAAGTATAAAATAGGGTCTATACTTCCTGGTCCCGGGCTACATCCACCACTGTGTTGCTGCCCTATTATTTGGCGAAAATATATTTCACTAAGATGAAGCATAATTATAATGTGGACCCTATTTCAGAGAAACGCCAACTGAGACCCATAGAATTAATAAAGATATTTATTAAAGATCTAAATTCAAAGAAGAACCCAAATTTCACAGGTCATATTTTTCTAAAAGGGCTCAACTTCATATTTTTGCTAGGGGGCCCCAAATATTGATGCTTGTCTTCCCAAGAAAAAATCAAAGTTAACGATCTGCTACACATAAATCAATGATCAATATAGGCCAACACTATTGGTCCTTTCGAAAGAGGAGAGACTATAAACTTGGTTGTTTCAATTTTCAGAAGTGAGGTTCTTACCACCTCCTCCAAGGCACCGTATCCTAGTTACGACAAAAGTGATCAGCCTCAACAAAGAAACATTGACTCCATTGCAATACAATGAACAGTATCTCATATTATCTCAACTTGTGGATAATTGATTATGGAAGTTAAAAATAAAAAGAACATAAGGTCGACTTAATTACATACTATGTTCAAAAATTCATTTCAGTTGGTTCAGCCATCTTGTTTTGAAAGGTAGACATACAAAGTCTACTACTCTAGTCAATTGAGAACTGAATAACTGCTAGTGTCAAGCATTTAGTGTTGTCCCCCTCAGTCGAAAAATTTCTCGTCTTGTCTCGAAAACACGTCTTGACACAATTCGCTTCTAGTGTTTCCCACGAAACGAGACGAGAAATAAGGTTTCTATCATCTCGTCTCGTAATTGTTTTATAGAAGTCTTGTCTCGTCACGATTCTCGGAGAATCGTCCCGCGTCTTGGTTTGTAAATTTATGTACAAAATTTATGCCTTGATTTTTTCCTTAATTTCACCTAAAAGTTACCTGAACCCTTTTCGTGTCACGAGAGATCCACGAAGGGTATGATATAACCAGGGGTAAAAGTGGGTTTGAAAAGGTTGGGTGACGGTAGGTAGAGGCATGACGTCACGTCGTCCCCCTGCCTATCTTTGCCAATTGTATTTTTAGGAACTGGGAGGACGGCGTTCATATCTTTTGGTGGTGAGGGGATGGCGTCTCCCCGCGTTCTCCCTGACTTTTACCAATGGATATAACTATTTAAACCATAATTATTATTGAAATAGTACTATATGGTGTAATAAATTATGTGTCATTAAACGTTCATAAATGTTTTTCATTGTTTCTACAATCACTTTAACAGTATAAAACGATACATTGTGTAACACTAAAACAGCGTTCGAGATCTAAGATTTGGGTGATCTAGTGCTATCCACAAGGTTCAAAAAAAATTATCGTCTCGTTTCGTTCTCGAGACAAGACAATAAATTTTTCGACTCAGGGGGACAAGGCTAATTGCTTGACATTAGCAGTTATTCAGCTCTCAATTGACTAGAGTAGTAGCAGCTTATTCATGTACGTAAGCACTACAATATGACGTGGTTCGTTATAGTACGTCATTCGTACATAATAGTTGGTTAGTGACTAATACATTGTAAGAACTAATTTTATTACTTGTTACATTTGTAATTAAGTAACATTATACGTAATAGGAATCGATGGAAGGATGAATGTGTGTTCGTACTTCAAACTTGATGGTTACATGACCAGAATTACCAATAAGTGATTATTTGTCTAATTCTGTCTGGGGAAATAATGAAATATTGTTACTCATTTGTCTAATTCTGTCTGGGGGAATAATGAAAGATGATTAGTTACTTTTTCCTAATTCTGTTTAAAGAAATAATTAAAGATAATTGGTTATTTGTCTAATTCTTCTAGGAATGCTGAAAGGTAATTAGTTATTTACCTAATTCAGTATAGGAATGAAGAAAAATAATTAGTAATTTGTCCAGTTCTGTCTAGGAATGATGAAAGATAATTAGTTATTTGACTAACCTGTCTGGGAAATAATGAAAGATAATTAGTTATTTGACTAATCTGTTTGGGAAATAATAAAAGATAATTAGTTATTTGTCTAATTATGTCTGGGGAATAATGAAAGAATATTTGTCTAATTCTGCCTTCGAAATAATAAAATATAATATTCTTTTTCTATAGACAAAACAGAGCTAGAGCATTTAAAAGATCGTAACACCTCTGAAATTGATAAATTATCATCCAACGTTAGTAACGTAATACGTTGTGTTGTGCTTGAAACGTATAGTTTGTGCATCGAAAATAATGTAGAACATTTTGAACATTTCATTTAGGTAATCTAATGTCCTAACCTAACTCAATGTTATGACACAACTTGTAATAGTTTTATAGTTTAGAATTTGATAAATATTCATTTAAAAAGCATTTGTTTGATAACTTGTGGTTCAATCTGTATATTGACGCGCAAGTTATGCTGTTAGTAACAACTATTTGCTGATGTAAGATCCAAAGAAAAAGACCTTCCTAAAACTCCCATCTTTGCTTCTAAGGTAAGAAATATTTGAAATGAACAAATAAATATAATGTTACGCTTAATCTCCTTATGTAACTTATGAACAGATCCATCCTTTCTGTATACGTGCCTTCTTCAAACCATCAAAATAAATACATAGCTTGATCATTTAAATTACCGTTGTTACTAACAAAATTTTGACATACATACTTGCCAGACACTAATATAATAATTATTATGCGTTTGTATGTATGGTATGCACTGTGTTCTAAACTAATAACAATACGAGAAAGTAGTCTATATTATATAATAAACTGAAGTTTCTTTTAATAGCACGTATTATTGCGTAACTGACAATAAATGTTCGAGCAAAGATTTAAATATAAACTCTTAATAAAGTCGATGAGAAATGTTCGTGACAAATCAAAGTGTTCCTTATATTTAATACCTTTACTAGCATGTTGATTTATTACTATTTGCTATGATTCTTTTGAATAATTTCATGCATTAATTTCAATATTTGTATTTTATAGAGGTACTTAGCCTTCCATACTGGTCCAGTTGCTACGGTGCACACCTTTGTTGCACCGAGTTCCAGGTTTTATTTCCGGGTGAAAGAGCCTTAAAATATTAACGCATTTTGGTGATACAGATTTTCTCTTAAATTGTGGTTCCACTGTCTTGTATAGCGTCGGGTCTGTACTAAAAAGGACGCTTAAATCCAAGTCTTAACCATCTGACCTTCCAAAGACGTCGTCATTCGACAACAAATTCTCCGAAATTATGATGATTACATTATCATTTTAAATCCCATCAACCAATTTAATGACTTCATATCTTTTGATGATTCCATATCATTTAAAATCCTCCACTACTTCGTATTAAATCTATTTCCGAAGTTTTGATATATAATCAAGATAGATTTAAGAATTCAGTGACATCTGACAGCTGATTATCCATTATTCGGATTATTCTGTATTACCCAATCTCTAATAACTTAACACCTCGTCGATTCGTGAACATATTGCCAAATCTCTAATCGTTCAACATTTGGACTATTTCAAACTATTCAATCTTTGACCACGCAACATTCCGACGATTCTGTATTTTTTGACAAATAATCATCTAACGTTATGATGATTCTCGGAGGAAGCGATAAATAAAACATCAGGATTTTGGGACAAGTATCCCTCCCCTGATTGTATGTTGTGTCCAAATATAACATATACTAGAAGAAAGTCCACATAACTCACTTCGGGCGAAGTATTGATTGTGCTAAGACTTTAATATGAACGTGAAATAGTCAAATGTATTTTCCTGTCACACTAATCTTGCGTGAACACATCAGATAAGAAAAATTTAAATGTTTCTTTTTTCCTAGCAAAGTATATTTGTTAGTTTCTTTCCTAAGTGAATTAAAAGCCATTGAGCATCAAAACTCAAATGCTACTACATTATACTCAACAGATTTTTTTCTTGTGTTATTTTGCGTACCATGTACAGATTTTTTTTTTTAATGTTTTACTCTGTTGTTAGGATGTCAAGAAATAATGAGAAATTTCAGGAATTTCGGTTAATCAGATGTGAAGAAGTAATGTGCCCTAGGAGTTTCGGATGATCAGATGCCAGTAAATAATGCGAAATACTAGGAATGTTGGATAATCAGATGTGAAGAAATAATTTGAAATATAGGAATATCAGAGGATCAGATGGAAAGAAGTAATGCGATATTCTAGAAAGATTGGATTATCCGAATCATGAAATAGTGCGAAATCCTAGGAATGTTTGGTGATCAGATAGAAAGAAATAATACAAAATCCTAGGAATGCTACTGTAAATGTTCAGATGTAAGAAATTATGCGAAATCATAGGAATGTCGGATGATCAGACATCAAGAAATAATGCGAAATACTAGGAATGTAGGGTGATCAGATATCAATAAATAATCCAAAATAACCCTAGAAATTTCAGATAATGATATAAAGAAATAATGTGAAATATTAGCAATATCAGATAATCAGGTGTCAAAAAATAATGCGAAATCCTAACAATGTCATGTGATCAGATGTCAAAAATTATGTAAATTCCAGAAATGTCGGATGATCAAATATAAAGAAATGGTGCGAAATACTAAGAGTGTCGGGAATTAAGATGTTGGGAAATAATGTGATACAATGGAAAAATCAGATGATCAGATATCAAGAAATAATGCGAAATTTACGGAGTGCCAGATGATCAGACGGAAAAAAATAATACGATATCTTAGCAATATCGGATGATTAGGTGTAAGAAATTATGTGAAGTCCTAGGACTGTCAGATGATAACATATCAAGAAATAATGCGAAATCTTAGAAATTCTGGATCTTAGAATGAAGATTATGAAAAAATTGTGATAGTGAAATAATAATATTTAACACTCATACCCTGATCGGAACTCGAACTCACGACATACAGCTCTTTGAATCATCAGACAAATGCCTTAGACAAATCGACCATTTAGTCAGCTATTCATGAGATGGGGTCTGTAGCACTTGAAGAATTCATTTGTCACATTAAACATGAGTTAACACTTAGTATTTTTGTAGTACACGAGATGGCAACCATGAAAGGATAAAAGTTGTTACCAATACTCTGTGTAATTACTTTCAACAGAAAAGAAAACCATGTCCAGCAGGATGATTACTTAGGTTAGTAGAAGCAAGGCTACTTAGCTCTTAAAGATAAAAACTTGATGTCTTAAAATGTGTTGTTTGCTAACCGTAAAAGCAAACAAACAAACAAAAAATGTTTCCGGTACATGAATAACTATACTGAATATTTTATTATTGAAATTTGAAAACTCAGTACAGCTGCTCTTTTATGGAAAACGTGGAACTAACAAGAAAAAGAAAAAGAAAGGAAGAAAAATAAAAAAAAAATATACTTTATTGTTGCAAAATACCTAGTCACCGGAGATATAATGAAGAATATACGGTGGTATACTGCATAGCCTATAGCAAAGTAAGCAATTAATAAAGTTAGTATCTAGCTATCTGGCTACTTTACCCAGATACTAACTTTTATTTTTGCTTTGGTGTTTCTTAGTTTGAACTAGGAAGGTGTATATATATATATATATATATATATATATATATATATATATATATATATTTATTTCCTGTTGTGTTTGGATATTTTTCCTCCTCTCTCCTTCAGATCTTATTCTGGCTAGTGTGCAAGGTAATGCTACTTCCGCTGGTGGTTCTTCTATGCTATTTGATTTCTTATTTTATATTGCTTTCGTGTGGAATTTTGTGTATTTTAGAATGACGTAGCACAGCAGCTAAAAATTGTGGATTTACTTGCAAAATCACATCCCTTGTTCTCCTTCCGAGCAACAGTTCTTTTTTCGTTATAGAAGACTAATAGTTCTGCGGGTGCAATGCTTTTGCGCACACTTTCTTCCAGCTTATCATTCCATGCAGATAAGAAGCAAAACAAATAATGATTTTAATGCTTTTGCGCACAAAATGGTATGCAACGCTGCCAATTCATTCTTTGATCTTAATATACAATATATTTTGTAGTTTTTTTTTTTTTTTTTTTTTTTTTGCAAAACAATACAGGACTCATTTGATTAAATAAAATAAACTAATTTATTAAATTACCTAAGTAACTCCAACTACCTTACTTTCTTGGCTTCTTCAAACACACTAACTCACTTATCTAACAGAATACATAGCGAGACAGCAAGTGGTTCCTGATTGGTTACCGCCAACATTAGATTATGTCTTCTAAATATGAATTTGTGGCTACTACTCTAGGCAAGACTACTCTAGGAAATTTAAGTTGTGAACTATCCATAAAAAAAGTCAACAATGTTGAACTCAATTTAATTTCTATGCTTTTTACGTTTTTGGCTAAAGACATTTTTTGGACTCCCGTATTTATCTCCAGCGCAAGTACCAGATGCCTTTGTTAACCTGATTTCGGTGGCACCTGAAACCAAAGGATTTAGATTTTCAGATTATGTGCTGAACAACTACATCGAAGATAATTGCAGGTAATATTCTGGTTTGATAAATGTAAAAGATATAATGAATTTTGGGGGCAATAACTACCCTGTGGCTTACACCCGTCCCGATCTGGGAAAAACCACTTACCTTAGTTGTAACTATTAAAGAATGATAAATATCAAAATTAAAGAGGTAGAGGGTCTCCAGCCAAAGTAATTAAAAACTGTCTAGTATATAGGCTAGAAGCATTCTCGTTTGAGAAATTAAAGGCATGAATATAGAAATAGCGCACAGAAATAGTAAAGTATTATATGAAATGAGATCCGAAAATTAGTTTCTACTTTATAGCAGTTCTGGAAATCAAAATATTATTTCAAAATAAAAAATTAAACGGTGATAGGATATGGTATTCATGATTACCTTTTCTTTTCAGGTACCCTCCAGTGATGTGGGCTTGTGAACCATCTCCAGCATCTAGGACAACAAATGGACCAGAATCTTTCCACCGTCACTACAACAGCCAGTTCTATTCTAGTGCACCTGATGTCCATACGGTAGTATCAGTGTTACTTGAAATACAGCATGAAACACGTTTGAAGATCGCTTCGGTACGGAAA